>NC_056760.1:26387500-26702500 GCF_018687715.1 Carya illinoinensis
CACTCAAGGTCTTAGCTTTAGGCTGAAGTAAACGCCTAACTCTTGCTTGACAAATTGCAAAATTTTTGATTGATTTTCTTGCTATCTTTGATGTTAAAAGAGTAAGATACTAGAGATGAAATCTAAATTCATAAAAGCTTGGTGAGTGATGATACTTCTCTTTGGGGTCGAGTTGATATTGCCTAAACTATCATTTGTTTTTCTTTTTGTTTGAGGACAAACAAAGTTGTAAGTTTGGGGGTATTTGATGGCTTGCAAAATTTCATATTGCAGATTTTACAAGTTCGCTCGAGCGGAGGCTTTTGGCCGCTCGAGCGAATTCAGGCAGATTCAAACGCTCGACTGCCGCTCGACAGGGAGCTCGAGCAGGTTGCTGAAAAACGAAGATCGCTCGAGCGGAGACATTGGCCGCTCGAGCGAAATCAGGCAGAGTCGAACGCTCGATGTGCGCTCGATAGGACGCTCGAGCGAAATCAGGCAGAGTCGAACGCTCGACGCGCGCTCGACACCCCGCTCGAGCGAACATCGTATTTTGACAGATTTTAAGTTTTCCGCCGTGGGACCATATAAAAGGCCATTCTTCACTCTAGAGCCGCGGTTTTTTGACTGGAGAACACTCTTTGGGAGAGAAAAACATAGCTAGAGGGATTCAAATCATTTGTTTTGGAGACGGAATTCCAATTTATTGCACGTACGTTGGATTCATACACGAGCACGGACGGGAGAAAGGCGTTGAATCGTTCTCTTGAGCTTTTGACGACCAGTTGAGACTGCAAGGAGGATTTTTCAGTGTTTATTTTCTTCTTCCCATCTTCTCAGAACAATTATGGTGAATTCGTTTATGTTGAATTCCAATTCTAGTATGAGCTAAATTTTCTTCTTTCTAGGAAAACGATGTAACCTAATTCCGAACTATGCTTGTTTGTCTATGCTAATTTAATGCAATTCTCTCTTTGTTTATTTGATTTATTTTGAGTTTAATGCTTCTAATTAACTGGCCATTGATTAGATGATTATTAATCTTGTGATTTGCTATCGAAAGAGGGAATCATAGGGTAGATCTTGGATATTTCAGCATAGGTAAGTATAGAGATCGAAAGACTTGTATGAACCTGTGTAGTAATTAAATCATTGGTCTTATTGCGTTCTTGATTATTTAATTTGCATACTCTTGTGTGAATTGATAAACTAGAATCAATTCCAATTGACTATCGAAAGAGGCTTTTGGATGAATTAGAGATTTGCTAATAGACAAAAGAGGTTTAAGTTAAATTAGCTGGATGAGAAAAGCATAGTGAAGAATTATGGTGAAATCGATTTCCTAGAAGTTTTCTTCCCTATTGAATTTGATCTTCAAACATCAGTTTTACTTTCTTTGCTTATTTCTCTTGAGTTGATCTAGTTTTATTTGCTACTACAAAAACCTTAGCGATTCCTCTAGATAGAATTGAGATTAGCATAATTTTGGTATTTGGCAAGAGTAAGGTACCAATCCCTGAGGACGATACTCTTCTTATTACTTTACTATAAAACTACGATACTGTGCACTTGCAGTTTTGCACCGGTCAGATGCCATGAAAGCTGAACTCCATGCTCTAGAAGAGAATAACACATGGACTATCACCACCTTACCCCCCAACAAAGCTGCAATTGGTTGCAAATATGTTTATAAGACCAAGCTGAAATCAGATGGATCATTTGAAAGGCACAAAGCTAGACTTGTGGCAAAAGGCTACACTCAAAAAGAAGGCTTTGACTTCCAATAAACCTTCAGTCCAGTTGCAAAGCTCACCACAGTTCGAGTTTTCCTTGCCATAGCAGCCACTAAAAATTGGTCCCTCACTCAAATGGATGTTCCAATGTCTTTCTACATGGAGACCTTGATGAGGACATCTATATGCAATTACCTCCAGGATATCACATCAAGAGTGAGCAGATTGAGGGGGAGAAACTGGTATGCAAATTAAATAAGTCCCTCTATGGACTTAAGCAAGCATCTAGGCAATGGTTTTCAAAGTTTTCAAATTCACTCATTGCCATTGGATTTCATCAATCAAAATCTGACTACTCTTTGTTCACTAAGGTCAGTCCCAATGGATTTATAGCACTCTTAGTCTATGTAGATGACATCATAGTTGGAAGTAACTCTCAAGAAGAAGTTGACTCACTCAAATCTTACCTTCATAGCAAGTTCAAAATTAAGGACCTTGGACCTCTCAAATATTTTCTGGGTTTGGAAGTTGCTAGATCCTCTTTTGGAATTAACCTTTGCCAAAGGAAGTACACCCTTGAGATATTAGAAGATTCAGGTCTACTTGGCACAAAGATAGTTTCTACACCTATTGAACTGAACCATAAATTGAGCCACACCACAGAAGAAATCCTCCAAGATCCTACAGCTTATAGAAGACTCATTGGAAGGTTAATTTACTTAACCATCACCAGACCTGACATCACCTATGCTGTAAGTGTTCTAAGCCAGTTCATGGACAGACCTTCACAATCTCATTTGCACTCAGCCTATAGAATTCTCAAGTACCTTAAAGGATCCATAGGTCAAGGTATTTTCTTATCATCTAGATCAGCTTTACATCTAAAGGCCTATAGTGATTCTGATTGGGCTGCCTGCCCTAAGACAAGAAGATCTGTCACAGGTTTCTATATATTCATTGGAGACTCACTAATAAGCTGGAAATCTAAGAAGCAAGCAACAGTTTCTAGATCTTTAGCTGAGGCAGAATATAGGGCACTAGCATCTACAAGTTGTGAGATCATGTGGCTTCTCGGTTTGCTAAAGGAATTTAATATTGACCATGCACAATCTGCTTCCCTCTTATGTGATAACCAAGCAGCCATACACATTACAAAGAATCCAATTTTTCATGAGAGAACCAAGCATATAGAACTAGATTGTCATTTTGTTAGAGAGAAAGTCTTGGCTGGTATCATCACACCAATGCATGTGTCCTCAAAATTTCAGTTGGCAGACATTTTCACTAAAACCTTACCAATTTCTACATTTCAGTTCTTATTGTCCAAGATGGGAATTGTTAATATCTATGCCCATCTTGAGGGGGAGTCTTACAGAATGCAATGTAACAAGATAAAATGCAAGCAAGAAATGCACAAGGGCAGCAGCCAAAGCATGCCTGAAATACACTGCAACACTCAAGAGATGCATAAAACTGATAAAGCAAGCTGCAATACATGGAAAGAAAAAGATGGCAGTAGCAGCAAAAAGGAGACAGGAGATGGCACAGAAAAGAAGATGGCACAGTTGAGGAAATGCATGGCTGCACACAAAGAAGTATGAGGGACACGATGCATAAAGCTGATCTTTACCATGCTGTGCATAAAAAGTTCTGAATTGATGCTTGTACTTGTGTAGATAATCAAAAGTTAGATTTTCAGTAGCTTTTACTTTTCTACTTTTTTGTAATGTATATATATATGACCTTTGTATTGACAAAAGGATCAATGAGAATCAAACTTCCTCAAATCTCTGTCAAACTCTGTTCTTCATTTGTTTCCTCTCATTTTCACTTTCTGTTTTCAACAGTTTTTAACACTTTTGGATATTCAGTGCATTTTTTGTAAAAATTAACAAATATGAGCAAATGAACATAACCTGAAATTAGAACTACAAGAGCTGGTAGGTAGGGAAAATGGAAGGCTTGGCATCAGGTTGGACTTGGACTATGGAAGTAGTCTTCTTTTGGTCATCTTTAATAGTTGAAAAAGAGGAAGAAGATGTGGAGGTAGTGATGGGTGAGAGAAGAAAGAGTAAATGACCAAAAGCTCCATTTGTCCGCACGTAGGCCCCCAATGGGGACTGTACCTAGTAGTGCTCCCAACAATATCCCCTTTCCGTACAACAAAGAACAGGATGATCTCATAGAAATCACAATAGCACATCTATAAAAGGTAGGCATAATTTTAATAGAATTGTTATAGTTACAAAAAAATTTTATAAAAATAAATATATAAACTGACATAATATATTAAATTTAATTTATAATATAAATAATTTTATAATTTAACAAAATCTAATATATCACATTAAATTATTTTAATTTATACTTTTTTTTATAGGATCTTTTTATAACTAAAACTGTTGGCTAATTTTAATGGTAAGGCGTCAATGTAAGTTGCATACTATTACTTTTTGATGATTTAAGGGACCAAAGAAATATTTTTTAAGCATGCTTCCAAGTCGCTGCAACTAACCCAACTCTTTTTCTTTTAGGAATTGTTTGAATGGTGAGATGATATAAGATAATTTTTTTTATAAAAATTGAATAGAATATTATTATTTTGATATTTAAAAAAATTAAATTATTTATTATATTTTATATAAAAATTTCAAAAATTATAACCTTGGAAAGTTGTGAATCCAAACAGCCATTAAAGGCTTAAAACTCGTCTAAAAATAACCCACCAAAATGTTTCAGTCCTAAAAGCCCATGACAAACCAGGGACACAGCTACATCGACAGCGTCATCAGTTAAACTCTTCTTCTTCATCTTTTTTTTTTTTTTTAATCATATTTTTTTAAACTATTTAGAAATTTTTTTAAAAATAAAAGAAAATACATATTCATTTAAAAATATTTACTTAATTATTAAGTAAAATAAAAAAATAAAAAAAAAACTTTCGGTAGAGGATTTCGGTAAACTAGCAATTTCCAATAAACCCCTCTCCGCCGTCTTCACCTAGCTTCATCGCCGAAGTGATTAACTAGTACGTTAGTGTCTTATTTTGATCATCTCCCAGCAATTAACTTTTTGCCCATTAGGGGTTTTTCTTCCTTTTCTTCACATTGCTTGGGATTACTATATATTTTGATTATAGCGTTTGGTTGGGTTTCTTTTAAACTTTATTTAGTGGAGAACGTTGTGATTGCGATTAATTGACTTTCAGAAATTTGGACAATCTGGGGAAGTTACTCTGGGATGAACTGCTTGTCGCAAGTGTCTTCGTATGCTGCAGCAATAGTTAGAAGGACCGGCCATTTGGTGGCAGGGAGTGCTTTGTATGGATGTGTTACTGTCTCGTGGAAAAGGGACTTTAAATACAGTGGTATCAAGGCAATCAATTTAGAGCTTGTGCTGACGAAGATTCGTGTTCGGTGCTATTCATCTCCACGGAGCGGCAAAAGTGCATCTCGTTCACGGAAGTTGGATTCTGAACCGGTGATGGAACAAGAAAAGGATGCATTCTTTGTTGTGCGGAAAGGGGATATTGTTGGTGTTTATAAGAGTTTGACTGATTGTCAGGCTCAAGTTGGATCTTCAGTAATTCCTCTGTCACCCCATAATTTACTGTGATTTATTGGCTTTTACCTCTTTGATTGGATTCTACAAGTTGTGTGCTTTTTAATGTCATTGCATTTTCAAATAGGCATTTTCGTGAATCTGTGTGATGTTTTTGAGACTCTTTCAGTGCTATATTTCAAAGTTATAAGATGGAATTAAAATTAATAATCACATATATTGGAACATTATCAATTAATATGCTTAATGACCTTGTAAACTGTATATAATGTTGAAATGATGTTGAGCCCGTTGTTGCCGCATGTAGTTTAGTTGCTTTCTGCGGTTATATTTGTTATTTGGGCATAACGAGACACAAATCCATGATTAATATGGATCTTCTTTGTTTGCTATTCACATTCCAGCAGGCGCTCACGCACGTACACACACTACACATGTGTTCTCCCATTTACTTTATAGCGTTAGGTATACACGGAAGAATCAGTAAGAGTTTGCTTCTTTTTTGTTGGATTTAGTTATGTATTGAGAAACAAAAAGAATTATTAATAACAAGGATTGGACCCTTAAGCCTGAACGTGAAGAGCATATTGCGTTATCCATTTAAATGCTTTGATCCGTCTATATATGTCTCACCACGTTTCAGTTCTGTCTCTTTGAAGTCTTTCACTTAGTGATACCTGATAAAAATAATTTTTCATTAATGCTATTGTTATCTTTCTACCCAAGATGTAATGCATTTGGAAAAGTAAATCACTTGTATTATTCTGTTAAGTGTAGTTTGAGTAAGAAGCAAGTGTATTTTGATGATTCTTCTTTAGTGTTTGTTGCTTCCATTCAGTTTGCTTGTGTTTGTCTACAATGGCTTGGTTATTGGTTAAATTGGTCATTCTCTGCCTGCTTGCAAATAAAACGGCATAACATGTGGTGGAGAAGATGATGGTCTTTTCTTGTGGCTTTTCATCAATCACTATTGCAAAGTATTTAAAGATTGAGAAATCCAGAATATATCATTTTGTTTGTAGATATTAGACCAGTGATTGCTAAACAGATGATTGTCCTTCAACTGGCAGATATGTAATCCTCCTGCTAGTGTGTACAAAGGATACTCTTTGCCCAAGGACAGTGAGGAATATCTCATTGCTCATGGGCTTAAGAATGCTGTGTACACCATTAAAGCTGCAGACTTGAAAGAAGACCTTTTCGGCACACTTATGCCTTGCCCGTTTCAAGTAAGATGAATTCTTTGTAAATTTTATGATTTGAAGAATAGTTTTTCATTGTTTATAATGTGAAAGCCTGCTGTGCCAATTTTATGTGAACTTATTTGGGGTTCTCTCTCTGTCTATTGAACTTTTTTTATTACTTGCTTTGGATCTCTTAGAAATTTGTACAAACATATAATATGCCAGCTCTCTGGTGATCTGATTATCTATTCTTCTTTTAATTTGAGATGGCAAATTAGGCATTGTTAGATATTTAACCTTACTCCATGTTACTTATTTTTCTGCTAAGAAAAGAGTTTGAAGATTGATACGATATAATCCCAAGTACTTATTTGGACACCCCCCCAAAAAAAAAAAAATTTAATCTTTTTTGTTCATGTTGGTTACGAGCTCATATTGCATGATTATGTATATCGAAATAATTTTGTATTTTGCCAAGAATCACCTAGTACTTTTGTATCACATTGGCTCCCTAGGGTGAATAGTTATTCAAAGAATAGTTGTGTACTTATTTTGTACCATCGCATGGTAGAAGTTTTGAGATTGGTGGGTTTAGTTAACTTGGATGAATAATTTATCTTTATATTTCAGGATCCAGCTTCTTCCAGAGGTGAAACATCTAGCAAGGATTCTTCTAAAAAAAGATCAAGGGGAGTGCTTGGAGCAGAAATTGTGGTAACTAGTTCCTAAACTTGAACGTCTTTGCTATAAGATCATAAAGAACCACTTACAGGACATTTGTCTGCAAATATTTTTCTGACCTTGACTAGGGTAAGGTCTGTTTGTCTAGGTTATGGAAGTGTGAGCATTTGACTCCAGAGAATAGGGATAATTTGTGTTATTTAGTGCTGGAGGTTAGACAGGTCTCTAAATATGCTAAGAGGGGGCTGATTTAACTAAGAGGTGGGCGCTGATGCTCCAAGGATTTAGAATCATTTTTTATCCTCTTTGGCCATCTTTGGGATCATTTTAGGATTCCGTTCACCTTGTATATAGTTTTTATCCTTTCCTTTTATGATGCTCTTTTTCCTATTGACTCAGTTGTAGGTCATTTTCCATGAACTTCTAGAAAATTGTAACTTCTTTTTTTCTTTTTATTGGTAAGTAGATTATGCACTTCTCTGCTGAGGCATACACCCTGCCCCTCCAATGCCACCGCTGCCATCATGTTGTTGCCCCCCCCCCCCCCCCCCCCCCCTCATGATTAGGAGTTTAGGCCAAGGGAGAATTGAGTATAATTTGAATTTTAAGCTTTAGGTGGAGTCAAATCATGGAGTACCTTTTTTGAAATGCTAAAAGTCTATTTGCCTTTTTTTTCCCCATTCTTTAGTTAGGCTTGTGGTTTGGGGTGCAAACTCTGCTGTGATACTGCTGGTTGCCTATAGACCCTCAAACTTTATTCAGTTGAAAGTTGTTCGTTTCTGTACCTTGGATGATTTATGACATGTTTCTTCTTTATTTTCAATGCTTGGCAGGAAGCAATAGATTCTGCTTTCATTCCAACTGATCCCATGACAAAGGTTGCAAAGCTATATCCTTCTGCTGTTATTGAAGCTTCATCCCCTGCTTGTGTAAGTGGATGACATATTGATGTCAAATGGATACCCAAGAAAAGGAAAATAATAGGGGCTATTATTTTCTTTGTCGTTAATACACCACATTGAAATTATATGGGCCATCTTACTGGAGGACTCTACCAAAGTATCTATCCAAGATTGTGGATAGAAGGGAAATTTGTAATTCCTTTTTGAGAGTCTGGAAATGTTTGCATCTGTAGTAGAAAACCTAAACTTGATTCCTGCAATCCTGTATTAATGCACAGAGATCCTGTATTCTTGAGTTTGATGGTGCGTCAAAAGGGAATCCTGGACTAGCTGGTGCAGGAGCTGTGCTGCGAGCTGATGATGGAAGTTTGGTATGAATTCCACTGCTTTGGTTTTGTGGATTCTTTATTTGTTTTAGCTAACCTTGCTTTCAGCATAGGTCTGTAGATTACAGGAAGGCTTGGGTATAGCAACAAACAATGTTGCTGAATATCGAGCTTTGATTTTGGGGTTAAGATATGCTCTTAAAAGGGGTTTTACAAGCATCCGTGTAAAGGGAGACTCCAAGCTCATCTGTATGCAGGTTTGTTTGATGTGGATTGGGTATCAAGGATACATGTTTATTTTCTCTAGTTGTCATCGCCGTTTGTAGTTCATTGGTGATACATTTTTTTTCCACCTTTTAACATTTATCTTCATCTATTGTTTTCTATAACTAATTTAGTTTCATTAGAAAAATGCGGATGGGTGCAGTCCTAGTACACGGGAAATCTTTAAGAGAACCCCCTATTCAGGAGAAAAAGAACTGCAGCTAAAAAAAAAAAAGAAAAAGTAGGGAAAAAATCCAATTAGGAGCTACTATCCATGTGTAAAGGGAGTTAGAAGCCTTCTGTCTGCCATATCATCAAAGTTTCTTTATCTTCAAAGTTCTATACATTTTGCTCTCTCAAAATACACCACATCAAATATAAAGGAGCTAACGTCCACACTTCTAAAATGTGATGACACCCCTCCTTTCCTCCCATACTCGGACCACCTCTCTCATTTTTCTAGGCATACACCAAAAGATGTAAAGAGCCAATTCCATGGATCTCTTGATACTTCACTATTAAGAAGTAGGCAATTGATATGCTTCTCACTTTCCTTACACATGCAACGCCAATCTACCACAGTGGTGTTCAGTGTCCTGATGCAAATTCAATTCTGGTTGTCACTGCTCGGACTAGTTGTTAAGAAGTCGAACGTCCTGATGCAAATCAGTTTTTATTAGAAAGATGAGTTTGATTACAAGCGTTATTTATTCAGTAAAATAAATTATTTTCAATAGCTGCTTTTTAGACTCTAATTTGCATTGCCTAGCCGATTTGTTGTAAAATTAAAATTGATGTTTTGTCTTATTTCAATTTAAAAGGCTGTTGTTGGATCTAATATTATTCCATTTGGGGTTGTAAATTTACAAACATCTGGCTTTAGTATTACACCACCTTAACTCCTAACCTCAAATGGCCAATCATACATTTAAGAGTGAATTCTGTCTTTGCCTTTTGTGGTATGAACTTAGTTTACTTTGCCACCTTGTGGTTTGGAAAGTTTGACAGGTTTGTCCATTTTTGGCTGTTCGGGTAGAAAGGCGTTGTTTGAAGAATGAGATGAGATGAGAAATCTATGAATAGTAGTGAAGTAGGTATTTCCTTTGTATAAGTCCTGTGTACTTGGGCTTTGCCCATTCATGGTAATAAAATTTTCTTATTAACTATGAAAAAAAATCTCTATATAGTAGTGAGATGGTTTGTGAATAGTAGTAAAATAGTTTAAGTTAAGATATTTTATTAGGATTTGGGAAGGAGAAAGAAAAAGCTGAATAAAGTTAAACTATTGTTACAATATAATTTATTATTATTTTTATTTTAGAATTTGAAAGAACTAGATTATTTTGTGTTTTGTTTAGAAGTTTGGGAAAGTTGTAATGATGCTGTAATGTTTAGATAAAAATGTTGAAAATTTGAAATTGAAAATTGTTTATGTTTGAGTGATATTTGGGAATGAAATTGTGAGAAATTTTGAGATGAGATGAAATGGGGTAATTTGTGTTCCCAAATGGGGCTTAAATGTTTCGTTTATTGTCATGTACTTTGCACATGTGTATTCATGTCATATAGTGGGTCCAATGTAATGGCCCAACCCATTTGGCCTATACTCCAAAAGAACTAGTCAATGATACAATTGGAGCTTCATTGGAACATATGGAATATACCATTAGAATATTGGGATCCCGTATACCGCCTACTTTTATTCTTATCATATGGGATATCACAGTCAAAGTATATGTTCTTACCCACTTGCCTGAGCGATAGTCCATAGTGTTTTGGTTATTATATTGGTGGACATTTCTTATGCTTGTCCTTTCTTTTTCCTTAATTTTCTATGAATAACGACATTTCTTTTCATGGTACAGGTTCAAGGTTTGTGGAAAGTAAAAAACCAGAACATGTCTGACTTGTATGAAGAGGCAAAGATACTGATGAGCAAATTTCTTTCCTTCGAAATAAATCATGTCTTAAGGGTATGTACAGTTGATTGCGTTCTTGTTTTGAATGCTATATGGAAATTCTTATGGGCCCTATACAACACATTGTAGACAGGATCTTGATGGTATGCTATACATAGCTTTGAACCTTAGCACCCGCTTATATGAGAGATTTGAGTCACTGATAAAGACATGATTGCCTTCTATTGGTTGTTCACTTATAACATAACAAAATGGATGTTATAACTAAACAAAGACTTAAGGGCATGTTTGGATAATGAGATGAGATGTGAATTCTATGAATAGTAGTGAAATAGTTTGTGAATAGTAATGAATTTCAAAGGTGGTAGCAAACCGTATGACATTCCATGGCATGACTTTCTATCTTCCATCTCTAGTGCTTCTTGCCAAAGATGATCCTTGATCCTATTTCATTGACCTCTTTATTCTTGTTTTCTCTCTTTATTCTTAGTTGTTCTGTTAGTTTTCTATTGTGGTTTGTTTTGTGTGATGGGATTGTATTGGAAGCTACGTATTGAGCAGAAATTTTTTGATTTGAGAAAAGAGAATGCTAGTTGGTGGAGGATTACTGAGTATAGTCGGAAGGTCACTAAGTTAATTTCCATTGATGCTGATGCTGTGGTTTGGTTAGCTTGTGCTGTGGGAGATGGTTTAGAGGTTGTTGGGTCTAGTGAGTTTTTTAAAACTCGTAGGATTGGGAATCAAGTTTTGGTTGTTCAAAGAGGTGTAAATAGACATGGTAGGGTTTTGTCTGTATCGGAGTTTGGTCATGATAAAAGAAGGGGTTTCATTGTTGTTCCAGAAGGTGTGAAGGGAGAGGGGTGGAAGAGGTTTGGAGATTTGTTGAGAGAAGTTGTCCCTTTTTCCCCTGTTCAACATGCAAAAAACAGGGGTCCCGTGAGGTTGCATCTAATCCAATTGTTGTAGGGAGTCGTAAGGGTACATTTGTTGAGGTTGTGAAGAAGTCGCTGCCGTGTATGGAGGGGAATAAGGTGGTTAGAGGTAAGTCTGGTGAGATGATTTTGATGCTGGGAGAGTAGCTGCAGAAGTTTATTCATCTTCTTAAAGGTGATGGTTCGAATTCCGTAGTTGGTTTATCAAGAGATGGGAAGGACTTACCGTTGAAGGCTATGTATGAGGCTTTGATGGAAATGAAATTGAATGTGGACTTGTCATTGAGTTGGGTTAAGGTGGGGCTAGGCCCGTTGGTTTCTGAGTGCAACTTAGATGAGGATTTGAGGTTCGGTCTTAATGGGTTGGAGAATGAGCTGGTTTTTTGGGGGACCGGGAGAATAAGGGGAAGACTATGGCGGATGGGCCAAATTTGGCGAAAAGCCCGAAACGAGTTTGGAGGGTTTAGGCTAATTCCGGTATTTTGGGTGCATTGGGTTTGGCTTCTTCAAGCTCGATGGCTCCACCTATTGTTCCGATGAATGCGGTTGTGGCACAGACTTTGTCACCGGGCTTAGGCGATCCTTCTGGGGATTCTCCGAACAAGGTTCTATCATCGGTGGTGGAGGAGGGTGTTTTAGAAGTTCGTGAGGAAGGAAATGATGAGTTTTCACAAACGGAAGATATGGAAGAAGGGGAGTTGGTTGAAAATCATAATGGGGGTTCTCTCAATCAAGTAGATTTGTTAATCTCTTTGAATCCTGTTGTCCCTTCAAAGATTATTGGTTCTTTGTGCTCTGAGAAGCCTTTGGAAATGGTTGGGGGTCATGCAGGAATTCAGAATTTGGAAATGGTAGGGGGTGTCGTGGGAGATTTTGATGATTCTGTAGTGGTTTTGAAGGAAATCCAACAGTTGGCCAGTTTTTCTGAGTCTGTGCAGCGGGATGGGTCCTTACAGTTGGTGGTTAGAGAGGCTGGGGGTGATAAAGATGACATTGGCACTGTTCATTTATGTTCTATTCATCCGAATCAAAATTCTATCTTCGGATTAGGTGTTTAAAAAAGTGGAAGAATTAGAGGAGTTTTTGTGAATATCATGTGTAGGGTATGAAGAGAGTTTAAGGCTCTTCTTATTGCTACTGAAGCTGGTAGATCCACTGTTGTAAAGTCAGCAGTGAAAAGGGACGGAGCTGAAGCGGTTAAAAAGTTCCATTAATTATGATTTCAAGGAGGGAAGCGTGGGGAGGAGTAGGTTGAAAGGGATGGGGTCTTTGTCTTCTAATGAAGCCTAAAATCCTCTCTTGGAATGTAAGGGGGGTCAATGATGTTAACAAACGTCTTCATATTAGATGTCTTCTTCGAAGTTGGAAAGTTGACATTGTTTGTCTTCAAGAGACAAAGCTGTGTTTTATAGATAGACATATTATTCGTAGTTTGTGGGGTGATGTTATTTAGCTTCTTTGGGTGCTTTTGGATGTGTTTTGATGATGTGGGATAAGAGAGTGGTAGAGTTGGTAGAGGAGTGCATTGGGGATTACTTAGTGGCGGTTTCTTTCAAAAATATTGAGGATGGGTGAGGTGGGCTTGCACGGGAGTTTATGGGCCTAACTTAGATTGTGATAGATGTTTTTGTGGGAGGAATTGGTGGGTTTGTATTCTTTATGTGATTTACCTTGGTGTTGGTGTGGTGATTTTAATATTTTTTGGTTTCTTAGTGAGAGAGGGGCTACATCGTCAACAGTTTCTATGCAGGATTTTTTGGAACTGATTTTTGAGTTGAATCTTGTGGATCTCCCTTTAGTAGGGGGCTTATACTTGGTCTAATAGTAGATGGGGGTCAAGATTGGATAGATTTTTAGTTTAGTCTTCATGGGTGTCTCATTACCCGAACCTATGTCAGAAGAGGCTGGCTTGTGTTGGTTTTGACCATTTTCCTATTTCGCTTGATTGTGGGGGCATTCATGGGGGTAAACGCTATTTCAAATTTGAGAATATGTGGCTTTAAGTTGATGGATTTGTGGACAAGGTTAGGAGTTGGTGGTCCTCTTATTCTTTTTCTGGTCCTTCTAGCTTTATTGTTTCTGGAAAATTAAAAGCTCTTAAATATGATTTGAAGAAGTGGAATGATGAAGTCTTTAGACTTACGGAAGTGCAGAAAAATCTTCTTTGGGATGAGTTGCATGCGTTGGAGGAAGGGGCTAATAACGAGGATTCCTTCTAAGGAAAAATGAGGCTGTGGCTGAAATTGAGAAGGTTTTATTGATGGAAGAAATTTCTTGGGGGCAAAAATCTAGGGTGTTGTGGCTGAAGGAGGGGGATAAATGTACCAAATTTTTTCATAAGATGGCTAATCCACATAGGCATAATAATGCCAATGAAGTCCTCCATTCAGGCTCTAATGTATGACAACCACCCGAAGAGATTCAAGATCATATTGTGAAGTTTTATGAAGAGCTTCTTGTTGAAAATGCTGAGTGGCGACCCAAGCTTGATGGCTTGAGCTTTGACCAACTGGACTCTAATGCTGTAAACTGGTGAAGATTGTGGGTGCTTATGAGTTGAAAGATTTTCGTCCTATTAGTCTAGTAGGAGGGATTTATAAAATTATTTCAAAGGTGTTAGCAAACCGTATGAGTATGGTGATGGATAAAATCATTTCTAAGCCTCAAAATGCTTTCGTTCGGGGTAGGCAAATTTTGGATTCTGTTTTGATTGCTAATGAGTGTTTGGACAACCGTTTGAATGATGGTATACTGCGGGTTCTTTGCAAGCTGGACATGGAAAATGCATATGATCATGTATGCTGGGATTTTCTTTTCTATATGCTTAGAAGGTGTGGTTTTGGGGATAGGTGGTGTGGATGGATTAAATATTGTGTTACAACTACCCGGTTTTCTGTTTTCGTAAATGGTATCTCTTGTGGTTTTTTAAAGTTTTTGCGGAGTTTGGGACAAGAGGATCCGTTATTCCCTTTTTGTTTTTGTTATTATTATGGAGGCTTTGAGTAGAATGGTGGAGGCTGCTGTTTGTTTTTTTGGGGGGGGGGGGGGGGGGGGGGTTCTTGGTGGCTTGTCATAATAGTAATGGTGTTATTTCTATATCTCACTTACTTTTTGCGGATGACACTCTTATTTTCTGTGATGCTGATGCGTGTCATATTCAAGCTTTAAGAGCTGTTCTATTGTGTTTTGAAGCTGTTTCAGGCCTCAAGGTGAACTTGGGAAAGTTGGAATTGGTTCCGGTGGGTGAGGTGAGGAATGTCAACTCTCTTGCAGACTTGTTGGGTTGTAAAGTTGCTTCTCTTCCGCTGAAATATTTTGGGCTTCCTTTGGGGGTGTCTTTTAAAGCAAGGAGGATTTGGGATGGGGTAATTGAGAAGGTTGAGAAAAAATTGTCAGGATGGAAGTGGCTTTGCTTATCAAAAGGGGGGAGGTTAACTTTTATCAAAAGCACCATTTCCAATCTTTCCACATATTATTTTTCTTTATTTCCATTACTGGGAGTGGCGAATCGGATTGAAAAATTGTTTAGAGCTTTTTTATGGGGTGGTTTGGGGGAGGAGAATAAATTTCATCTTGTAAATTGGAATATGGTGATTTGTCCGATAGTGAATGGTGGTTTGGGGGTGAGAGATTTGAATCTTTTTAATAAGGCATTATTGGGGAAGTGGTTGTGGAGGTATCATAAGGAAGGGGATGCTTTATGGAGAGGGGTGATTGACCGGAAATATGGGTGTGAGTGGGGGAGATGGTGTTCTAAGGAGGGTAGGGGGTCTTATGGCGTTTGCCTTTGGAAATATATTAGAAAGTGATGGAACATTTTTGAGAAACATATCAAGTTTGAAGTGGAGTTGGTGATAGAATCCGTTTCTGGTTTGATTAGTGGTGTTGTGAGAGACCTCCAAATGCTATTTTTCCAGTTGTTTTCAGTTTGGTTGGTAATCAGCAGGTTGTTGTTTCAGAGGTGCTGTGTTGTGTTGATGGGGCTGTACATTGGAATGTTATTTTCACTAGAAATGCACAGGATTGGGAACTTGATGAGATTGCAGGTTTATTGTATTTTGTAAAGATAGGTGCAAATGGGAGAGATTGCTTTCTGTGGAAACACTTGGGGAGCAATAAATTTTCTGTTAAAGTCATTTTATAAGGTGTTGTTTGCCCAGCATGATTTTTTTTTTTTTTTTTTTTCCTTTCGAGGAAGAGCATTTGGAAGGTTTGTGTGCCGTCCAAAGTTGCCTTCTTTACTTGGACTGCTGCATTAGGGAAGATTTTGACGATTGATAATCTAAGAAAGCATGGTATCATTATTATGGAATGGTGCTTCATGGGTAAAAAGGATGGTGAATCGATTGATCATCTATTTCTTAATTGTGAGGTGGCTAGGGAGTTATGGGTTAGTATTCTTGGTAGAGCTGAGCTGAGTTGGGTTAAGCCTAAGAGGGTGGTGGAGGTTTTAGCCTGCTGGAACAGAAATCACAACAGCTCTCAACTGGATGCAGCTTGGAGGATGCTTCCATTGTGCTTATTGTGGTGTTTATGGACAAAAAGGAACGATAGATGTTTTAACGACAGGGAAAGAGCAGTGGGGGATATCTGGAATTTTTTTGTGTCTTCTCTTTTTCACTGGTTTTCTGCTATTGTATTAAAGGGAGAGAGTGTTCATGAGTTTTTGTTTTCTTTTCAGCTTTCTAGAATGTAATTAGGTGTCTCATCTTGCATACTTCCTATGTACATGGGCCCTGTCTTGTTTTATTCATTTAAATAAAGTTTTATTACTTATAAAAAAAAATGACTAGTAGTGAAATGGTTTGACTTAAGATGTTTTATTGGGTCTTGGGAAACGAGAGAGGAAGTTGAATAAAAATATTTTAAAGTAAAAAATATTGTCAGAATATAATTTTTTGATATTATTTTTATTTTGAAATTTAAAAAGTTGTATTATTTTTTGTGTTTTGTTTGAAAGTTTGGAATAGTTGTAATGATTAGGTAATAATTAGATGAAAAAGTTGAAAATTTAAAATTGAAAAGTGTTTGTGTTTGAGTGATATTTGGGAAGAAATTATGAGAACTTATGAGATGAGATGAGGTCATCTCACTTCCCAAACAATCTCTTAATTTTCTTATTCTTGTGCGGCTTTATATGGGACCAAGTTTTCTAGTAAATCCATAGCATTCAGTCAATTTTCGCCTTCTTCATCAAGTCCCTTTAGGCATTCTCTTTGTTCTTTTCATGCTTTTGACTTTGATTTTTGTTCAAAACATTTACTTTATTCCTTGTGGTAAGATTCCTGTTACTGGCGCTGTCATGTTATTGCATCTTTTTCAATCAACATCCTGAAATTTCCATTTTACCTCTCCAAGGACCTAAACACTGACGCTGATGCTCAAGCAAACTTGGCAGTTGGACTTGCTGGTAAGATCCTCTCAGAATTTGTACAACTTTTGTGGCTTTAGTTTTTCTTGAATTTATTTATTGACTATCGTGTAACTTATCCACTGCTATAGATGGTCAAGTCCAGGAGTTGGAGATGTAGTTCAAATGTAGGCTGCTGGATGCTTTTGTTCGATAGATATTACCAATACGATGATAGGTTTGCCTTAAGCCTTTGGACTCTGTTTTGCTTCATGTCGGTGACCTGGCTTTTTGACCCTTAAGAGTGTAGGATTTCTGGATTTAGAAGTCACTGCCACAATGAGCTACGTGAATTGGTGGTTTACAGTTCATGTTTGTTTGGGCTTCATATCAAGAAGCATCGGCATGATCTCCGCAGCGTGACTAAATTGACAGCATTCGTTAATGCCATAGCAAGAGAAAAGTTGAGCCCTTGGCAGGAACGAGGTTAAGTACGCTTTGGTTATAATTTATTCACATCAACGGGATATGATTGAACTTCAATATAGACAAATTTATTCAGACAACATGAAATCTGTTACATAGATAATGTCAGCTTTATTTGTATTATTAACTGCAGTAATAATTGTCATTTCAAATTGTCGTTAAAATCTCTTGTTTATTGTTCGTTTCATGTCCCTTTTTTCAATATGCAAGACCATTAAGGAGGCAAATTCATAGAATGGCAAGACATGCAATACACTCAGGATGTGGATCCTTGTTATGGTTCCCAACCTAAATTGTATAGCATGAAAAGAAATATAGTATCTAAATCATCATTGTCTCCAGAGTTGATTCTAGTGTCTACAAAACCTCTAGGAGTTGGCTCAAGTGGTAAAGGACTTGGGCTTGGAAGTATGCTCCCAGCCCCCTTCAAGTCTAAGGTTTAAATCCCATTGAGTGCAAACAATCTCTAGTGGCCATTAGAATGGGAGATTTTCTCTTTGAATTATCCAATGTGCACTTGCGGACAACTTTTTGCTGAGGGCCTGTGTACTCTTGGGATTAATTGGGACATTGTTCTTGGACACCCGGTGCCAATAAAAAAAAAAATTAGTATTGACAATATTTTAGACTCTGGTTTCTATGTTGAAAATGGTCTGTTTTAGGGAAGCAAGGAAAATGCTGTCTTTTAATGGTCAATTTCCACTAGAAATTGAACTGCTTCAGTAAATCCATCTATTTTCTTCTATGTCCAGTAAATAAAACATAAGCTGCACAAATCTCACTTGTCATCTTCTCTACACCCAGACATTAAATTTAAATATTATCAAAATTGCTAGTTCAGCATTAACAAGCAAGAACCTATATGGATAATACTAGTGAGATTAAGATAAAATTACTTCTTCAACGCGGTGGTTTTAAGGGCATGTTTGAAAATATAATTAATTTCAGATATTTTCAAACTACTTTGTTATTATTCACAAAGTTTTTCATTACTATTTATAAATTATTTAAAGTACTCTTATTATCCAAACAGAGGGTAAGAAAATATTAGGTAGCTGCTATTTCTTGCAAACTTGATCTAATTTGGCAGTAGTTAGCTAGCTAGGCCAGTAATGGCACGTTAATCAAGCAGCTAAACGCAAATTAAGGACCGTCAAACGTAGTATAAAAGCTGATATAGAGTTGGGAAAATTGCTGAAGTGGGGAGAGGTTGTGTGGAAGGAGAGGAAAATGTGTAATGGTTGCAACCTACATATATAAAATTAATATTACATATAGTCATTTTTGCATATTTTTTGCACACTACATTAATGTGATTGGTTGAATCAAATTTTTTTAATAGGTAACCAATCACATCAATGAAGGGCATAAAAAAATTATGTAAAGGTGAGTTCTCATAAAATTTTTGTTAAGGCGCATTTAATTTTGTGTTAAGGCTTGTGCAATCTTTCAAAAAATACTAGAGCAATGCTACATACAGTCGTGGAATTACAAACGCTGCATAATCGCTTTGAAAAAGAGTGAGGTCCACGATTAAAAAGTTAGTTTTTTTTTTTTTTTATGTGGGTTCCATATTAATTCATTTTTTTCAAAGCGACTGCACGCCGATTGCACAACTACGATTGTAAATATCATTTCTCAAAATACTATATCTACATTATTCTTAATAGAAAGAGGGTGTGGGAATATGATGATAATTTTGCTACGGAATAACACCAAATGTGTTAGTCCAAGGGTGCACCTTTGACTTGTCGTACCTTAGTATGCCAATATTTTTTTTATTTTTATAAAACATAAAATAATTTTAAAAGACAATTCACTTACTCCATCGTCACTATAAGAAAAACGGACTTTTGCGACCAGTTTATTACAACGAAAAGACTATTAACAATAGTCTTTTCGTTGCAATAAATTGATCATAAAAACCCGTTTTTCTTGTAGCGTACATAAATCGGGATTCTCACTTCTATCTTTCTTCCATTTTTCTCTCTTTCAATGTAAAAGAAATGGAAAACTCGAGTTGCGCCGTGAATCTTTGAATGCCACCGTTGCGATTTTCTAATGCCACCATTCAAATCTCAACCGTAGGTATGTCTTTCTGCCGCTATTGTGATTATTTTATTTCTTTTCTACAGTAGCTCTCTAGTTCGTGATGCTGCTACCACCAACGTGAAGAAGATGCAACTGCTAGCTTGAGAAAGCTAATGTTGTCATGAACAAGTTGACATCACTGCCACCGTGAACCCGATTATTCCATCTTGTATAAGTTATATTTGATTACTTATTTGTAATAGTTACTTATTCATTTATGAAGAAATTTATATTCAACGATGAAATTTGAAAGCAATTCATATAAAGTATGCATTTGTGCATTTATTTCTTCAAACACAACCATGTGAAACAACAAAAGAAGGTGGAATGGATGAATACTTGATTCCTAATGCAACTAACTTACAAGAAGGTTGTATAATAGGAACACAACACAATGTCATTACTCAGGTTCATACTCACAGCCGAACATTTTATACTTTACATGTTATGATGTTATTTAACAATATATATCATTCATGGCAGATGCAATAAGAGAGATTTAAGTTTTGAAAATAGAAGACATTAAGAAAATTAAGCATTGCAGTGATTATGAGAAAGTTTCAATGTATCACTTCATTATTGATTGAATTTTGATGTAATGTTTGTCATATTGGTTGAATTTGAGAAGTATTGATGGAACATGTAAATTGCTTGATAGTCATTTGGCAAGGTTGTTGTGTTTTGTTATAAAAGGAAAATTCTATGTGCAGTCATTTTCGCGGATTCCTTTGTGCACTCCAGTGATATGATTGGTTGTGTATTAAAAAAAAATTAATTCAGCCAATCATATCAGTGGAGTGCGCAGGGAATGCGTAAAAATGACTGTATGTAGCATTACTCTTTGTAAAATGGTCCCTAATGGTAGAATAACATTTTCTAGTCTATTGAAGCCGTTCATTAAAATCTATATGTAATAATGCGTTGATATTTCTTAATTACTTGGATGGTCCTTTCAACCGTCACAATCTATTCTACCTAACATTTTCAAGCTCTTAAGTTATTTTCTTAATATTTTCAATCCTTTGCATAGCTTTTTATAGAATTATATTTTACTTTTAAATAAGGGAATTTTTATAAAGTAACTTATAAAAGTAATATTAGTTTACGTAAATACTTTTATTTTAAAACATATATAGTTGTATAAAAAGTTATAAAAATGGCTGTGCATGTATTATTATAAATTGCAAAACAAGCAAATCGTGTCATGTGGCAAGAGAATAGTAATAATATTTATGTGTTGAAGATGGAAATCTTCATTTTTTTTAGAACTGTTTAAAAAAAAAAAAAAAACACAAATCAAGATCTGTTCAAAATATATATAATGCCCAACAGAATGTTCAGACCAGAGTGATTAGGGATTGATTGGGTGGTAAAGTATTTCACCACTATTTATTATTTTATTATTATTTTTTATTATTATTATTTTTTATTCACATAATATAGGTCATTTTACAACAATAATAAATCTCATAGTAAAAGTTGGAATTTAGCAAATCTCGAGTGAAATACATGAAACACAGCAAATCTCATGGTACTCTGACCGTTTTGAACATTTATATAATGCCGATGTAAATCTTCCAGGTGAGTTGTCTTAAGTATCACAGGGATTTCATTCGAAGTGTCCCTCTTTCTCGTTTCCTTCCTCCCGCTCTTAAATATCACAGGGATCTCATTCTGCCATAGCTAGTCATTCCCTCTCTCTCTTTTCAATCTTTTGGCCGGTGAATTTCTCGTTTATTCGTCAGCCTTTTCTTCCACCGTTGCAGTTTTTTTTTTTTTTTTTTTCTCTTCATGCGTTTAACAAAGTACATGCAATCAGAATTTGGTGATTTCGATTACACATTAAGTGATTTTCTCGTGAGCCTCGGCTGTACAGATCACTTCTCTTAACTAGATCATTCTTCGATTGATAGGGTTGTGCTCCAGGTTTGCTTTCATTAGCCTTCTATATATATTTTTGCCTATAAATTTTCTTTTCAGCTTGGTTACTCAGTTTTAATATAGTTTAATGTTCTGGGAATTTGTTTCAATCGTTTGATAACCCTCTAAAACAGCCAAGAAAGAAAACAACACCTCCACTTCGCTGAAGCAAATTCGAGTCCGACTCTTAAGCTTTGATTTTGGTTCCAAGTTTATACTTTTTCTTTTGGTTTAATAATTTTCGTGGGTTTTCTCTGTATTCTAAGGGAGGCTGTTAGTAAGTGTTCTTTAAATTCTTTAAAGTATGACGGAACTGACTATATATTGAAATTTTTTATTTTGGGCTCCCTATGATTTTAGATTTTATTAATTTGTTTTAATAAAATCGATTATTCTAAGCTTAGAGAAACATTAGATAAATATGAAGCCAATAATAGTATATTCATTCACAAATACTTTTGAAATTATTTGCTTTCAATTCCTGAACTAACACTGAAGTTTGTTGGGGAAACCTAGCGTCTCCTGTTGTCTTTCTCTTTTATTAAGGCTATATTTGTGTCAGCTGAACGTATTTTCTAGGAAAACATATTCATCTCTTGACCTGTTTAAGAAGGAGAACAAGAGAAGTCAACGAAAAAGAATTAGTGGGTCAATGAGAAAATCATGTGTCTTCCACCCTACTATAGAAGTGGAGACAAGAATTAGTTTGCGTTGACTGAAGACTTATTCAGATGTCAAATTTTATCAACGAACCAGATCTTGTGGGTGAGACTTTGATCAAATTCTTTCATCCTTCTCTGTTTTAACAAGTGTTTGATCCTCTGTTCTTTTATCCACAGTCCTCTCTTTTCTTCTTCTACAAGAAGTTAAAAGAACATTAAACAAGAATCAATAGAAAAAGAACCACAAAAAGATCTTAAGCTTCTTGTGCAATTATCCAAGTGTGCCACAAAATCTGCATTATTCTAAAATCGATTCCCACATGCACATGGGATTTTGAACTTCCTATGAACATGTTTTGAATATAGTGACAGGTCTTTCTCTTTCTTGAATTTTTGCTCGCAATTCAAGCATGGAACCATCATTTGGAAAGTTATGGGATATTCAAAAAAAGAAAGAAAAGAGAGGTTCTCCTTCCTTCCCCTAGCTGGGTTCCTACCAAAGAACCTCTCCTTTTGTTTTGTCTTTTTTCAAATATCCCATAACTTTCCAAAATGATGCTTCCATGCTTGAACTGCAAGCAAAAATTCGTGAAAGAGAAAGACCTATCACTACATTCAAAACATGTTCATAGGAAGTTCAAAATCCCATGTGCATGTGGAAATAGATTTCAGAATAATGCAGATTTTGTGGCACACTTGGATAATTGCACAAGAAGCTTAACATCTTTTTGTGGTTCTTTTTCAATTGATTCTGGTTTAATGTTCTTTTAACTTCTTGTAGAAGAGGAAAAGAAAGGACTTTGGACAAAAGAACAGAGGATCAAACACTTGTTAAAACAGAGAAGGATGAATGAATTTGATCAAAGTCTCACCCACAAGATCTAGCTCGTTGGTAAAATTTGACATCTGGATAAATAAAGTCTTCAGTCAACATAAACCAATTCTTGTCTCCGTGTCTACAATAGGGTGGAAGACACATGGTTTTTAACTAGTGCTTTTCCGTTGATTTTTCTTATTCTCCTTAAACAGGTCAAGAGATGAATACGTTTAGCCGACACAAACACAGCCTTAATAAAAGAGAAAGACAACAAAAGACGCTGGGTTTTCCCAACAAAATTCAGCACAAAGTTAGCTTAGGATTTAAAAGCAAAGAATTCCAAAAGTATTCGGGAATGAATATACTATTATCGGCTTCACATTTATCTAACATTGATTGTTCAATGGAGCAAGACAACAAAATAGAGACCAATCAAACGAGGCCAATTACAACATAAATTTTAAAGGTCTATAAATTTTGCTCTCTCAAAATACACCACATCAAATATAAAGGAGCCAAAGTCCACACTTCTAAAATGTGATGACACCCCTCCTTTCCTCCCAAACTCGGACCACCCCTCTCATTCTTCTAGGTATACACCAAAAGATGTAAAGAGCCGATTGATGGTTATGAGGAGCAAGAACAAAATTGCTAGATCAGCACTAACAAGCAAGAACCTATATGGATAATACTAGAGAGATAAAATTGAGCCTCCATGAGAGGAATTTTGCTTAATCACTATCACCAGTCCAGTCTTTCAGGTCCTCGTCAACATAATTTTGAGCCCATTTGACCGCTGCCAGTGCAGCCTGTGGTCCTCCAGGCAATCCCGATTTCAATTACAGCGTCCGCCATTTCAATGAATGCTTAACACCGAGGGATGTTCGAAAAAATGTCTTATTTCATTCCATCTCATTTTTTTAAATATTATTTAAATATAAATACTTTTAAATTAATTATTATAATTTTTTTAAACTAATCATTACAATTTTATCAAATTTTTAAATAAAAAATAATTTAACTTTTTCAAATTTTAAAACAAAAATAATATCTAAAAAATGATAGTATTACTTCTAAATATACCCACCAAATGTATCCACTCATGTATTTTTAATTTTTTTTAATTTTCTCTTAATAGTCAAGAAAGTGACTATTAGTGAATTTATATATATTTTTAATTTTTCTTAATGGTTAAGGATGTTTAAAAAATACTTAAAGAAAAACAAAAAAACTCATTTGCACTAGTGTGCATATTTGGGGTGTACATTTGGTGTGCACCCTAACATTGTCCATTAAAAAAGTATATTATAACAATATTATAAATTTATAATATTTTTTATTCAACTTTTTTTCTCATTTTTCAAAATCCAATCTTACTACTATTCATAAATCATCTTATTATTATACACAAAATTTTTATCTGATCTCATTCCCCAAACATCCCATAAGAGGATGTTTGGAAAATTTTTCATCTTATCCTATCTCAATTCCTTCCCAAATATTATTCAAACACAAACACTTTCAAATTAATCATTACAATTTTCTCAAACTTCAAATCTATCAAATTCTAAAATAAAAATTATATTAAAAAATTATATTCTAACAATATTACAACTTTATAATATTTTTTATTCAACTTCTTTTATTTTTCAAAACCAATAAATACTTAATCATATGTATTTATAAATACATTTATACACACTTGATCATATGTATTAATATAAAAGGTGTACAGTCTAACTTATATAGACTATAATTAAATTCAATATTATATTAGTATGTTTCTCTACTCCAAACAAACTTTGTGAGGTTTTCATCATTAAATTACGCCGGGAAGCAAGACTGAATGGAACCAGAATCAATAAAATTGGTAGTTTCAGTTTCAGTGATGAATCAGTTTGGTATCAGTTCTTTAATTCTCAAAATTGGTATATGCTAGTTCATTTATAAAGTATGTCAAAAACATGACCGAACCGAACTAGTTATACCCATAATTCTATCTGGAATGGTAGAAGCTGTAACTGGAACCGATGGAACAAGATTGGATAAGGGTGAAATTGCCGTCAGGTGTATGGCCTGAGTTGAGTGAAGCCGAGTTCACGATGGAGGTTCATTTCAAGTTGATAGATTTTTATATGAAGATTATTATGTGTTTGATTAGTGGTATTGAAAGGGTTTTGGAAGGGAAGCTTGAGCCAAGTGGATGCCAATAATTGAAGAGATTCTTACCCTTGAAATCACTTTGTCCTAAACGACCATATTGTGGAAGTCATTTTGAAATTATTAGTCCAGAGGGAAGAAATCTTGTGAGGCATGGGATGAGGTTTATGACCATGTAGCGTTAAATATGCTTCTCTTTTGAGGTTTAAAGGGAGTTATTGTTTTGGGACTCTATTATATGGATGGTTTAACTTGATATTTTGGATGAAAGATGAATTATTACGTACGAATGAAATGAGAAGTTGTTTTGGGATTCAACATTCTAGTATATTGTATGTTGATAAAGAAAAAAAATTATCTACTACATTTAATGCATATTGTTAGAAGTATATTAAGTACATTGCATCTTATTTATCATGAATAAAGATATGTAATAGTGTATTCCATTTCTCGAGGGTTTAATTTTCATCAAATCCCAAGTGGCGTTTGGGAGCGTCACATACCCCCTATGCTATACTCGACTTTGAATTAGCTCTCTATGTCTTTTTACAAACAACACCTCGTAGTTTCAGTCTATCAACTTTTTCGTCCATCAACATTAATGAAAAACATGTGGCCCCAATCATAAATTGTCAAAATCGATTGACCTTCATGGTTGATAGAAACTACCAATGGGGCCCACCTTTGTGGTGGTCGAAAACCGGCCAACGCGAAGGTTGGTGTGTTATGGCTACTGCTGGTGGTTGGGGTCGCAGCCGCTGGTGGAGGATGTCCCTCATTTTTTTTTTCTTTAATTTTTTATATTTTTAATAATAAAAATTCATTTCCTAAAAAGAAGTTGACAATCTTGTAAGAAGATTACGGAGGAGAGGTGACAGTTTGTGATTGGGTCATGCATTTCTTTTTAGTATTGATAGATGGAAAAGTTGGCGAAGAGACTTATTTCTAAATAATTAAAAACATAAAGTGAAAAAAGGATGAAGCTAGTTCAAAGTTTTTTATGTTTTTATTTTTGTGATTTTATTTTAAATAATTTTTTAACATCTTTAATCATTAAAAAAAGAAAAAAAAATACATAACTTCATTAGTAATTATTTCTTTAATCATTAAATTAAAAAAATTAAAATACATAAATAATAATAATTAAGGGAGCACTCATTGGACCACATTTTCGGTGATTATTATTATCGTTTACGGGCCCATCCATTAGCCCAAGTTTGATTGAGACAAAGATCCAATGAACCCACAGCCCAACACACAAACCAAGCGAAATTACCCACCGTACTATAAATTGCCACTCAAAACCTAGTTGGCACCCGTAAACCCTAGTGTGCCTCACCCCAATATTCGGTTCCATTTCCACACACTGAGCACCAATGGCTGCAGCCGCCGCACGCCCTCTCGTCACCGTTCAATCACATGATGGCGCCGAATCAACCGACACCGTTCACCTGCCGGACGTTATGAGGGCCTCTATCCGACCTGACATCGTTAACTTCGTCCACGCCAACATATCCAAGAACAAACGGCAGCCGTACGCCGTATCAAAGCGCGCCGGCCACCAGACCTCCGCAGAGTCCTGGGGAACCGGACGCGCAGTTTCCCGTATCCCCCGTGTTCCCGGCGGTGGAACCCACCGCGCCGGCCAGGGTGCTTTTGGTAACATGTGCCGTGGCGGCCGCATGTTCGCCCCCACAAAGATCTGGCGCCGCTGGCATCGCAAGGTTAATGTCAACCTCAAGCGCTACGCCGTTGTTTCGGCCATAGCCGCATCCGCCGTCCCCTCCCTCGTTCTTGCCCGTGGACACCGGATCGAGTCGGTTCCCGAGTTGCCCCTGGTCATCAGCGACTCAGCCGAGAGCGTGGAGAAGACCTCTGCGGCTCTCAAGGTTCTGAAAGATATTGGTGCTCACCCCGATGCCGAAAAGGCTAAGGACAGCCACTCGATCCGTCCAGGCAAAGGTAAGATGCGTAACCGCCGTTACATCAATCGCAAGGGCCCTCTGATTGTTTACGGAACTGAGGGGGCGAAGCTCGTGAAAGCGTTCAGGAACATTCCCGGGGTCGATATCGTGAACGTGGAGAGGCTGAACCTGCTGAAGCTGGCTCCCGGTGGTCACCTTGGGAGGTTTGTGATCTGGACCAAGTCGGCATTCGAGAAGCTGGACTCGATCTACGGGTCATTCGAAAAGCCTTCGGAGAAGAAGAAGGGGTACGTGCTGCCGAGGTCGAAGATGGTGAACGCTGACTTGTCTAGGATTATCAACTCGGACGAGGTGCAGTCCGTGGTGAGGCCGATCAAGAGGGAGTTTAAGAGGGCGCCAATGAAGAAGAACCCACTGAAGAATCTCAACACCTTGCTGAAGCTGAACCCTTACGCCAAGACCGCCAGGAGGATGGCTCTTTTGGCCGAGGCAGAACGCGTGAAGGCCAAGAAGGAGAAGCTTGATAAGAAGAGAAAGCAAGTCACTAAGGTTTGCCACTTCCATGTTGATTTCCTTCACTTTCTTTTTTTAGCTTCATATACCATAATGCTCTGTAAATGAGGTGGGGTTTTGCATTGCTTGCTTCTAACTATTGCATTACGTTTCGACCAAACAATGAAATAGACATGAGCAACCTAGGGCCGTTCTTAAAACAGGCATATAGAAATCTTTATTTGTGACGGTAAGTGATAATAGTTTTATTTGGTATAACTTTTGTCTGTCCATGTAATATAATGCTCTAGTATTTGCTGGGTACTTCTGGTTCATATACAACAACTCTAGGGAAAGAGTTGGCCGCGTCTTACCATGACTCTAAAAGGACTAGTTAATTTGAAGCTTTCCTAGGATCATAAAATTTCCCAGATTTTCATCCTAAAAAAAAAAAAAAAAATCCTAGAATTACCTATGGTTTCACCAAGTAAGTAGTCCAAGTGGGATTGAACTGTCCAGACTACGCATATAACTGGCACACTCAATGTGACTTAATTCTTTTTCCCAATGTGGGATTGGGATGTTACAATTACCTAACCAAGCGCTGTTGTTGAAAAACTCAACTAGGTTTCCTCAATCATTTTGGGTTTTTTTTTTTTTTTTTTCTTCGTGGGTCCTCTCAGTTGTTTTAGGTCATCTGTGTGCATGAGCTCAATGTCACAAGTTCAATTTTTCCTTGGATCAAACTGCGATTTAAGTGGAAGGCCATGGTGGTGGGCTGCTGTGCTGATCTCCCGGGAGTTTAGATTGGATGAGTCCTAAGGGCTCTTGGCTCCCCATCCGAACAAATTTAGAGAGAGAGAGAGAGGGAGGGAGAGAGAGAGAGAGAGAAGAAGAAGAAGAAGAAGTTTTAGTTCATCTGTGGTTCTTTTTACAAGGATCATCACTTTTTTATTTTTCTGAGACTCAATTCTGTAGTTTATTTACCATACTTCTTTCTACTGGGCGTCGCTGATAATGTCAATCACACATTTTTTGTAGTAGCAGCTTTCTTGTTGGTGACTGATGATTATTGAATATAAAATTGTAATGCCATTGGTGATTTCAATAAGTTATTAATGGACATTTTTGTGTCACCTTGTTTCTTTTGGGTTTTTCAGGAAGAGGCTTCTGCAATTCAGGCTGCGGGGAAAGCATGGTACAAGACAATGATATCAGATAGTGATTACACCGAGTTTGAGAACTTCACTAAGTGGCTAGGAGTCTCTCAGTAATTTACCCTTTTTCTTTGTTTGAAAATCCTGTAGGCCTCTTCATTTGTTTTACTTGGTGGTACTTTTACGGTTTTGAGACATGGATGATATTAGGTGGGAGGAAATGAGATATATGACTTGGAAATTTTTTTCCTTTCCTCTCACTTTTTCTTTTTAAAATATCGATTTCTGCCTTGGAGTTTGTATTTTGGAACCGAAATTAATTATTATAGGTATTGTAGTTTGTCAATTTTCTTTCTTAATGGTGTGATGTTTATGCACTTTGGCTTATGATGTACTTAATTTGATTTGGATTTCTCTTAGCTAGTATAGTTTCTCGGGTGATCAGTTTTTATTCTAATTGATTACTTATCAATCAAGCCGCCAAAATATTGTAGAGTGTAATTTTTTGTTTTTAGAATAATGCTATATAGAGTTGTAGACTGAGTAATTGTCATGCAGTCGTTATGAGAAAATGTGGGGCTTCTTATTAAAAAATTAATTTCTTTTTATTTAGGTTATGTATTTATTCACTATTTTTAAAGTGATTGTATGGGTTTGCACACTCACGACTGCAAATACATTTTTCTTTTTTTGTTTTAAGGATTCAACCTTCAAGATTATGTCATGTCATTTATTGATTTTCTTTTCATCTTTAGTTTATGTTATTTATTTTGACTTAATTTTATGTTCATCTTCGAGGTGGTAGAACTGAGTGGTGTTATTTGTCTTTTGTTGTCATTGAATAATGTAGTGTGTCAAGTCTCTCATATATGCTATTGGAATGGTAGATACAAGTTTTGAATAGAAAAGGTACGTTTATAAAATTAATTCAATCAATTAAATTTGAATTTGAATTGGTCACACAATGAATCGAATTTAGTGTTTTTTAGTCATTCACATAATGAAATCATAAGCTCCCAAGTAGTGGGAGGAGCCCAACCTGGTGCTCTGACTGTGTCTATTGAAGAATGAGCTTGTGACTCATAGGCAGTGGCTTAGTTAAGGGAACCTACTGGAGCCCTAATGAATGTGAGTTTTCTTAGGGCAATTGTCACTCCTTATGGAACTGAACCTAGGTGATCTATTCATGACCAGGATGAAGCTTGGGTGAAACTAAATAGAGGTCTGAACTAATTGATGTTGAAGAATTAGCGGATGAGTTGTGGTTAGGGGTGATATGCCACTCAAACCCAGAGCTTGCTGGTTCTCTCCAAAATGCGTTGAGGCATAGTAGTTGACTGGACATTTAGGGGTAAAGCATTGTTTCGGTACGGGCTGCGAGAGCGATATCAAATCAACGCAAACTCTGAATATTAAATATGATTTCAAAATAACAGGGGTCAAGGTCGGGCAGTGAGACAATGGGGGATAAGCTATATCGTCGAGAGGGAAACAGCCAAATCACCAGCTAAGGCCTCTAAATGACCGCCTAGTGATAAAGGAGGTAGAGGTGCAGAGATAGCTAGGAGGTTTGCCTAGAAGTAACCATCCTTGAAAGAGTGAGTAATATCTCACTAATCAAGCACTCTTGTGCTGAAGATGAATGGGGCTAAGTGACCTACCGAAGTTGTGAGATGTAAAAAGGCCTCGGTAGGGGGCGTTTCGCCTTAGGGGGAAGCACATGCGCGAGTAGCAGTGGATGAAATGGAAGCGAGAATGTCGACTTGAGTAACGCAAACATTGGTGAGAATCCAATGCCCTGAAAACCTAGAAAACCTAAGGGTTTCTTTGCAAGGTTCGTCCACGGAGGGTGAATCAGAGCCTAGGATAAGGCTGAAAGGCATAGTCGATGAACAAAAGGTGAATAATCCTGTACTGCCTCTTGTTGGTCCTAAGGGACAGAGGAGGTTAGGTTAGCCAAAAGATGGTTATCAGTTCAAGGATGCAAGGTGCCCTTGCTTTTTCAGGATAAGAAGGGGAAGAGAAAATATCTCGAGCCAATGTTCGAGAACCAGGCGCTTCGGCACTGAAGTAACCCATGCCATACTCCTAGGAAAAGCTCGAACAACTACTTCAAATACAGTATCAGGAAGTACCACTCCTGGAATCTCGATATCTAAGGTTTTATTAGCTAAATGGCAATTGACACATACAATACGGCCAATCGCTTCTAGTGGATTTTTATAACCTTGTTGTGCAAAAATGGGATATGCGTTTGAACTAGGTGTCCTAGTGATTAAATAAATCATGAGCGATATGGAAATGGATCAAGTAATCTCTTACTTTATCCAAGTAAAAAGAGTATTTATAGTTTGCATGGTCCAATCATTGGTATCGAAAATTTGCACAATAAAATTAGGTAGGTCCCTAGTCTAGTATAATTCCTTATCTATGATTTTGCTATTTACTAAAAAAATATTAATGGAATATAGGAAGAATTCTTTGTAGGAGTAGAAAGAATAAGTACAATTTTGAATGTTTTGCTCATTTACAAAGTAACAACCATTATAATTTGATCAGTGAATCATTTTTTAGTCATCAATGAATGATAAATCACTACAAGTGAGGGAGATACATGATTTAAATAGCGGAAAATCAAATATTTTAAAATTATATCTAGAATGACCGAAAAAGTGGAAACAAGACCAGATATAATTTGATTGGATCAAGAATAAAAATTGGAATTCGGTATGTATAAAAGATATTCCTATGTTATAATATTTAATTCTCAATAATAAATCAATTTTATAGTTCATATATTGTTATTCATGATATTGCTCTGATTTGATATCATTGAGATGTAATTCATCCCATTGAATATTGAATTTATAGCCGAAAAATTTATCGGCTTGATGGGATTCAATCCCAAGTAAAATGCTAAATTGATTTTAATGTGGTCGCATAAAATTATTTTTTTTTATTGTTGACTATAGTTTTATTTTGATTATACATATATATATATATATATATATATATCAAAGAAACAACTTGTATTGATTAAATCTCAATAACAGAGAATGGATACAAGGGGAATGTCTTCCATATCAACTAACATCTCAGAAATGCTCGGGGCATTTTTTCCTACAATATGTGTAACAATGTTTGCTGTATCATTGACCTCTCTTTGAAACCTCTAAGTAAATGTTGCAGATCAAAGATGAGCATCCCCATGCTAGTCCTGCTCACTTCTGGATTGTTTATAGTCTTGAAAATTGAAAGTACATCCCCTTTATAACCTTGAAAGTGGCTTGGAGTGCAGCAAATGTTTCAGCTAGCAAAGGATTAGAAAATAGATTCCTTTTCATTCTCAGAGAAGCAATCACATAATCCTCCCAGTCAAGGACAATAACCCCTACCCCAACTTTACAATGTACTTTATCTATTGCAGAATCTCAATTAATCTTAAAAGTATCACTCAGAAGAGCTGTCTAGCCATTAGTTATGGAGGATGAATTATGCTCTTCATTATTTAAGGCAGGTCTCAATACTTTTTACTCTTGCAGCAACTGGTGAGAGTGTGACACTAGGTATTAGGGGAAGTGAAGGTGTCTTGAAAAATAAAGCCTCCTTGAGCATTGTCCCTAGACATCTCTAGCTGCACCACACTCCCATAGGGCATGCTCTATTGACTCTGGCTTCTGGTTGCATATAGGGCAATTTGAGCAATCAATAATTCTTCGTTTATGCAAATTCAGTTTGGTAAGTATTGCATTATGGCATACGCTCCACAAAAATGTTTTCCCTTCATTTGGAATGGCCAACTTCCATATTCTTGTCCAACTTTCACATTTTTACCTGTTGGTAGATGATTGGCCTTGAGTTCTGTTCTGCATTTCTTCTTGTAAATGGTATGCGCTCTTGACTGAAAATTTCCAATTTACTGTGCACATTCGTATTAACTAGTCTAGTTTATCACAGTAACTTATGGGAATTTGATATATAACTTCCATTTCAGCACTTGAAAACACCTTGTAACACCACATTCCCTAAAGTTGTCAGGACTATCACTTGCTTGCTTACATAAGAGAAATTCTATATGCAATCGGCCTGTGTCCCCACTACGGCCTCGAGGCTAATGTGGCAACCAAATTATTTAAAAAATAAAAAAATAAAAGACAGAAACAAGGAAAGTTGCTCGATATAAAACTCTTCGTCTTCTAAGCTTTGTCTTCGAAGCCCTTCATCTATAAAGCTGCTTGGGATGAAAGAATGAAGACAGTATAAAGCTCACAGCTTTATACATTAAAACAGAAGGACAACGACTTCTATCACCATTAAAGAATGTCGACAAGTATTTCCTAATTATTCCATAATTATAGAAAATACATGTAAAAAGTTAGGTATGTTCAACAAATGAACTCAAAAAACTGATACAATATAACAATGGAGACAAATAATTCTAAATAGAACTGAAAGACTTTAAAAAAATATTATTTGCACACTTTTCGTGGCAGAGACTTTTTTTTTTTTGAGTTTGGGAGAACATAAAAAAGAATTATCAGTGAAATGCACGAGAGTCTTGTGTCCAATTTAGTACTTTAGATCTCTTACACGCTTGAAAGCTCTTATTTCTACTCTCAACTACATATGTTCTAATTATACCTTCCATGATTAGGCAATCAAATTTAAATTAATCTAAAACAGAAAATCAAAGAAGAAATAGGACGAAACTAGACATTTGATGTTGAGGACGAGTGAACAACCTTGTTCTATTTTCCCATGAGCCAAAGCAATGTCCGCCTTGCAAAAGATGGTACCTTTGCTTAAGAATCCAAATTGTGACAGCTCTACCTATCCTTGTCACAACACAATTTATTCCCTCCATTCTCACGCCTCCCAATGTTAATTTAAAAAATACTCCTCCTTGCACCATCATCTCCATTCTTGGCCTTCAAATCTTCTTCGGCTACAACACTTCGGTGCGTCGGAAACAGGAAGGAGACCACCAACCTCGATGCATCTGCTAATACATTCGACTTCTCCTTCTTCCCTCGAAGCCAAATCTTTGAAACAGAGAAGCTTTCTCTTTTGCTGCTTCCAATAGCACTTGGCAACAACTTGAGTTCGTCTTCAGGCTCAAATTCACAGCGGCAGACAATGCAATCAAAGGGGTTCTTCAACCCTATAATAGCTTTGTAATGGAAGATAGGGTTGGTTCTTTAACACTTGCAAAATATTTGTTTCTGTCTTTTATTTTTTTTATTCTTTAAATAATTCGATTGCCACGTTAGAGGCAGGGAGGCAGGCTGGTGGCCCGCCTACTCATACTAATCATCCTCCTAACCTGGGTGATTAGAAAACGTGAAATAAACTAAAATGAGTCGAAAACTCAGTAAGAAATCCATCACAATGTGAATATAATAAACGTAAGGATTTTCATAAAAGTTTTCATGTTGAGAACTTAAAATCATGACTAATCATGTTGATGCTTATGCTGTGCATGACTTGTCTTGATTTATCTGAATTAACTGACTGTTATGACGATTTGATTTTACTGAGCTGACTGACTAACACACAACCCTGTGTATAAGGTTGTGCATCGGCTCCACATTTTGCTGCAGCAAGGGGAGTCACTTAGTAGTACTTTGGCGTACTAAGGTGGACCACGATTGAGTTTGTGGCTTACACATCCACCCTTATTTGAACTGTATTGGTACCATGCATCTGAATGGCTATATAATTTATTGATTAACTGATCTAATCTTATCTTATACTTGAACTTAAAATAGCTTATATATTTTATGTGACATGGGATGCATGATATATATACTGATATACATAACTTGTAATTTCTGAATCTAAACATGATGCTGAATGACATGATCATGAGTTGTGTTGAGTGATATGCTGGCATACATCATGACATGCGAGGTACATAAAAAGGGTGGTTGTCGATGAACTGGCTTGAATAAAACATATATAAATTGAATTGTGATGATCCTAATTCATGATCAAATTACTTATTTGATTCAGAATATATGTTTACTATTTATTACTGAAATTTAAATAATAATATATCTAATCTTTCAAATATCATTAATATATGTTTTAATCTAAGTTTATAAAAATAAATGATTAAAGCATTTGATTCATAAAATAGACTTAATAATATTTAATATTAAAATTCTTGTAAACTATTATTATAGTTAATGCATAGTAATTTAATTTAAGAACTCTTAAATATTTTCTGTATGAAAAATAAAGTTTTTGGACTATTATGAAATAAAATAAAACCCGCTTAAAAATATTAAGTCCAAACAACTTAAGTATTTACAATAGTGTAACTACCAGGCCCATCTTATTTAAAACACAAAATAAATAAATCAAGCGCACTTATTAAAACATAAACTAATTAAACCAGGCCCACGTGAAACCTACATGAAACACCATTCAAAACACATTCTGAAGTCAATAGGTCTAGGGACAACCATCCCTACGTCCCCGCCATCGCCTCGATTGACATGGCACACAACCGATATTATTAAAAAAAACACGAAATGGAGGGAAATGTGTTTTGAGAAATTTGCAAAGCGAAAACAAAGAGAAGGAGATCTGAGCATTCCGTCACGCCCTGTGATAACTATGCACCAGATCCAATGATGGAGCTTGTGCTTAAGATGGAGCTTCACATATGGTTTCCTCGAAAAAACATCTTCATGTTCGTCATCGTCATGGTGATCTTCCTCTTCTTCTTCTTCATCTAGTACTGTTGCTTCCATCGTTGATTCAGATTTGTCTTTCTTAGTTGTTGAAAAGCTACACCCAGTACTCCTAGAAGATGAAATGGCATTGATGCTTAGGTGATCGGGCAATTCAATAGCTGTCGGGGTAGAGCCATTAGGATTATGGCTTTTGTGATAGTGAATTCTAGCAAAAGCTTGGAAAGCGCTAGAGAAGACTAAAATGAGGACCAAGATTAGAGTAACCTTAACAACCATGGTAGAGAAGATCCTACTCCAAGTCCAACTGAAGAAAATTCAAAAGAAATTAAGGGAAACAAACCCTAGGATGAGGAAGAGGTTATTCAAAACTCAAGGCTTTTATGGGAAACAAATAAGCATTTTTCAACAAATCAAAACAAATAAAGTGTGAAGAGAAAAGCCAGAGAGGCAATTAAGATATTAAAATTTATGGGGAACAACATATATGGAAAATAAGCAGATCTTGACTTGCCTTCAAGCCCAGACTGTAATATTCAGGTCCAGTGCCAAGCTATTTTCAATTTTTTTTTTTTTTAATGTGTGAAAAATCCATTTGAATTTTCAAATATATATATTTTTAAGTAAACTACGGACCTAAAATCTCTATTTTAATGGATTATGATATTTTTTTCTTTGGGTTTGATATGTCAGTTTAAAATATTTTATGGGTCAAGATAATTCTTTTTAACAAATTGATTTTTTTTTAAAGATTGAGTCGAGATCTAAAATTTGGAAAAAAAACCCAAGCCCATGAGATCTTGTATCAATTTTCAGCTTCATCACGTCTGTTTTTCACGGTATACTTGATGCACATCGTTATCCTTTTCATGCACTTTTGTCCTGCTAGGGTTATTGGTAACACTTTTTATTCAAATGTTTTTTACTGCACAGATCGCGCCTAGCCTTCTTGCACGATTCTCATCCCTCATTTCTTTTTTCTCTAGGGTTTTATCAGTTTTCCATATATATATATATATTCACGTTACTGGGTCTCTTGCTTGTTATTTTTTTATTTTATCATCATGATCAACCTAAAAATAAAACCTCGGGCTACCGCTCCAAGTTTTCCTCCTTCTCTCGGTTTCCCACTACTGCTGCACCTGTACCGTGTGTTAGCCACTACCCAGCCCACACGCAGGGCAAAACCACCACACAGCCTTCACGGTTCCTTCTCCACTTCCCAACTAGCCCTGTTTTTAGCAACCATAACAGAGCACCCACCTCGTCATTCTCCCCCACTGTAAGCATTGCAAACCGACCACCTAGTCGGTCACGGCCCTAAGTTGCTCAGACCACGCGAAGCCTCTAATCACCCCCACCCACCGAGAGCCACCACTATGCACCATGCAAACTCCAGGCGTTGCATCTTAAACCCACTGCATCTCAGCCTGTTGAAACCGTAGCCAACCATCCCCGAAGTGCACCCTCTCGGCCTCCCTACAGCCCACAGCCTTTGTTACGTCGAGCAGCTCAACCACCCCAAGGCACTAGCCCCTCCGCGTTGTCTCCAATTGCCCAGACCTAATCGCCATAAGCCACCATTGAACCCATGTAGAGCCACCGCTGGCCATCACCGAAAAGAGAGCCTCTGTTTTTAGCCCCCAAAACAAAGTTTTCAAAATTTTTTTTCCCACCGTGAGTTAACGCAGCCACCTTTCCTTTACCCACATGCCACTCCATGGTCATCCATCACACCAACCACCTTGACGCCGCTTGCAGCCTCTCGGTGAGTATCTTGCATGGCTTCTCTACCTCTCTTCTCACTCTTCATCTTCGTCTTCTCTCTCTCATCTATCTCTCCCTCGTGTTTAACCACCCAGATCGGTGGCGTCTTCGCTGCACCATCGCCTCGAGCCAACAGCTGTCACACCCTCCCACGGTACCGCAGTCTCTTTGTTCTTTCTTGGGTATGTGCTGCTGCCGCTCAACTATTTAGTTTCTAGGTATTATGTTTTACATTGAGCTGCTTTTAGTTTTAGGTTGCATGCTAGTGATTTTTTTTTTTTAGTTTATGATTTTGCCCTCAGTTTTATAACTTGGTGTTTTAAGGTTTTATTCTTGTTTTTTCTACTGGGTTTCTTTTTATTTTTTAGTGTGTTAAGTGATTTTGAAGTAAAATATTTTTGGGTTAAGTTCGGGTTCTAAATTATTTTTGGGTTGAGTAATATTTTATTTTAACAACTTTTCATTTTTTTTAAACGGGTTGGGTTTGAAATTTTTTTTCATAAACCTTGGGAATAAGTGAGAATTAGGTTAAGTGGATAATTAATGGTTTTGGAAAAGGATGGTATTTTATGAATTATGAGGATTTTCGGTTTTGAGGATTTAGAATAGGTTAATTTAGCATTTCGGGTTTAAATATTGAAATATGTGTTTGACCAGAAACTTACGAGAATTACGTGATTATTTTATAGGTGACAAATAATTTTTATTCAGCATTATTGAGGAATTTTTTTGAAAAAACTAAGAAGTCCAGGTAAGCGGGATTCCTATACTAGACTTTATACATAAAAGGAAAATGAAACAAGGTTGACTTATAAAATATGCATCTTTTGGTTTTTGAAAAGAAAAATGAAAAACAACCTCAATTGTTTGTTTTAGCATTACTCATGAACTCTATATGAAACATAAAGTATTTTTGTCATGACTACTATAGACATGAGCTTATTTTCTGACATTTTGTTTTTGAATTGTGCAAAAGAGAGCAAATATGAAATTTTATGCATAAATTATATTTTTGTGATCTGATTCTATTCTGTTTTGAAAAAGTTCTGTACTCTAATATGATATGATATGATTTCTGAAAACTTTTGGCATGACATTCTGAATCGATATATGGTTTGTGGATGGTGATCTGTTTGACCTACCACAGGTGCTAATAGTGGCTTCTGTTTGGGTTGATACCAATCGTTCTGTTTATGATGCACCCGTTTTGGAAACAAAGTGATTTTCTGGTGGTCTTTCTTGTGTGCACACTCGGGGCTATGAGAATAATAAAGGGAAGATTCACATTTTGTTTCTTTTAGGTTAGCTACCGGGGTTTGCATAACCCTACCATGGGGTTTAAATATATGGCTTTTGATGTGATATGATATTCTGGTATGATGGTGGTCAGTTATGCTATATTAAGATAACATGTTTTCTGCTTCCGCACTCTAAAAATGAAAAGTAAAAATATTTTGTTCTGCATTTTAAACTTTGTAAATGCTCACGTTTGCACAGTAGTATATGTTCTCTACTTACTGAGTTGTTGATAACTCACCCCTTATCTCTATAATATTTTTCAGATATTTTTTATGGTTCAGCTGGAGAACACGAGTAGGAAGTATTGGAAAATTTTGATGATCATATATGAATAAGTGCTAAGGGTACAAGTATTTTTAGAGGATCATACTTTGTAGGTTTACCTTTGGCAGTTATTTTGGTACATCAAGTTATGGATAATTCAAGTTTTGTGAAATTGTTATTCTATTTTATTGAAGGTTTCGGTTATTATTTCTGTGGAGAGACATGGATATTTGTATTGAAAAAATAAGTTAACATTTTATGGAATTTGTCAAATTTATAGTTGGGATATTGGAGTTAATATTAAGTAATAAGAGCTAACTCTCTGGACCTTTAGGACCAGGGCGTTACACAGAGAGTAAACCCAAGAACCCAAAAATAGAAGCCCTAATCGAAGCCAATAGAACTGCAATCAATTATGGGGAAATGTAAAGAAAGAAGATAGAGAAAGGAAGTAGAAAGGGAGATCTGAGTGTTCCTCAAAATCCATTTCCCTCCATTACATGTGTTTTTTTTTTAAATAATATCGGCACGTTAGTCGAGGCAGCGGTGGGGATGCAAGGCCCGTTGTCCCTAGACTTTTTGTTCTGAAATATATTGCATAATAAAGGATAAAATTGTAAAATCACATAAATTTATGCCCTAGTAGTACACGAATAAAACTCAAGGCATCTTCTTCTTTCTTGTAGCCGACATACCCTAGAGCAAACAAAGTGCCACGAAAACTTACACGACGCAAGACCAAACCAGAGACATCATGGATGAAAAGGTGAGACAGCAGTAGGCTAAGGGTGGTGCAGCTGAGCTACAGAGAGGGAGAGAGTGATGAGAGAGAGAGAGAGAGAGAGAGAGAGAGAGAGAGAGAGATAGAGAGGGAGAGAACTACTCACTAAGAGAAACGGGAGAAGAACCAATGCAACGTGGTTTGGGTGGTTGGCCGAGGATCATGGTGGTGCACTGGCGTCGATGGCGATGGAGTCCAGCCTAAGAGATGTGGTTGGTGATGGATTGGCGTGGTTGGAAGGCTGCTCTGATTCAAGATGCTTGAAACAAGGGCTTTGGGCTGAGAGCACAACCTTGTGTGAGCTTGCATTGCGCTTCCTTACTCTGTTTCACTTCTTAAAACAAAGGACATGATGGAGCTATTTCGGTATCGCTGGACTCATGCTAAACGTGGCAACATGGTTGCATGGTTGACGACAGAGAGACTTGTGATATGGAGGTTACTAGGTGTTGGACAGATGGTTTTCGTGGTGAGGAAGTTGATGGTGTAGTACAGGGCTGTCTGTAGCTGCTTTGACGTAGAGGAGGGGTGCTATTCCTGGTTGCCGTCGAGGAGCTGCAATAGAGGTGTTGCTGTTTGCAAGGGGCTTCATATAATGGTCTCTAATGTTTTTGGTTTTGCTTGTGTTTGACGTTGGCTCCTTTGTGTTTATGGCTAGGTGAGAGTGGAGATGTGAGGGAGGGAATTGGAGGAGTAAAAATACAGTGTGTAAGATGGCAAAATTTGAAATCTTTGAGATGAAGAAATCGGCTGAAGGCAGTTAAGAATTAGCCAGGAAACTATTCATGTAGGAAGACAAGCATATGCATGGGTTGGGTATTGTATTTGGGCTTATACTTAATTTCTTGGGCTTCATGCCAATAAAACTAAGTTCATTGGTCCATTAACATTAATTGGACTTTTAGCCCAAGTATTAAGTCCAATAAAAATTCTCTAATCTACCATAATAAATTTTGGGCATGTGATTATCCAAAAATTGAAATTGAGCTTTCCTATATGGCCCATCAATAAAATTTGGGCCCAATAAAATTGTCCTTAGAATATTGTGCCGGGTTGTTACACACCCCCTTTATCAAGTTTACATTTCATTGCTTTGTGTCTTGATCAAATGAGAGTTGCAACTTTTGCTTATGCTCCTAGCACTTTGACAGGACTTTGAGATTTGTAAGTGGTTGGTTGAGGTAGTCATTTATCTGCCCAAATTTTAGTTGTTTCACCATTTTCAACCCTCCACATGGTGCCTTCCTCCAACAAAGCTCTAGCAGATAAGATGCTTTTCCATATATAAGAGGGTTTGCTTCTAATCCTTGCTTGAAAAAATTTAGTTTGAGGATAATACTTTAATTTGAGTGCTTTGGCAACAAGAGATTATTGGAATTGCAAGAGTCTCAATCCTTATTTTGCCAGCATAGCCATATTAAAATGTTGAAAATCTCTAAAGCCAATCCCACCAACTAACTTTTGGTAGTCCTCTTTTTCACATTTAATCGAGAGAGTTCTTTTCTCCTGTTCTTTTTAACCCCACCAATAGGCATGCATAATCTTAATAAATTTTGAGGTAGCTTGAAGACTCACATACTATAAGTTGGGATGCCTGAATCACTGACTTGATCATTACTTCTTTGTCTGCTTGGGAAAGAAATTTAAACTTCCAGTTGCTGATCCTTTTTCTAACCCTATCCAATAATTCCTAAAAAGAATTCAACCAAGATATCTTTCATGGGAACCAGTGAATTTAATTCCAACAATTGCTATGGTAATGCCTTTGGTACCTTCTCTAGTATTGTTGCTGAAGAAAATTGAAGTTTTGTCTTTATTTAGTCTTTGGCCCGAGACATTTTCATAAGCCTAAAATATGGTGAGAAGTCTACTCCATTCTTGTGAGTTAGGTTTGCAAAATGGTAGACTATCATCTTCAAAAAATAAATGGTTAATATGCATTTGACCTCTTGCTAAGGTAATTCCAGTGATGTGTCCAAAAGCTTCAGTTTGGTCAAGTTGTTGGCTAGGGACTTTCGAATATAGAATGAAAATGTAGAGTGATTAGGGATCACCCTGCCTAACGCCCTTAGTTGGCTTGGGAAAAATTTCTGTAGAACACCATTTATGATGATAGAATAGGAGATAGTACTTACGCACTTCAAGATTAATTCAATCCATTTAGGAGCAAACCCCATTTTCTCAATAACAGATTCTAGAAATGGCCAAACAATCTTGTCATAAGCTTTACTTATGTCTAATTTCAAAGCCATATGTCCCTCACTACCAGACATTCTACAGTACATTGAATGCATTGTTTCATAGGCTACGATCACATTATCTAAGATTAGTCTGTCTACCTAAAACAGAGGCACTCTAAGTTGGTGAGATGATCAATGGCAAAATTTTCTTTAATCTATTAGCCAATACTTTTGAGACAATTTTATATAGTACATTGCACAGGCTAATTAGTTTGAATTTAGTGACTTTGGTAGGAGTTTTAATCTTGGGAATTAGAGCAAGAAAAGTCTCATTCATCTCATTTGACCAACTTTTCAAGTTTAAGACATGCAAAACAGTTGCACATAGATTCTGGCCCACTATGTTCTAATGTTTTTGAAAGAAAATTGCGGGACATCCATTTGGTCCTTGTGAACTTAAGGTGTTCATTTGTGAAAAATAGCATCCTAGACTTCATTAGAAGTGAGACCTTGTAAGAAAATCTCATTCATTTTTTATGTAACTATGTTTTTTACTGGCTGAAGACATATGCCAATTCCCTTAGGCTGCGAAGTAGTAAAAAGTGATTGAAAATAGTTTTGGAAAGCTTGAACTACTTCCTGGGGTGAGGTAGCACATCTGTCTTCCCCATCTAAGATGTTGTCAATAGAATTTATCTTTCTTCTTTGATTTGCACACATGTAAAAATATTATTTGCTTCTGTCCCCTCCCTTAGCCATTTTTGTTTTACTCTTTGCCTCCATTTCAAGTCTTCTTCTTCAAGTAGCAGGTCAATTTTTTTTTTTTTGAGTTGTCTTATTTTCATTGTGTATCTTCTCTGATTAATACTTTGGAGACGTTTAAGCAGTGGTGTAAAAAAATTAAAAAACTGGTTGAACCAGACCGGATCGAATTGAACTGGTGGGTTTGGTCCAGTGTGTAAGCATTCATTGTGTATCTTCTCTGATTAATACTTTGGAGACGTTTAAGCAGTGGTGTAAAAAAATTAAAAAACTGGTTGAACCAGACCGGATCGAATTGAACTGGTGGGTTTGGTCCAGTGTGTAAGCATTATGGTGCGATACCAATTCTTAAGAACTGAAACCGATCTTAAATCGGTATAGTACAAGTTTTCATATTTTGAAAGCCGGTTTAAATCAAAACCGTACCGAACCGGTATATGTATTTATAATTTTTTTTATATTATATATAATTTCTTATATTATATTATATGCTAAATTTCTAATTAATATAACATTAAATTTTTATCTTATCACTTAAGTCTATTAATCTTAAAACATAAAATTAATATAACATTTGATATAATATAAAATTAATCTTATAATTTTAATATAACATTTGATATAACATATAAATTTTAATCTTATATATATTCTTCTTGTAAATTCATTTTTACACATTTGATCATATATACTCACATAAAAAGTCTAGAACTTATAGAAACTATAGTAAAATTCAATATTTTACAGTATGTGTTAATTATTATAAAATAATATACTTATATCATAATATAAATAGACTAATAGTTTAGAATATGTAAACATCATATTATTACTAATATAGATAATCTATAAAATCGGAAAAATCGGACTGGATCGAACCGAAACTGGAAAAATTGAAAGTTTCGATTTTGATAGTGAATCGGTCTAGTATCAGTTCTTAAATTTTCAAAATTGATATATACCAGTTGAATTCTAAAAAATGTATAAAACTGGACCGAACCATACTGGTTACACCCCAAAGTTTAAGCTTTTCAATTTTTGCATCAAGTGTTTCTCCGCTTCTTATTTCAACCTAATTTTACTTTGTCAGCTTGTCTTTACATTTCTTTAGGCCTTCTATTGTTTCCTTTATTGAGTTACTAGTTTTGGAATTGCAAGACTCGCTTTACTAATGAGCTCCCTGCATTTCTCTCATATGTCCCAACTAATTTCATATCTAAAAATCCTCTTTACCTCTCGAGCTGGTTATACAATACTATTCATAGTGATTAATATTGAGTTATAATTTGAGCAATGGGTTGCAAAACTCTGGACAGAAACATCGACAAATGTTGTATAGTTGAGAGTTGCTAATAGCCATATCAAGCCTTTCTTTGGTGTAGCTGCTTCCTTCTCTGTTGTTTCACCAAGTAAACTTTTCCAGTTAGTAGTGCAGATTACTTAAGACATAGTCCTCAACGACTTTCCTAGAGCTTTCCATTTAACTATATGGTCTTGATGCTCCCCTATATTCTTCATTAAGCTGGAGGATTTCATTAAAATCCCCCATACACATCCAAGTTGTTTGATCTAGTGGTTTTAGGACTCTGAGTAACTTCCAACTTTCAAATCTTTTTGTAGTCACAGGATCCCCATAAAAACCAGTTAACAACCACTTCATCCCGCTCTCATTATGAAGCACCTTTACTGATATATGCCTTTGTGTATAGGAAACCAGTTCAACTTGCATATATGACTTTCAAAAGAAAGTTAATCCACCACTGTATCCTTTACTTTCTACTATAAAACTGTGTTCATATCCAATTTTGTTTCTAACTTTTTCCATCTTCATTATATTTCTCTTTATTTATATAAGGAAAATTATATTTGGGAGCTTAACTCTCACCAAATGGCGAAGTTCTTGGACTATTTGAGGGTTTCTAAACCTTCGACAGTTCAACTTAAAGAATTCGTTACTCCACCAAATCATCTTGAGTTATGCTTCTTTTAGGAGTGAGCTTAGTTTTGAGTTTTTGTTTTTTTTAACAAAGTCTTGAATCTCCCTAGCTTCTATATCCACATGACTTCCTCTCCTTTTCAAACATTCCATCTCATTCACTAAGACCATACTAACTAGATGACATACAAGACTGGTCTTCTCTAGCACTTCTTTTCCATTTGGTGTTCTTAATATTCTTAGCCTTAAAGCTACCATGAGTTGCATTAAAAGAATCAGAGGGGCTTATTAGATTAATACTTGAATTGGCCACCATAGAGGTTGTTGAAAGGGGTGCTTTTGCTTTTCACGACTAGCCAGATTGATTTGTTCTTTCTTAGATTCCTCATCTTTAGCCAGTACAATCTCACGACTATCTATACAATTCTTTCCCACCAAGTTCTGCAGGCCTCCCTTTTCTGATTGGAAAAAATGCAACGGAATAGATACTTCCCCTATGCTAGCTTGGTGACAATTTCCTTTGCTTCCATTCAAAATGTCCATAAAGTCTGGTGTCTTATATGCCTCCTCACTACCTGTGGCTATTGTTCCAAGCTTAAATTTGAACCATCCTTTTCTTGTGGTAATTTACTACTTAAGGCTCTTTCAGGACTACCCTGCCTGTTTGTCTAGGTATTTTCTTTTTCTATTTGGCCCCCATATTTTTTACATGCAAACATATTCGAAGTCGTTGGTGGAGCTTGCAGTCATTGACCATTCTATTGCCTATTATCCTCTGTTGGATGGTTCCTTTGATTCATCAATGAACACCCTCTTGTCTTATGTTTGATGACTCGACATTGGAAGGAAAAATTAGGGAGTTTTTCAGACTTAAAATCAATCCAGAATTGATTACCTCCACTATTAATTAGCCTTCCTCTTGCCAGGGGTTTAGTTATGTCCATATTCACTTTGGCCCTTAGAAATTTGCCCTAGGAAAGACCCTCTCTATCCACATCCACTTTTATAACATCTCCTAGAGTTGATCCTATTATAGTTCCAATTTCTTTAGACATGGCAGCTAGAGGCATATTGTGTAACTGAATAAAAAAAGCTTCTTAGGAGGAGTTCTACCATCAAATTCTTAAAAGCAAATTAGGTATTTGTCAAAATTCCAAGGTCTAGCTAGTAGGATTTTTTCTTTATCTATCTCATTCTGATCCATTCTCTCCCACTTCTTTTAAAATTATCCATTCTTCTAGGTTCCAATCAAGGTAGTTCCTTTACCATCACGAATCTATCTTCTGCGAGCTCGCTAACCTACCAAATCTTTGCTAAAGGAAAGACTTTACCTTACCCTTCAAAGTAGGAAAGGACTAACCGCCTTACCCTTCAAAGAAGGAAAAGACTTGGGGAGCTGAGGATAGTGGTAAGGTAGCCCTATTGATTGTAGTTTTATTTTGATGTATAGTTTGTTGTAGTTTTAATGTATATAAAAATATAGGTTGAAAAGTTTTACACATACGTGAGTTCTAAAATATTTGGGTTGATGGATCTTGAAGATATTATTAAAGTTTATAATTGTGTCAACCTGAAATTAATACAATCACCTTGTTCGAGATGAATGCAACTATTTTATTGTTGTAAAAATTGGGATTGAAATAAATGCACTTACGGTTCATTGAATATGATTTGTAACAATTAATTTTGCTTACAATCCAATAAAAATGAAGATAAAAATTAAACAAATAAAGGTTGATGACAATACCATCTCATCCTGGTTGGATAAAAATGTGATATGCAAAATCTTTCTATCATATAGGTTGTTGGAAATTATGAAAATAAAAATAAAAAATTACTTAAAAAATAAATAAATAATATTCATTAAAAAAGAGAAATAATAATATTTTATAATCATAGAGAGTGAAATAGCTAATTAATGTAGCGTTTAAATTTTGAATGGATAGTCAAAAGTCAAAAGGGGATATATTAGCCAAATTTTGCTTAAAGTTTTACCTTAACTATTGCTAAAAAGCAATTAAGAATTCATTGCTAAGACAAAGAGATAGAGTGATAGGTTTCTTATATATGGAAATTACGGATAGAGACAGACAAAGCTATAAAGTGAGCATTGGTAGTGAAGTGACTAAACTTTGGAGCCATGATCATTAGATAAATATACTTACGAATATATTCTTGATGGCATAGAGGTCATTGTGGGGTTTGGTATTTGGAGGATTATTGGGATGAAATTGTTGTTTTAGCCCAATCTATTAATTGTAAATTTTAGCATGTCCTACGTGAAGGTAACAAAGTAGCGGACTGGTTGGCTAAACCTGGCGTGGTCGGTGTTTTTTCGGATTATTCTAATACTTTTTCCATGCCTCGGGTCCTTCAAGGTTTAATTCGGTTAGTTTATCAGGGATTCCTTCTATACGTTGTTGTTAAGTTTGGTAGTGGTGGTTCTTGTTTTTTTTTTTTTTTTTTTTTTTGGTTATAGTTTCTTTCTTGTTTTGTCTGGAAGTTTTCTTTTATTACCACAGTTTTCCTCCGCCATAAGTGAGGGTTTTATTAATAAACCCGGGCGAGCATCACTATTAGACAGGTGATTGCTCACTCTTCTTAAAAAGAAAAAAAGAAAAAAAAAAAAAACTCTTCACCATCATCATCAAATTCTGGGCATATTCAGATGAGTATATAGAAGATAGATTATTTAGTACAATCTTGAATCTTAATGGATGGTGGACATGATTATGTCTAATTTTAGGTAGTTTGAAGGTGTAATGTATAATCCGTTGGTATTTTAGGGTGCAAAATGTAAAACGCTTATAACTATTTAGAGGGTAAAAAATGGTTTTATTCTATATAAATTAATTAGATGGGTTGTTTGGATAGTAAAATGAGGTGAGATAGTTTTCGATAAAAGTTGAAAGTTGAATAAAATATTGTTATAATATTATTTTATTATTATTATTATTATTATTTTAGGATTTGGAAAGTCTTGATTCAGGCGAGCTCGCTTACCAATTCCATACCAATGGCTGATGTGGAAAATGAAATGTTTCGTTTCATTGAAGACAAATTTTGGGGCGTATGGAGCGAGAACAAAATTTCAAACAGTGCATATCGTTCTGCCTCCCCCATCTAAAGACTACAACTTTATTCTTCTCCCCCATTGAAATCTCCTCCCTCATGATCTGAAACCAATGAAATCTCCTCCCCATCAAAATCCCTTGCAGGCTTGCAGCCCTAACCGTAACCTTTTGCAGCCCTAACCCTAACCCGTCATCACAGCCTTAACTCGTACCTGTTGCAGCCCTAACCCTTTAGCCCGTCGCAGTTCTAACCTCCCTACTCATCGTAGTCCCTCCCCCATCGCAGTCCATTCCTAGATATTCCTCGTCGCATTCCTTCCCCCGTCTGTAAGTTTCGATTGTTTGGATATTCTAGTTAAATGTATTAAGCTTTCTGCATTCTGTCGATGATAAGGAGTTTTAATTGAGTGTAGAATAATTATTTTGGAGATGTGAAATGCTTCTTGAAATTGTACAGATTTTCCTTTTTGGGAGATTTTTCTATTTAGTACATAAACTTATTCTAGATTGTGTGTAGTACCTAGGTGGAGAGACTTTTGAGTCACACCCAACAAAGCTTCAATGTTCCACAGGCTTTTTTAGTTGGTCTCACATTTTCACAGTGAGCTACATTTTTTGGCAAGCAATTTGTGGAGCATATGTCTTAGCAAGTTTGATAATATTGCCCTAGTAATGCACATTTGAGATAGAGACTTCAATTGGTATTGGAAAATTCATTGCAAAAGTTCTTGGCTTTGCAATGTCTGTTTCATTTTCAACTTATACACCACTTTCATCACCTTTTAACTATGTTGCTGTTTTTTTTCTCTTAAGCCTCTTGTATTATGCCTCATGCAGCTTTTGCCTTCAAATACCTTAACTTGTGCATGTGATACAAGCAGTAAGTCCCTGTTTTCATTCCTCTTTTTATGCTATAAATTTTTTTTAACGTATGATGTTTTTTGTGCCTCTGATATTCTTCATCATTTGGTGCTTTAACCTTTGAAGGACCTTGGGGATTTGATTTTGGAAACTGGATATAGTATCTCTAATTCCTTGCAAGTTTGTTTTTGAGTTGTATTTACCCTGCTAATTAAGTTGCTCGATGGTGTGATCTGAAACATTGAAAGAGGCAATTTTTTCCTTATTGATTGGATCACAATTACCTGCAGAACTTGTTCTTAGGCCTTGTGATTTTAACAGCACTTTCATAGCTCTTCAAATTTTTGTTCCTTTTCACTTATCCTTAGATTGAAGACCATGTATTGCTTAATAGTTGTACAAATGGTTAAGATTTTTTAAATATTTGGTGAATTTATTTCATGCCTTGGACTTGTTAAGAAAGTAACAAGATTGCCATAATCTTTTCCCCCATTCCAAATGAAATTCTAATTGCTGAGGTTTGTGGTGATAGTATCAATATTTGTTAGCGGCTTAGTGTCCCTAGCTTTCAGTACATGTCTTGTTAATTTAGAAGTATTTTTTTAATATTCTAGATGATGTGTAATACCTAGTTGCTTTGCATTCTCTCAAATACTTCTAAACCCCACCAAAAAACAGTGATTGAAAGACTTTTTTTTTTTTTTAAACAACAGTATAATCCATTGGCATCAAAGTTACCAATGGAGAGCATTTGGTTGGTAGACTTTTTTTAATTTCTTTGGTTCATTTCTTGACATTGTTTATGGGATGTAGATTGGAAACATGTTTGTTGAAGAAAAGGTATCATCGTTAGTTTCTTTATCTTCTTTTGTTAATCATACTTCGAGGAACAACCCAATGTGCACTTGTGGGAAGCTCGCTTCATTTCAAACATCGAATACACCAAGAAATTTGGGGCAATCATTATTTGGGTTTTCATCAAAACAATACGAAGGTACAAACAATTTTAATTACAGTGACGGGCATTTGGGTTTAATCCAAAATTTTGATATTTTACATACTTGTCATTTGTTTGTTTATAATCAGGGGTTACCATACTGCAACTATTTCAAATGAGCAGATAGAGGTGAGGAAAAAGAAAAAGAACTTCTAAAGATAAAAATTGAAATGTTATGGAAGGAGGAAGAGTTTCGAAAGGCAACAAGCAAACATCCAGCATGAATGCACATTTCTTTGTATCTATTGGGCAATTTGTATATTAATTTGTTTGTACGTGATATAATCACAGTGAATACCCACTGAATGGGAACTTAGTGTATAAATCTGAACACTTGCGAATATGTGCTTTAGACTAGTAGTTCTAGAAATGCTTAGAATCTGTACTACACAATTGTAAGAAATATTTATTGAGTATTTTGGATCATGTGGGACACTACTTTTGAAACTGTATGCAATTCAAAGTATCAATGAAAGTGACTCCTAATTCTTTTGGTAGGCTCCTCGTAGTTAAGTGCTGATCACCCACAATTATGTTGATGGTTGATTTAATCTTTCTTTGTTTCCAATCATTTAAACCAGTGTTGTTTTCAATATGACAGGAACCATAGTATCCATATGCCACTAGTTAAGCAAACTTATGGAAACCGACTAGACCATAAAATTAGAGTGCTATTTTCCTATACTTTATTTAGTATATATGTTCTTGATAGTGAACAATAAGGTTGACGCCTTATTTAAGATGCACAAATAAACAAAATCTGTGAAGAATATTTTTAGGCTTTGTTTCTAGTTCAATAAATCATATTACATTTAGCAGAGACAGAGAATTTGTAAATTTACATTTCAAAATACAACAATTTAAGTTAGATTTTGCCAACAAAATGGTTGGTGATCTGCTTCAATAGCTCAAGTTAGCCATTGAAAAATAATTACAACAACTCAAGTTGGTGATTTGCTTCAAGTTACCCATCTCTTGCTCGATTGGCTCTATAAATCTTGCCAATACATCATCACCCAAGATACTAGACACCAAGCTGCTTGACTCCCCCATTGTTCTTCCCCTTATTCTTCCTATTTTTATACAAAAGTGCCATGAATCTACTCATTTTCTTCCTGAAATCAAAACACACAACAGTAGCCAAGAAAAGTTTCATTTCATTATGATCTCATGTATACTATATGTATGCTAAATGGTAAAATCTGATCATGATGTCTTCCCAAAACTCAAATGTGGTGGCTGCTTAATTTTGATTGTTAAAACAATTGAAAGCTAACCAATAGTTTTTCGATATTTCAATCACCAAATCAATTATATATGCTCAATTGATGGAAAAAATTAAGATCAAACTAGATTTTAAAGCAAAAAATTGAAAAGAACTATTAGTACTCAAACCCAAGCTAACTGAAAAGCCATAAAGAAAACTTCCTTTAGAATCACATATATATTAATACTCCACCACACCCAGTAGGGCCAAAACTATTTCCTTTAGAATTAGCTTGATCATCACAAAGTATAATTCTAATATATAATCAACATGCATGTACACACCCCATAAAGTGAGATTTTTTTTTTCTCCATATGTAATAAAATTAGAAATAATATTAGTGCATAAGCATTCCAAATACAAACCACAAGTGGTAAAATGTAGACCACCTTTCCCATCTTGACTAATAGCCACAATTGTGTCCCAGACAAGCTATCTGGCTGGCTTCCATTCACTCTAAGTTGCATCTATGAACATAATATAACAGTTAAAAATAAACCAAAATACTCACAAAATCAAAACATTTAGAGAGTATGACCAAGTTAAACAAGATGGTTTACACTTTCTTGAGTCTCAATCACTACAGAACCTAACTCGGTTCCACTAAAGTCTACAACTTCGGTAGTGTTATGAGGTGGCTAAAAATACATAAAAAAAATATTATATCAAAGTAACTCGTAGAGTATATATTTTTCCTAGCATTAAAAACACAATATAATTTAAAAGCAGTAAGAGGTATGTAACCTAAACGGGAACACTTTGTTGTGTCCCAACAACTGTTTGCCCAAATAAATTCCTACATGTGTCAACAACTTCACTATCTCTTCCATATAAAGCAAAATATATATATATATATATATATTATTACTCTTAACAAACAATTACACAATATGAAGGTAAAATATTTAGAATTGAGCACTGAGTTTATCTGTTTACATTTTCCTTTCTGAGTAGCCTTCTTTGTCGTGGGTTCGACTATCTTAATCATTGATTTTTTTTTTTAAGAAATGGCAATATGCCTTTGCCTCTCACTACAAGGGGACTCAGTATTTTTTTCAAACTCCCAGCTTAATGGGAGGAGATAAAATGGTGAGAATCGAGGTAACGCTAGTATATAATTTAAGTATACTAATTTTAAAATGCTTTTACAATTTAGAACCCAAGACATAGTCTGAAAACTCAAGCATAGAATCCTAAGAAAATTAGAAATAAATAATGATAATTTATTGCAACTTAATAATCTAGGGCAAAACAGAAAAATTGTAAACGTAACCATCCTTCCCCAACTAGAGAGCATCACAATTGAATTCAACATTTTGTTCGTTTGGCTTTGATTCTGCCATTGACATATAATTCACATGAGGTTTATTGTTGTATTAACTACATTACCAATATTGAACCCAAGAAAAGCCAGTGTTGAACTTGTATTTACCATTATCCTAATTTTATAAATTATATTCATATTTTTATCTTTCACCTAATGAATTTAAATTTCTCTAAATTTATCGAGAAGAAAGTTATAGTCAAAATAAAAGGCACACTTATAATTAACGTAACATATCATATTAAAAAAATTCAAATTCAAAATTCCATAGAGATGGATTCCACTTAGATGCATGTTAGTGATGTGGGTAGAATGCATGTATGATGCTCATGATAAATGAAGTGGGTTCTTCTTCTTCTTGTTCTCCACTCACTACATAATAGAAGACATGGCAATAGGGAAGAGTCTAACATCTAGGTACTTTGCTAAACAAATATGAACTTAGAAACACAGGAAATCTACGCCTGAGGACAATTGGAAAATAGAGGTGAATCAATTAATCACAGTTCGATCCTAAAATGTCAACTCCTTGATTCCAAAAATAGAAAATTTTCCGTACGTTAGCAAATATTGTTCTGCCCACCACCATCTATCTTGCAAAACATTGCACCGAATAATAGAATAATGAACTAATAGTTAAAAAAAAAAATATTCAGTTTTATTGATGGTACAGGTATTGGCGTGGTTGAGCAGTGGCAGATGCAACAATAGCGGAATGTAGGGGAGGACACAGGTGGAGTGGGAGTGGATGGAGGGGTTAGATCAACCACCCGGTTCGACTCTTTTCCTCGATCCGCAGCCTCTGGAACTATATGTTATGTTTGGCTGTAAAAGAATAACACTTTTATGGTCAGTAAGGTAAAGGAAAACTCTTCTCATTTATCTTCAAGAAAAAATGGTGAAAATTTATATTCTTTTTCAGATTGACAATAAAACTAAAAAAGTAGAAGCGAATACCTTTTCGGTAAGATGATTTTTATATGTGAAAGTGGTATGCTGGGTGTGAGGCTTGCTAAGACTCTTATGTACTTTAATGTAAAGTTTGAAGTTGAACAAAGATAGTTGTGCAGTACTCCAGGAAGATATCAATCTGAACAAGCAGCTGCAGATAGAGTAAGTGAGAAAGGAGTTGGCGATCAGTGATAAAAATGACAAAGGAGATCCTTGGAGGTGGTCGCAGAGGAGCAGCCACAATGGAGGGGAGAGATGAAAATGGCAGAACTCACTTGGTACTTCTTTCTTCTTTCTTCATATATTTCGTTTCCCTCTTTTTTCATTTTTTCTAAATGGCCCTGCCATGTCAGCATTGGTGCGACAATGGTACGTAGATTTGCTTGTCTGTAGAAGAACTGTTTGCAATTTCAAAAAATTGAATTGTTTATTATATTTTGTGTAAAAATTTAAAAAAAAAAATGTAATAATAATATGAGATAGTTTATCAATACAAACCGCCTCTTTATATAGTTCAAACAGGTCGATACAATAACATGACTTAAATCGCTAGCTAGGGTACTTGATTTTCGCCAGCTCATAATCCACATGATAATGACTGTTTGCGTCGACTTTTCATCAATTCAATCAAGGAGTTGATGCCGTACGGGCCACCATGCATGCATATAAGAGTAATATTTAATTATTAGAGTAATATTACATACAGTTGTAGAGTGTGCAAACCAGTCATTTTGAAAAATAGTGGAATATACTATTAAAATATTAATTTTATTTATGTGGGTCCCCTATTTACTCATTTTTTCAAAAAAAATTATGCAACGCTTACGTACTCTACGACTGCAAATTTCATTTCTCTAATAATTAATATGTAAATTCTTTTCTAGAAAAAAGTAAAGAGTACTCGCTTTAATTTTATATATCTTTATCCTTCGGGAATTAGTTCCAACTAGCCAGTTGAACCTAATTTGGCCAATTGATCCCAAGCTAGCTTGATTATTACAAAGAAATATTATGCCAGGCCCAAGGTCAATACTTGATCATGATCGGCCAATCAAATGAATGTATAAAATTATGCATACTAGTAAAACTTAAGAGTTGCTTTTAAAAACAATATATACTTGCCACTTTCGAACCAGGCAGGAATTAATTAAGATGTAGGTGGAATTCGGTCCGGTATGATTTGGTCTGATTTGTTTTAGGGGTTTTCTACCCTGGACAGGACCAAAACAGCCTAAGGACCAGGCCGGTCCGATCGGCCCAGTCGGTCTAACATTTTTTTTAAATCGATTAATAAAAAAAAATTTATTTAAAATACTAAATTAAAATTAAGTGACTTATTAAATGAAAATTACATAATAAATTGTACAATTATTAATATATACTAATATTGTTGCTCAGATGACTAACACAAGAAGGGGGTGAATTGAGTTGTATTAAAAAAAATAACAATTATAAATCAAATATACAATATAAAATATAAACAAAATACGAAATAATAATAAATATAAAGATTAATGGTAAGAGAGAAGCAAATTCAGTATGTTAACGAGGTTTGGCCACACTACCTACGTCCTCGCCTCAAGCTACCCCTTGAGAATTCTCAAATTCACTATTCGACCTCTTTCAGGTGGAGATAGAAACCTATTACACCTTTGAACAACACCGCTACAAAGGATCCGTGTAGAACATCCTCTACACTTGCAATCACCTTACACGTGGTGATTCAACTATTCTCTGTGTAGAACACTTTCTACACGCACAAGGGTTATACACACCCTTTTACTGATACAAGAGCTGATAATGGGTAGGTTATCAGAAAACACTCATCAATGAGTGAAATAAGAACAATACAGCGCAAACTATATCTCTCAAAATGAATAAGAATTAAGGTTCAATGCTTAGAGAAGAGAGAATGAAAGTTTTGAATGAATATTGTATGCTCTGGATGTTGTAAATGTGAAGCTCTCAAATGATCTATTTATAGGCATATGAGACTTCATATTCAAATTTAAAAAGATTCACATGTCAAAGACAACATCATTCACTTTTTCAAAAAAATTCAAATAAAAGGTTCTTCTTTTTCAATTGTCAAAGACAACATCATTCATTTTTCAAAAACTTCAAACCTAATTTTTTACTTTTGGCATATGACAAAAGGAGTACACTTTCATTTTCAAAAAATTCAAACCTAATCTTTTTACTTTTTGCATATGACAAAATGAGCACTTTACTTTTCAAATTTTTCAAACCTAATCTTTTTACTTTTTGCATATGACAAAATGAGCACACTTTACTTTTCAAATATTTCAAACAAAAACATCTACCTTTTGTATAAGTCAAAAAAAGTATCAATCACTTTTAAAAATATTCAAATAAAACATGCACATGTGAAAGATGACAATCAATCATCTTTAATATTTTCAAAGTTCAAACCTTTAATCATGTAATGCATATGTGAAAGATGACAATCAATCATCTTTCAAAATTTTTAAATTTAATTTTCAAAATATTCATGCACATGTGGAAAATGTATTTTAATGCTTTATGATAAAAAATTAATTTTGAGCCTTAATCCTAATTTTGAATTTTTAAAAGATTTAAACATTACTCTATTACTTTAATGTGAACTTGTTTCCTTCTTGCTCATGCTTGTTTCCTTGATGTGCTTGACTCCATTGTGTAGACAACGTGAGATTGAGACTCTTTTATTATTTGAATTCATTTGTTATTATCAAAATCCATATGTAGATATATAATTACACAAAACTTGAAACCTTGGGTTCAACAAATATTATATATTATAGTTATATATTAAAGAATATAATAATATATTGATCTAAATATATATAGTTATAGACTTAGTACCAATAATATAACTAATAACTATACTAGTATTATTACTAATATACTATATGTTAGTGATAAATTGGTAATACTATATTAAATAATACTCTATGTAGTTATAGTGATTTAATACTAACATATTAAGTTAACTATACTAATACTATTATAAATTTATACTATAACTCTTATAATATGTTAACATATTAATATATACTAGTATTATATATTATAGTTATACATTAAAGAATATAATATTTATGTAATATTGTGATATATTAATAATTAATTATTTACAATTATTTCTATAAATAATATTATATATATTTTAATTTTCATTCGATTCAGTCTGGTCTGATCTGGTCTGGGGTGAAAAGCCCTTAGACCGGGGACTGAATCAAATAAATTAGGTCCTATGTAATTTGGACCAGACCGGTCGAATCTCTCCCCTATTAAGCTGTATCACATGTTTAAAGTTTTATCGTGAGTATACGTCCTAAATAATTTTAATTATCTTCTATTTTATTATTATGAATCACAAGGTGGTTAGGCCATATATTTTTAGAGAAATAATTTGTATAAGTTTCAAATAGACCAGATCCATACAAGTTCTTGTAAAAAAGGTAGATCCAACTTAAAAAAAGTGTAAAACATTATTTTTTATTAGTGGAACCCAATTTTTTACAAAAGGCTTATATTAAGACTTGTCTATTTGAGACTTGTACTAAACATTACTTATATTCTTAAGTGCTTTTATATATAAATTTACCATTTAGATGTAAAACTACTTCAAACATAACACGATTGGTTGTATTATCGAGGATGACAGAACTTTTAATGAATAATAATACTTGTTAGAATATTACATACCATACTTATTATAGAATATATTCACAATATTCTAATATACATGTTAATATAACTTATTTTTTACCATATTTAGTTTATTGTCAATTACTTTAATTTATTGTATTTCCATTATTTCTCTAGCCTCATTCATCTATAAATAGGGATCGATGTTATGTATTCAACAATAATTGAGCATAGAAAATATAAAACTCTCAAAGTCTCTCCCTCATTCTCTCTTCACAATCTCATTTTTTATTTTATTTTATTATATTTTCTAGAATCTTGCGAATATATTCTATAATAAGTATGGTAATATTCTAATATATATATATATATTATTTTGAAGGCTAAATCTTTACTATTCTCAATTGTTATTTAATACGTAACATATGTCCTTATTTATAGGTGAATGAGGCTAGAAAAAGAAGAAAAATACAATGATACTGACTGATTTATACAATAAACTAAACATGGTACAAAATGAGCCATATTACCATACATAATAGAATATTATGAACATATTTTATAATATGTATGGTAATATTCTATAATAAAATAATATCAAATCCAATGTTACAATATTACCATACCTATTATAGAATATATTTATAATATTCTAGTATGTACGGTAATATGATTTATTTTCTACTATATTTAGTTTATTGTGTAAATCAATTAGTATCAATTATCATATTTGATTTATTATATTTCCATGATTTCTCTAACTCCATTCACCTATAAATAGGTACATATGTTTTGTATTTAACAACAATTGAGAATAGAAAAGATGTAACCCTCAGTCTCTCTCATTCTCTCTTCTCAATCTCATTTTCTATTTTATTATCTTTTCTACATGGTATCGTCATATTACTATACATACTACAATATTATGAATATATTATATAATAAGTATGGTAATATTATAATATTACCATATAATCGAGGATGACAAAATTTATAATAACTAGATGATGGCAAACTTGACATGTGGGCCTTCTACTTGCAGATGACCCACTAGAGGTTTAGGAGGATAGACCATGCTCACGTCCTCTCCCTCTAGAGTAGGATGTGAACCGAGAAACAGGACTGAGGTCCTTGGTGATGAGGTACACTAAAAGTAGCAGTAATATGGGCAGAGGGTTGAGAAAAGTCTACTGGAGAAGAATGTTGTTCTAGACGAAGTTCATGGTAATAGAGGTGACCATAAATCTCATCCAACGACAGTGGATCAATTCTGGTAGTAACAAAGTGCAGCAAGAAGGTTAGCAAACCTTTTGATTTTTTAAAAATAATCAGCCATGGAAAGACCACCTTTCTTGGTTGTGGCAAGTTGTAAATGTGTGTGGACAATACAAGCACGTGAATGCGATGTAAACATTTTTTTGAGAGTAGTCCAAAGGGCATGAGAAGTATTATGAATGTGTACTTGAGCTATAATATTTTCACATAGGGAGGAGAGAAGGGTGTTGAATATGAGTTGGTCTTGTTGATACCAAGTATGGTAGGTAGGGTTGGGGAGGGAATTGGACAGTAAAGGAGTAGGAGTAGGTATAGAGCCATTAAGGTAGCCAAAAAGTTGCTAACCAAGGAAGTATGGAATTATCTGAGCCTTCAATAGTAGGAAGTTGTCTTTTGTGAGTTTGATAATAACAAAGTAGGAGAGAGTGACGGGGAAAGAAGGCGAGGATTGTGGTTGAGGTGGGGAGGAGAGATTGAGGAAAATGAATCAGAGGAGGCCATAGTAGAAGGTGATGTGAGTCTATAGGAGCTTTGGTACCTTAACAGAACACTTAAATGTGGTGTATTGTTTGGAAACTCTCCTTGATTGAGATAGAACATTTTGTATTATATTTATAGAGTAGAATACAGAGTATTGATAAACATCAAAACATACATAAATACAATTACATAAAGATTAGGAAGCTCTATCTTTATTTGGTTGTTGTTGGACTTTGTCCTTATCAACTTGATCTTTATCTAGTTGTTGCTAGGCTTTGTCCTTATCAGATACTTGCATTGCCTTATCAGATAATGGTTCAACAGTAACACATATGCTTATAACATCAAAAGGCCATTGAATCTTTTGGAGGTTGTTTTCTTTTCTACTAAAATTCAAACACTCTAGAGCTTCGTTTGAATTTTTTAAAAATGCTAGTACAATTTGAGTGTGTAAAAGTTTTTTTGTAGAAGTGTATAGATGTAGCAATTAACCAAACATAAATGGAACATGTATATAAAATATAATTAGAAAAATGAGTTATTTTATTTTCAAGTCGGTGTGTAGAGCACATCATATAACACACCAACTTAAAAATAGGATTATTCTAAAAAACATTATTCAATCTCCTTATCTACTTTCACAAAATCCATAAATGTCAAGATTTTAATAAAAACCTATCAAAATTTAATTAACATAAAATGCTGAAAGGTTTCTAAAATAAACACATTACCAACCTCATGAGCCTCAAAGAATGGTAAAGGCTAAATCACTCGTCACGAGGCCTAAGCCTGTAACTCGTGGATTCTGAACGCAGCTGTAAATTTTAAAATTGACCTTTTAACATGATTCTAGAATGGTCAATCGATGTTCTCCAACCAATTTCAGGGGGTTTTCAGCTAGTGATAAAAACAATATAAAGTTGTAATCACGTTCTATTAAAGACCAAACTAGGGGTGAGCATCGGCCGGTCCGGACCGGCAAAACCGACCGGACCGGCACTATTTGGACCGGACCGGACCGGACCGAATTGGGTCCGGTCCGGTCCGGTCCCATTTTTAAGGGACCGAAAAGATTCGGTCCGGTCCCGGTCCGGGAGTTTTTCACCCCGGACCGGACCGGACCGGACCGAATAAAAAAAAAAAAATATATTATTTATATATATTATTTATATAATAGTATTAGCATATTACTAATATATATAATAGTATACTATATGTATATATATTAAATATATTACAATATAATTACATAAATATTAAAAAAAATGTCATTAAATATTAGCATATTATATAAATATATAGTTATCACTATTACTATTATTACATATAGTTATTAGTTATAGTATAGTTATTATTACATATATTTATTAGTTATAGTATTATTACTAATAGACTAATAGTATTAGCATATTACTAATATATATATAATACTATATGTATATATATTAAATATATTACAATATAATTACATAAATATTAAAAAAAATGTCATTAGATAAAAAAAAAAAAAAAAAAAAAAAAAAAAAAACCTTGGACCGAATGGACCGACCGGACCGGACCGGACCGAATAGGACCGGACCGGACCGGTCCTGATGGAGTTCGGTCCGGTCCAGGGTTGGAAAACCCTGGACCGAATAGGTCCGGTCCGGTCCACAAAACCTCCCCGGACCGGACCGGACCGGACCGAACTCACCCCTAGACCAAACCATTGATCCAAAAGTCATAGGATTGTTGAATACTATAGGTCGCCCTTTCCGTAACTTGAACTCGCGACGTGCTCCTTACTCTAATACTAATTGTTAAAGACCCAACTGTTGATTTAAAAAGCCATATGAATGTTAGATACTAATTTGGTTATATGAGCTAGCATATAACCCTCATCACCATGCTACCAACCGTGGATGCTCGAGGTGTTCTAAAACCAAAACCTATGGGTGCAATTGATCTGGTTTGGTCTGATTTTGTAGAATTTATGAAATTGAACCAATTACACCGATTTTACATTCTCAAGAACCGATTCTGCACCGGTTACCTTCATAAACCGATACTTTTGGTTTTGTCGGTTCCAAACTGGTTTTTCAGTTTTAATCAAGTGTCAATTTATATTATATATTAACATATCATAGTATTATAGTGTTACTACTATAAATTATAATATTATGCTAATATTATAGTATAAACATATGTTATAGTATCATACTATACTAATATCATAGTATTAATACTAACATATTAATTTAAACTATATTATGCTATAACTTTTATAACATATGATCAAACAAATTATAAATGTTTATATTTAAGATAAAAATTTTATATTATAAATTATAATATAAAATTATTTCATATATAATTATATATAAAAATTTCATATATAATTATATATTATATATAAAAAATATTTTATATAATATTAAAAATTTAATATATATATATTTTTCAAACCGGTCCAGTCCGGTCTTGGAAAGCACATAACTGAAACCGAACTAGATCCGACTGGTTTTTACAATATAAAAACTAGTTCCAGACTGAACTGGTCCAAAATTGGACCAACCGATTAGGTCTTGATCCATTTTTCGATTTAAATTTTCACTCTTACAAGAACCTAAGGAAATCTTGGCTCGTTGGATGAAGAAGCTAAAGAATCTACCTTTGGTGGAAGTATTGGTCCCTTGGCGTGGACAACAAACCGATGATGCTTCCTCAAAGCCATACCTACCAATTACACTTGGATTTCCGACAAGGTACTCATGGGGGAGGGATACTTGTACCAAGTTGCAAATAGAAGAGAAAATGCAAACAACACCAATAACTGCTCTCTTTGAGAGAAGCTCCTTTACATAAACAATGAAACTGAAATTAGAAGTAACTCACTTATAGTCTGGCCCATGGGCCAATAGGCAATAAGAGATGCTTGGAGAATGTGATAAAATGAGATAAGAGTTTTGTGAATAGCAGTAAGATGATTTATGAATATTAGTAAGATGATTTATGAATATTAGTGAGATAGTTTGGGTTAGATATTTATTGGATTTTAGGAAATGAGAGTGAAAAATTTGAATAAAAAATATTATAACGTCATTATTAGAATATAATTTTTTATATAATTTTTGTTTGAAAATTTAAAAAAGTTAAATTGTTTTTTGTTTTTTTATTTATAAATTTGAGAAAGTTGTAATGATTATTTTTAAAAATTGTAATGAGAGTGAAAAAATTGAATAAAAAATATTATAACGTTAAAATATTATTATAATATAATTTTTTATATAATTTTTGTTTTAACATTTAAAAAATTTGATTTTATTTTTATCTTTTATTTGTAAGTTTGGAAAAGTTGTAATGATTAGTTTTAAAAATTGTAATGATTAGTTTTAAAATATTTATATTTAAATGATATTTAAGAATAAAATGAGATGGAAATTGTTTTTAAACATCTCGTAAAGCTATTACTAATTATATAAAAGGGAAAATAACAAGATAAAAGGGGCTCGAAAGCCCACACGAGCCCACGGCCCACAACGGTCTCTGTCAACTCAGGCCCACGAAATGCCACTTCCAGGTAGCTTCAGGCTAAGCCCTCAAATCGTTCACAGCCCGACACCACTTCACCTTACCAAATTTTCTTCTCCTTCCCGAAAGATCTCTTATTTCACTCTTCCCATCTTCCCTGTCGGTGTCTCACACGATCTTGACACTTCAATCGGCAATGGCTTCCGGTGAGTTCTTTCATATTCTTATATATCTCTTTGTTTTGAGGGTAAAAATTAGCTGCAATGGACTGCTGGGTGGGGGAGAAATTCGATGAATAAGCAAGAATCTAGGTTTTTGAATCTCCTTTTTATTTTATTTTTTCTCTTTTAGGGCTCTAATAAGAAATCAATTCATTTTCTTGTTCTGTGCTTATGTAAACATTTTTCAGTGATGCAAAATGATTCTAATTATTGGGTATAAGATTATCTTTATTATTAGTAGTGGGTCGACATGAAACCACGTTTAACTCTCTTCAGTTGTGAGTTACATGTAGTCTTTTTATAGTAATTTAAAACCATTAATGTCTAAATCCAATATGGCAATATTGGTCTTCTGAATTATTTACGCACAGCATCATTAGCACGAATTATGGTTCATCACTGTAGACTGTAAGAGATATATATTCGCTTAGCATGCACTCTTACCTTTTCCCTCTCTCTTTCTGCCTCTCTAATTGTATTTTTAAAACCCATTAGGAATATACCTATATGCTTTTAGAGATTAAAAAAAAAAAAGAAAAAGAAAAAAGGAAAATAAATTTGATTATGGATTCACTGTTCTCTATTTGATTAGATGCGGACATGGAGGATTACGGATTTGAGTACTCCGAAGAGGAGCAAGAGGAGCAAGATGTTGATATTGAGAACCAATACTACAATGCAAAAGGTATTTCCAATTGAATATTTTTGTAGCTGTTCTTATTTGCATTTCTATAACAGGTAAATCAGTTTTTGGAATTTGAAATGCAGTTGGGACTGCAATAACATTTAACTATAATATTTGAATGCGCATTTCAAATTATTTTAGACAGGAATCTCTCCTTTGCGAATTTTCCATTTTAGTTCCAGAATTTGAATATTTAGACGGTATTGTTTTATTATTGGCATGTTTTTAGAATGGCATGATGAGATGTTGGATTACCAGCCGCTACGAAACTGCCAAGTAGTCATTTCAACTTTTAATAACCAACAAGTCTCTCTTCTTAACCTTTTAGTTTGTGAAATTACATTCATTGAATAGATATTTTACTGCAGCTGGGTAAAAGATCACACAATTATTGGTGAATGACATATCAATTGGGAGAGAGTAGTACTATGATGGGTGACCTCTTGGGAAGTCCTTGTGTTGCACCCCTCATTTTTACTTATAAAAAATAATTAAATTATTGGTGAAGGACATATCAATCACTTTATTCAAGGCAATAAACTTTTGGAGGGGGTTATATAAATAGACAAATAGGGGAGTACTTTATAACGTGGACAGGGAACTGACCTACATTTTTTCATTAGATAACTTTATCCTTTAGGAAAGAAGAGAGAGGGGGGTGTCATGTTTGTTTAAAGACCATGAGTGAGATAATTGTCAACACATATGATTTTGTTTTTTTATAAGAAAGAATGAATCTTATTAATAGAATCTAGGCAAAGCCACTAGGGATGCTTGAAAAAGGAACTACTGAGATCCACTAGGGACGCTTCTTTTCTTCAAAGTTTCAGTCATTTTTTTCGCACCATTTGCACCACATGAGGAAAAATAGGGATCATCTTCCAAATGGTTGCGATTGTAGAACTTCATAAAGACTTCTCCAACTAGCAAGCAAATCGTTTACCTTCTACCTTGCTAGCTCCATCCTGCTGAAGACATCATCCCATAAGTATCTGGCAACCTCACAATGGCGTAGCAAGTGATCAACCATCTCCCCCCTTTTTTGGGATGTATAGCACTGGTCTATAACAATGATATGCCTTTTTTGTAAGTTGTACATGGTTAGGACCTTCCCTAAAGAAGCAGTTCATACAAAAAAGCAACCTCAAGAGCATCCTCATTGGATTAGCAATCCCAAAAGTCAAATTTTGGTTAATATCACATACTTCACCTTTTGCCTATTCCATTTAAAACCTATTCCAACATTGGATTATCCATCAACTCTCTCTATAATAATAAAATATTATTAATTTCATATTTTTTTTATTATTTTTTGATCTAATTTATTTTTGTCATATTTTGCAGTTCTATTGATCATATGTTAATTAATAATCATATTTGAATTAACTTATTTTTAAACAATCATATATAACGGCATTTTACAAGTTATCATTTACTTAAGGGACACACAACAACAACAAAGCCAATATTTTTATAATTATGAGAAGCATTTATCTAGATCTCCTATTAAAACACAGTTATTTTCCAAAAAGGAGATGAGGGGAGCCCATTCAGTGATTCAATCAATTGATTCATTGATTTTTGAAATATACTTTATCAATTCAACATTAAGATTTCACAATCTAACCAAACGAAATCCAATGTAGAATGCCATAATCAGGCTGACCATAACTTGATGGGGAACATCACATAAATTTCGACATGGATTGAACAAGGAGAAGTAAAGATTCCACCTAAAACAATAGTTGAGCCAACCCCAAGGGTTCACTCTCAGCATTTGGTTCTGATTTTAGCACCGCACAAATGTGCTTATAAACATCTATGGAATCTCCAATCTCACATCCATCACCATAAAACTGACAACTAGTCAGCCATAAGAAAATGCTTTGGGGGTATCACTCCCTTCAAGGTCCAGGATTTAACACCTCATGGGTGCAAACAATCATTTGGGTCCACACCCCCTGGTGAAAAACCAATGATTTAACTAGTTTCATATAGGGAAACTTCCGAGGGTGCAGTGCACGGGACTGGGGTTTACTCTGCAGGGGTGGGTCCAAAGGGTCCTGCCTTGGAGAGGTTCCCAGACATAAAAAAAGAAGAAGAAAAAAATGGAAAAAAGAAAATGATCAACTAACTAGGTTTACAGAACTCCCATCAACCCATGAGATGCTTAGTGTAAAAGTATTGGCCTCACACGATCAGTACACATCCACACAATCACACAAAACCCATAGGTAACTACAGTCAAAATTATTTTATTTTTGCTTTATAACTAATGATTCTTCGTTGGCAACTGTTGTCAAATACGCTTCTTAATTGCTTAATTGAAGGGCAAGGATGGTATCATCATTATTTATGATAAGAAGGCAGGAATGTGCTGGAAAGAATGAGAGAGAGAGGTCTGAATTATAAACTACTTACATTAACTTCTACATTATGATATATTTCTCTAGCCTTTTTAAGTTTAGCTGACATATCCTTTGCCAATTTCCCAATATGTAGCCTTGTCTTGTGCCTAAAAGTTAAAAAGATAGATATGAGGGCTACTAAGATGGAAATTCATCTTTGTATGATTTCCTTGAGAAAGATGAAGACGCTGATTTTTTAATAGTAATTTCCAAATAATAGAAAGATCAGAGGGGCTGGATGAATTAACTGCATTCGCTAGAACAAAGTATCCAAGTGACGCGTACAAGTTTCCCACCCGTGGGTAGGCCAAGTGGTAAGGGCGAACTTGTGTGCATGAGCCCCATGTCACAGGTTCGATTCCCCTTGGGATCAAACTGCAATTTAAGTGGGAGGCCATGGTGGTGGTTTGTTGTGCTAGTCTCCCTTGAGGTTTAAGTTCCATGAGTGAGTCCCAAGGGCTTTGCCATGGGGTGGTTCCCTTATCATAAAAATAAAACATACATTACCTTAAAATTCCAACAATACAATGCTTTTTCAGGTTGACCCCAACATCAGCACTTAACAAAAATAAAAAATAAACCAGCATAACCCTCATAACCAAGGCTTTATGCAAGTGTTGTCCAAGAAAGCAATCTCTTTACAAAAGGAAATTCTAAACTCGTGATTATGTGTTCTGGGCCTTGAAATTATAGATTAGTGCCAGTTAAAACCCAATTATTTAAATCCCAAGATCAAGAATTGGCTCCCAAACATATTCTTGGAGACCAAAATTTGAACTCAAGAAATCAATTCAATGAAATCACACCCAAATTCCCATAGAATCCAACCAATACATATGATTAATACGTTACATTTGCATAAGGTAAATGCAAGAAAATAAACCTACAATATTTCCCAGAGAAATCCATATGAGAAAACCGAGATAATGGAACTCATAGCCTGTGGTGGAGCTTGGGCGTGACCTGGGGGGTGCCGAGTGTGTTGACGAGCATTTAAAATGTGGAAATGACAGTGTTGATCTGGAAGATCCCGGAGGCAACGACTTGAGTGGAGTCTTGCTTGCCATTGATGTGGTCTTGCCTTGAAGTGAAGGGGTGGCCAGCCTCGATATCTTGGAATATTGGTAGTTTACAATATTCATGGCTGTGGCTCTCAATGGGGAAAGTTTTCAAACATGTGATAGGATAGTGGCCATCACAGCTTGTACCCAGATTGATTCGAGGCCCAAGTAAAGAAAACATAACATGAGCTATTTCCCAACTCTTTAGGCTAGTTAACACACTCTCCACCACTTGGGTGGTCAGTCTTGGCACTAGATTCTTGAGTTCAGGATTGTCCGGGGAAAAGTGTCACTTGGTGAAGATTGAAATGAGGCCATCGGTGATGCAGGTGAGGTCCGAAGGAAAAGACGTGTTATTGATGTGCAAAGATTTCTATAGAGTGAGCGAGCGTCTTAGTGAAGAAAAGTGAAACCATAGCATAATAAGGTCTGATGTGTTTAATTGATCTGCAAAGATTTCCATAGAGTTGTTTGATTTTTACTGTTGCCAAGGAGGAGGATCTGGCGACGAAGAAGATGGTGACGGGGCTTTGGTTTGAGAAGGGCTTCTTTTGGAGCTTGAAACTGCAACCGATGGAGGAGGGAGGAGCTGGCGACGGGGAGGAGCTTGCAATGGAAGGAGCTGGTGATAAAAAGAAGAAGAAGGCTGCCGTGTGGGAAAGAAGAAGAAGAACCTGCAGGAAAGAAACTAGCTGGATGAAGTAGGGTTGAGGAAATGATATAAAATTATATGACCTTGCTACATTAACAAGTCATATTTTTAGATTGGGATGGTGTTACTGTAGCTAATGGGCTGGGTGGCCTTAAGTTGGCTAATACAATGTAGTCCAATTTATGGCCACATTAACTAAAGAAAGAGCTGGCCTGGCATTTGGCTAAGCAATGCCAGTGCTCTAAGCAGTGCCTTAACTCTTCCAAATGTTCCTTTAAGGGAAAAGTGAATTGTCCCGATGGGTAGTGACCTTGTAAAAAGAGTGAATAGAAAATTTCCCTTGACCACAACATCTTATCAACTCCTTGTATTCTTATCCCCGTGGAATACAGTAAGTTGAAAAATTCTGAACTAGTGTTAACTTCCCAATCATGAGCTGTCCTGGCACGTATATTTTTGCCCAGGCTTAGGAGACACATTCCCTTTAAAGGATGACAGTGGAAGTGGCTTTCACATATGTTTTTACATATGTTTTTAATGAATGTTTATAGAAATTTTTAATGATGGCTACCAGACAAATTACTCTCTCTTCCGCCCCCTCTGATTTCCTCTTGGGGTTGAAATTGAATAATTATTATACATATGGTTCCTAGTTTGTTCCCTAGTAATGCTGATTTCCTTTTTTATTTTTCTTTTGCTTCTGGTCAATATTTCCAGGTTTGCTTGAATCTGACCCTGAAGGTGCGTTGGCTGGTTTTGCTGAAGTGGTACGCATGGAAGCAGAGAAGGCGGAGTGGTGAGCATATTAAATATTGGAATTCCCTGTGCTTATGTTTATGTGAGAGCAGATAATTTTTTTTTTTTTTGATAAGTAAAAGATAAATTTTATTGATCAAAAGATAACATGCATGGTCCTTGTATACAGGAAGTATACATCAGGTACCTAGAAACATTCTATGGGCGAGGAATCAAAGACAGGAAATCATGGGCATTGTCCCCATTTAGTACAATAGCAGAAAACCAAAGCAATAAGTTTGAAAGAAAAAGTTCTTTAGCTCCTCCATAGTGCGTTCCTTGTCTTCAAAACAGTGCGCATTTCTTTCCAACCAGATACACCACATGATACATAGTGGAATCATCTTCCATACTGCTGCTACTTGCGGACAAACTTGTATCTTCCTCCAGCACCCCAACATGTCCACTACCCTCAAAGGCATCACCCAAGCAATGTTGACCCTTTGGAAAATCTCATCCCATATCTCCCTTGTGATCTCACAATGTAATAGAAGGTGATCCACAGATTCTCCATTCTTTTTGCACATATAGCACCAATCCATCACTACACACCCCCTTTTCCTCAAATTATCCATGGTCAAGATCTTCCCAAGTGCTGCGTTCCAGACGAAGAAGGCTACTTTGGAGGGTACACGCGTCCGCCAAATATTCTTCCAAGGGAACGGAGGGAGGTTTTGTGTGGTCAAAATTTTGTAATACGCCTTTACCGTAAATTTCTTCTGATTATTACACCTCCACTTCACACGGTCACACTGTGCCATAGGAGTCCCCATGGAGTATAAAAGGCTGAAAAGATCTGAAACAGAAGATAATTCCCAATCATGAAAGTTCCTGTTGAAAAGAACATCCCACTGAATGGTGCCATTATAGAGGGACCGCATATCCGCAACCGAAGCCTCTCTATTAGCAACAATGCGATAAAGGTTCGGAAAAACTTTTTCCAAAGCATGATCTCCACACCACACGTCCCGCCAAAAACTGATTCTATTGCCTTCTCCCACAACGAATTGAATATGATTCTCGAAACAAGACCACCCCCTTCTTATAAACTTCCATAAACCCACACCATACCCCTCTCTCCCTTCATTGGAACACCAACCGCCCCAGGTATCTCCATAGCGAGCGACAATGATGTCCTTCCACAATGCATCCCCCTCCGATTGGTATCTCCATAACCATTTTCCCAAAAGAGCTTTATTGAAAGTTCTCAAGTCACACACTCCTAACCCCCCCTGTATGACTGGATCACAAACTGTCTTCCATCTAACCAGATGGAATTTCTTCTCCTCCCCCATGCCCCCCCATAGGAACGCCCTGAAAAGTTTCTCAATTTTGTTTCCCACCCCTGCTGGCAATGGGAACAAAGATAGAAAATAAGTTGGAAGATTCATAAGGGTGCTCTTAATAAGAGTGAGTCGACCCCCTTTCATAAGTACATCCGTTTCCAGCTAGCCAATCTTTTCTCTATCTTCTCCACTACCCCATCCCAGATCGCTCTAGCCTTGAAAGTAGCTCCCAGAGGAAGTCCCAGGTATTTCAAAGGCAACGAAGGCAGATAAATTAGAGATGGAACAGTTACAAGTGTTCCTATTTTTCAAAATTTTGTCTTGTTGTCTATAGTCATATACCTCTAGCTTTATTGACACAAATGTGCTTTTGTGCTTGTTCCAATAGTTTCCTGCTCTCTCTCTCTCTCTCTCTCTCTCTACGAGAAACAGGAAGATGCACTTGAACATGAGGGGTATATTGGGGAAATTTCTAAAGTATTAGGTTCTAATATTTAAAACATCAATACATTTGATGAATAAATTTTTTCTTTTGTATACTTCCTGTGTACATGGGCTTCGCCTATTACATTCGATGAATAAATTTTTTACTTATGAAATGAAAAAAAAAAAACAAAAAGCATCAATTCATTTGATAGAAATGCAGAAATGCAATCATACAAAGTCCTGAAGAATACGTATGTAAGGCCGATGCAGTTGTATCCTCTGTTGTTTGCATCAATTATGATTACACACTAATTTTTCCAAGAACAACTTTGTTGCACCAGTTTCTTTATTTTTATTTGATTTGTAAGAAACTTTTTTTTTCTATATGTAGCAGTTTAAGCTTTATTAATGAACAAATGAGTGTTATCCTAGCACACAGGATGAATATGTGTGAAACAGCTAACAAGAAAGAGAGCACAAAATCTTGGAACCGGGAGTAGTAGAACTGAAATGGGCAATAATTCAATGGTAAATGGTTCTACAGAAGAAATCTTTGAGTTCTTCTACCATCATTTTGCTGTCCTCAGAACTCGAATCATTCATCTCTCCAAATATAACACAATGTGCAAGACTAGATCACCTTCCAGAGAACTGCATTTTGAGAACAATAAAACTTATTTTTCCTGCACTCCAAAAGATCTACCACCTGATGAGGCATAACCCATGCTGACCCAAACAATCCAAAGATGGAATTTCTTGAGACATGAGCCACTTCACAATGTTGTAAAAGATGATTGATTGCTTCTCTGTTTCTCCTAGACATAGAACACCATTGCAATAGTATTTCTATTCCTATAAACCATCCCCAAGGTGGCTATCCAAACAAAGGAGGGCATTGAGTCAACCAAATGTTCTTCCTTGTGAATGGATTGCCATCATGGGAAGATAACACATAATGGAAAGATCTCACACCAAACACCCCTCACTTTGAAGGGGTCCATTAAAGAAAGTATTCCATTCGGATGAGGTAAGAATGTCAACCTCTAGTCGAGTGTTGCTCTATAAACATCTAAATTCTGCTTGGGAAATTGTAACGTCCCAATGTAAGGCCCAAACCATATACCTATACTCCAAAAGGAATAGTCATTGATACAATTGGAGCCTCATTAGAATATTATAAGGAGCAAGAACTTCTCATTCCCAAGCGGACCGAGTCCCATATTTTTGGTTGGGATAGACTCTGATACCATTTGTAACGCTCTAATGGAAGACCCAAACCGCATGACCTAGACTCTAAAAGGACTAGTTAATGATACAATTGGAGCCCCATTGGAACCTTATAAAGAGCAAGAATTTTCATTCCCAAGCAATGTGGGATCTCATATACCATCTACCCTTATCTTTATCATATGGGTTATCACAATCTCCCCTCTTAAATTCCCGACGTCCTTGTTGGGCCTGTCCATCATAGGTGGCATGACTCAAGTCCTATATTTCTGGTTGAACCTAGCTCTAATACCATTTGTAATGCTCTAATAGAAGGCCCAAACTACATGCCTATACTCCAAAAGGACTAGTTAATGATACAATTTGACCTCATTGGAACATTATAAAGAGCAAGAACTTCTCATTCCCAAGCAATGTGGGATCCCATACACCACCTATTCTTATCCTTATCATATGGGGTATTACAATTTACCTCACTTAAATTCCTGACGTCCTTGTCGGGCCTGTCCGTTGTAGATGTTTCGGCTCAAGTTCCCACATTTCTAGTTGGGATAGACTTTGATATTATTTGTAATGTCCCAATGGAAGACTCAAATCACATGGCTTATACTCCAAAAGGACTAATCAATTATACAATTGGAGTTTGGAATCTTATAGAGTCAAGAACTTCTCCTTCCCAAGCAATGTGGAATTCCATACACCACTTACCCTTATCCTTATCATATGAGGTATCACAAAAACTCATCAAGAAAAATGCAAATTGTCCACTACTGAAGCATCCTTATAATAATCTAAATGGAATAACCCTCGGAAAGTTTCCTTAACTGTCTGAGCCCAACACCAAACATCATGCCAATTTTTTATTTTATTTTGTAAGAACTCACCTCAAATCTAGTAAATTGAGCAAACTCTCTCTACCCACCCTCTTGATATTTTTCCTAGAGCCTACCCTATGCGACCCTTAAACCTCATTATAACTCGGTCAGCCCCATTGGCTGCCATGTTTAACATTCATTGCCATCTTCCAAAAAGTCTCTCTCTCTCTCTCAATTGCATAATGGCAAAGCCATTTGTATGCTCATTCAAACTCCTCTTTTTTTTATTGGTAAATAAAATTTTATTAATTGTAGGAATAGGCAAAAGCCCAAGTACACGGGTCATATACAATAGCTACGGCTAGGAGTGATGTTCTAGTGATACACGAAATTCATGAATGGTCATGCTATTAAAAGCAATTACAATTGACCATTGGAACAACGTGCTAAAACAAATAGTTCTAAGTTCATCCAATGACCGCTCAAGATCTACAAAACTTTGCTCGTTCCTCTCCCTCCAAAGACACCACCATGGATAGATCGGAACCATCTACAAATTGCAACAATCTGAAAAGTGTCTTGAAGACCTCTCCATGAGGCTAATAGGTGAGACACCCTTCTTGGCATCACCCAAGCTACACCCACCAGAAAAGTCATTCCACAAAGTTGTGGCAATCTGACAATGTATTAGTAGATGATTGATGGATTCTCCGCTCTTTTTATTCACAATACTAATCGAATACTATGATACGGTGTGTCCTTAGGTTCTTGATTGTGAGAATCTTCCCCAAAGAAGCTGTCCGTACAAAAAATGATGCCTTTAAGGGGGCCTCTGTCTTTCAAATGCTCTTCCACGGGAATGGATTTGCATTATGCTTAGAGATGGATTGGTAGGAGTGTACTATGAACTTCCCTTTTGTCGAGGGGCGCCAAAAAAGCTTGTCTTCACCTCCCCTCGTCATAGGGGCATAATAGACTAGGTTGTAGAAATCAGAGATTGCTCAACTTCCCAATCATGGACAGTTTAAAGAAATGTGACATTCCATTTGTTTTTTGGTGGGGTGGGTTGTTTTTTTTTTTTTTTGGTGTTTGTTGGGGGGCGTGCTGTTAGAATGGTTGAGGAGGTCTGCAATTGAGGGGATATTTGAAGAGATTAGACATTAGCAACTATTGTTCTTGCTATACCAAAGAAGTTTGGATAGGCTTCCTTAAGTGCCCTGTCACCACACCATATGTCATGCCAAAATTTGATACAGAACCTGTCACCTGCCTCAAAACGAATAAAACTAGAAAATATATTTCATCCATGTTTGATGTGCTTCCAAAGCCCCTCCCTATAGGATCCACTGAACTCGTTTGAGCCCCACCCCTAGGGATTGGCTCAAGTGGTAAAGGCCTTGGGCTTGGGGGTAACAAGTCTAAGGTTTAAATCCCCTTGGGTGCAAATAATCTCTTGGAGCTATCGGATTATGGGATTTTTTCCTTAAATTACCCGAGGTGCACTTGCGGAAAACTCCTTGCTGAGAACCTGTGCGCCCCGAAGATTAGTCGGGGAGCTGTTTCTGGACACTCGGTGCCAAAAAAAGAAAAAGAAATGAAAAGAAAAGCACCAACCTCCCTGTGCTCTACCATACTTTGAGTCTAAAACTGATATCCACAAAGCTCCATGTTCTAGGGATATCACCATAGCCAGTTTCCCAACCCCTAATTAAAAACCTACAAATTTCGAATACCCAAGCATCCATCAGAAGTTGGGGAACAAATGGTGGCCCATTTTATCATATGAAATTTAAACTCATCATTGATTCCTCCCTATAGGAAATCCCTCTGTATTTTCTCTATGAGGTAAGCTACCTGCGATGGATGTGGAATTAAAAGAGGAAATAAGTCGATAGGTTGGAGAGGGTACTTTTGATGAGTGTGAATCTGCCACCTTTGGATAAGTCCATCCGCTTCCGATTAGCGAGTTTCCGCTCCATCTTTTCTAGAACATCATGGGTAAATTCAATATCTTACATGCCAAGATAGAAGCAATACTGTCCACATTTTGCACTTGCTCCACTGAAACTACATCTAATTTACCCAAGCTCACCTTCAATCCAGAAATGACTTCAAAGCATAGATGAAGAGCCCGCAATGCTTGAATATGATCATGGCTGGCCTCACAAAACACCAGGGTATCGTCGGCAAATAAGAGATGAGAAATATTGAGAGAGCCAGTGTTTGCCTCCCCCACTGAGAAGCCAGATATAAAGCCATCATTCACAATACCTTATTTTGCTAAATGCTTCCATTATGAAAACAAAAAGTAATGGAGATAAAGGATCCCCCTATCTCAATCCCAGCGAACTTTGAAAGAAACTGCTTGTTGTGCCGCTAATCAAGATAGAGAAGTGTGCAATAGAGATGCAATGTTTGATCCATGAGCACTACTTCACTCTGAACCCACATCTCTCAAGCATATAGAGTAAGAAGCTCCAATTGACTAAATCATCGGTCTTTTCCATATCTAGTTTGCAAAAAAGCCATGGCTCTCCCGACTTGAGTCTACTATCCAAGCATTTGTTGGCAATAAGCACCGCATCAAGTATTTGCCTCCCATTCACAAAGGTATTTGGGGGCTTTGTTATTAATTTCTCCACCACCATGCTTATTCTGTTCGCCAAGGCTTTTATTTTTTTATTTTTTTATTTTGATGTTGGGGAATCTCTCTAAGGAAAGGCCATTCGGATCCATTCCTACAGAGTAAACCCCCTGTTCCGTGCACCACACCCTTGGAAGTTTCTTTACACAGAATTGATTAAATTGCTGGCTTTTCATCAGGGGGTATGGTCCCAAGGGATTGTTTGCACCCATGAGGTATTAAACCTTGGACCTTGAAGCGAGTGATACCCTAAGACCAAGGTCTTCACCACTTAGGCCAACCCCTTTAGGTTAAAGGCCAAAGATATGGAAGATTTGACAATGTTGACACTTGAACCCAGGATGGCACATTCGAAACAGATTGAAATAACCATTGTGCTATCAACAAGTTGATAAATTTCGCCAAGACTTTTGAGATGATTTTATACATCCCACTCATCACACTTATGGGGCGATAATCTTTAACTTCAACCACCTCGGGTTTTTTAGGAATGATAGCTATGGAAGTTGCATTAAGGCTTTTTTGAACCTTCCATTTTCATGGAATTCTTGAAAAGACCCCATGATATCACCCTTGATCACTTCCCAATAGGATTGCCATGGTGAAGCCGTTTGCACCTGGAGCTTTATCACCCGCCATGCTTTTCAACACTTTTCGAACCTCTTTCTTCAAAAGGCCTTGAGCCATCCTTTTACTTGTGGGTCGATGGTATCAAAGGTAAATCCATCTATTCTCAGTTGCCAAGAAAATTGTTCCAAAAGCAAATTCTCATAGTAGCTAACAATGTGATCTCTGACCTTAGTTTGGTTAGAGAGAGTTGTCCCATCCACCAACAATGTATCAATGGCGTTGTTTCTCTTGTGCGAGTTAGCTACCCAATGGAAGAACTTGGTAAATTATCCCCCTCCTTCAACTAGAGGGCTCTTAACTTTTGTCTCCAAGATATCCATTCCATGAGAGAGACCCTTTCAAGTTCTACAGAGACTTGAGTTTTGCGAGCCCTATCCACTTTTGACATTCCCCTCCTCCGATATGTTCTCCAAACCCTTAAGTTCCTCCAAGAGTGACTTCTTCTGGCTTTCCACATTACCAAACAACTGTTCATTCCAGCTCTTCAGTTCTCTCTCTCTCTCTCTCTCTCTCTCTCTCTCTCTCTTAATTTATTTATTTTTATTTTCAGTGCCTTCAATTAACATGCCAGAATATAACTTGGAGTTCCATGGAATTGATAAGAAGTCCACCATTGTATAACTTTGTCAACAAAGCCCTCGGATTTCAGCCACATGTTCTTGAATTTGAAGTACCTTGGACCTACATGTATTTGTCCACAGTCGAGAAGGATGGGAAAGTGGTCTGAACATGGTTGGGGAAGATGCTTTTGAATGAGATTTGGGAAATGGGTTTCCCAATTTGAGGAGATCAAGAATCTATCGATCCTCGACCAAGAAAGATGTTCGCGGTTGCTCGACCAAGTGAAGGAACCACCTGCAAGAGGGATATCTAATAGATCTTGGTTAAAAATGAAGTTAGAAGAGTCTACCATTGCTGAGTTGTAGTTTGAACCGCCTGATCTTTCACTCGGGAACTAATTGACTTTAAAATCACCCCCAATACACCAAGGCATATCCCATAATAAACTTCTTGCTTGATCTATATTAGAACCATACACTCCTATGAAGGCCCAATGGAAGCCATCCTCAACATTCTTAAATGAGCTAGCCACCGTGTAATCCCCATACCATCCTCCACGTTTCCCACCACTTGTTTTTTCCACATCACTAGAATGCCCCCCTGATGCTCCATTGAGGAGGGTAGATAGTGCCAACCCACCTGATTACATGCCCACAAACTTCTGATGATGCTTAAAGCGATAAACTCCAATTAATTTCTTGTAAACATAAACATATAATATTGTCTTGCCACATTTGTAGTTGATTTCTGATTGTGAGGGGCATCTCCTTCTCATTTAGCCCCCTTACATTCCAAGATGGGTTACTCGAAACTGGTCCTTATTGAGACTAAAGTTTTTTTTATCTCTCTATGGAAGGTAGTTGATCAGTGTGTATTGTATAGAGAGGTAGAAAGGTGGTGAGAAAGTTGGTATTGGGATTCTCAGTAGTGAAATGGCTGGTTACTTGAAACTGGTCCTTACTGAGAATAAAGTTTTTAGCTCTCTATGGAAAGGTAGTTGATCATTGTGTATTGTAGAGTGAGGTAGAAAGGTGGTGAAAGAGTTGGTTTTTGGGATCCTCAGCAGTGAAATGGCTGGTGTAGATGCTGGAGGAGTGTGCTTGCTCAAATGGAAAAAAGGAATTTTACAAAAAGTCCCCTGTAAGCAGCAGTGCTTTCATTGCACAGAGGTTCTACTGCTTATGGAAGATTCCTGACTGTAGTGGAATATTGAGGGGTAGGAAGATGAAGCCATATCATAATCCGTGAAGAAGTGGAAGGGAAGGGCTGAAAAAAAAAATGTTGATGGAGCTTCGTGAGGTGCACAAAAGCGTGGGAAAATCTGTGAAGAACTTGTCGAGAGGGGCTGGAACCATCCAACAAAAAGACTCGAAAAAGAGCTTGTTAAGTCGTATGCAGAGGCTGTCTTGACTCCATGTGATGGTTCTGTCACTAGAGGAGTTCACTGTAAGCCAGATGAAGCACGGAGAAGAGCTGGGCAGTCGTCAAAGGGCAATCTGGACAATTCATGAAGGAATGGTGTTACTGTTGTAGAGGTGTTCCAGACACGTTGGTTAGACATTGCCAGTCGACAATACTTACGCAATAAGGGAGATGGACACTCTATTCAGTGATCGTGGTGCAGAGCAGTTAACCTCAGATAGCCTCAAAGGGAGATTTTAGAACTGAGGGAGACCTCACATCCCACTATTATTTTAGGCTTCATAAAATCATGAGTGCCCCTCCCTTTATTTTTATGATGCCTAGAACTGCCCCTTTCACATTATAATTAATATAGCTTGTCAGTGTATTTAATTCTACTACTCTCGGCAAAGGTCTAGGATTTTTATCCATGTTTTTACGTATCCGTACCACTTCGATGGTTGTGAACAGGGCCATCAAGCTCCTCTTCAAACCCTTTGCAAGATACCCTCACAAAATGACGGGAACCTTTCACATTTTGTAAAACCTAATTTGATGTCTTTGCTCCTATACTTTAGAATTCACATGCTTAGAAGGCATGGGCTATTTCATAGTTTCACAGTTAACTCTCATTCCCCACTGAGTTAGTCCCTTTCTCAAAAACAAGATCTTGTTGCATTGCTTGAACTATCTCCAAATCCTAAAGAAAGTCCTCATCACCCTCAGTCAGCAAAGTCCAATTTGAGGTCTTGGACTCATCTGTGACACCTGCAGGTCCACCAAGTCGCTTGGCTTTTTCTGAGCTGGCTCCAACGAAACTCCACCACCTGAAACAGACAGGTTTATATACATGAGGATTTCGAACAAGCCCTACCCAATTTTCGTCACTTTCAACCTCACTAAGAAGTGCTTGTGCGATTTACGCCAACCCCAACCGCAACCCCAACCCCCTATATTTTCTGGAATTACATCAATCCATTATGACCTCCTCCTCGGTATTCATTGGGGGCCATAAGTATTGGAGTAATGCTGAGCATTGGGCATTGGACGCTTTGTTTCTACCATTTGGGGATTTAACAAACCTTGGCGTTAATTAGTGCTCCCATGGCGGCCAGCAACGACACATCACAAGACTAATTCTTGATAAGGACATTGAATGATTAACCCCTTTGACAATCTTCGTTTTTTCAAATCATCGATATACCTTTCTTGGTCGAAAATGAAACAATTTGGTTGAGAGTTGACTCAAATAACCCTTAACAAAGAGGAGAGTGGAAGGATAATTGAAATATGTCTTAGAACGCTGATATCATATAATTAGAAGAAAGGAGAGAAGAAAAGAAAGAGCCCTCTGCTAACAAAGCCTTACAAGTTACATCAACAAAAGGTTGTTTGATCCTTATTCTACTAGTTAGTTATCAATTTCCTCTAATTTAGCACCTGCTTTTGTAAGTCTCTAATTTAGCACCTGCTTTTGTAAGTCTCTAATTTATCACTTCTTTCCCTCCCACTCCTGTTAAGTCGTTAATGAGAATTTTGTTTTCCGTATCATTTGTCCATTTTTATACTTGATGTTTCCGTCCTTTATAAATCAGCGGTCATTTGCCTCTAAGGCAACCATCACCTTAAATTCATGGCTATCCCTAAAAATCTAGTGTTCATTCACCATCATGTGCAAATTCACACCCCTAAGAACACTTGAAACCAGGACTAGGTCACACATAGTTGAGACCACAATCTCCTCAACACTACCGTACTCCTGAGCCGGCCATACACAAGCAAACCCCATCAACAACCTCGTGACTGGCTATTTAGTTCGAACAACTTCAGCCTACTCACCACTCTCAGACCTTCTAAGCATTCCAAATGAAACATCATTCCTAATTCCATGTATTAACCTCATTCACTTACATGCCTCATACCTATTCCATGGTTGAGCCCCAAGAGGTTGTCTAACCCAAGACAGATGCTAATCGGCAAGTTAGGCCACCACTCGTTGGCCAATCGGTGAACCGCACCATATAGAAACTCCCAAACACACCCTAAATGTGCAACAAGCCTCAGTGCCAAATAGAATTGGATGAGGGATATTTAGTCCTCCATATGTCAAATAGAGATTGGTTGCGAGTGATCAAGCAAGATGATGAGAGGAGGGACAATTTCGGTTGAAGTGACCAAAATAGCTGGTGTAGGTGCATTCATTGAAGATTTAGTGGAGATCCCTTGCTAATCTGTGTTGAAGTTTTGGATGTTGGACTTATGTTGCCCATAATCCTGCTTTAAGTACTTACCAGATCTTAGCATCCTTCAAAGATCAAGTAATATTATTTTATTTTTGCAACTTAAAGTTGTAATTATTTTTATCAATTGTCTATATTTCTTATATAGAAATGTTTAAATAATTAAACTGCTATTTGTAAAGGTTGCTTTGATAAGCTCTGTAGTAGTGTGATATGGAGTGCAGTCCCTTTATGTTTTATTTTGGTGTATCTGGTATGAGCATGTTCATGGAAGTTTTAAGACATTGAAGCGATGAGGTTGAATATGTTTCTACTAATATCATTGTTTGATTTGCTGGCAACAACTAGTCGAATATCCACTTATTTTCGGACTTCTGGACCCTTGCAACTTTAGATCCTCAACTTTCTGCATTTATTTTGTATACTAACTGTGTGCTGATTGTGCCCCTTTCTCTTGTATAGATTTTTTTTTAACGTGAATGTTTCCATCTTTTCTTGTAAGTTGGTTTGTATATTTGAACCCTTCGTTTCTTTGCTGGTTCAATGGGTCACATAGTTAAACTCTTATCTTAATAATTTCTTGATTATTTTGGGACTTAGAAATCATTACGTATTGTGAATGATTTTCCTGTTTGGTTTGTCAGGGGATTTAAGGCTCTAAAGCAAACTGTCAAGTTGTATTATCGGTTAGGAAAGTATGAACAAATGATGCAAGCTTACAGGGAAATGTTGACTTACATTAAGTCAGCAGTGACGCGAAATTATAGTGAAAAATGTATAAATAGCATCATGGATTTCGTTTCTGGGTCAGCTAGTCAGAACTCTGGGCTTCTGCAAGAGTTCTACCAGACAACTCTGAAGGCCCTTGAAGAGGCAAAAAATGAGGTTGGAGGTCATCTTCTACCAGTCCACAATGAATTTTAGGGAGTGCTAGTTTTGAATGTATTACTTTCATGCTGTGCAGAGGCTGTGGTTTAAAACAAATCTCAAGCTTTGCAAGATTTGGTTTGACATGGGTGAATATGGCCGAATGAGTAAGGTATTGAGATGATTCTGATTTTGTACTTCAGTTTTCTGTTATGCATTTTGGATGTAGCAAATAATATCTTGGGCATAGATTTTGAAGGAGCTTCACAAATCTTGTCGAAAAGAAGATGGTACAGATGACCACAAGAAAGGAACCCAACTTTTGGAAGTATATGCAATAGAGATTCAAATGTACACTGAGACCAAGAATAACAAAAAACTCAAGGTTAGGGTTCTGAAGTTTTACTTAAATCAGAGAATTTGTGACATTGTTTTTTCTGTTCAGTCATATGTTCGACCATGTCTTTCAATGATTTTGATTATTTTGCCTATGGTTAAATTGTGGAAAAGGTTTGAAATGGAAATATAATATTAATGTTTATTTCATAATATTTGAACAATTCGTGCCTTAGTGTACCTTGGTGTGCGCAAAAAAATTCTACTCATCCAAAGGAAAGGAAGAAGTTAATTGTGACACGTGAAACCATCGACATATTGTAAAATATGGAGGAATATGGTTTTACTATTGAAAAATGACAGTTAATTCAAATCCTGCTGGTTCATGGAAGCATCAATATGATCCTCTAGGCACATGATTACTGAATTCATATCATACGGCAATTAAGAATATTTAATGTGTTATCCTTGAAAAAAGAAAAGAGAAAGGAAGGATAGATTTCCTATTTTTTAAAGGATACAGGATGATTTAGTTTCAATTTTGTCATTTGGACCCTAAATTCTTCTTGATAATTATTAAAAAATATTTTTACACAGAATTCTGAACTTTTCTCCTTTGGTTTGGCATCCATATATTTTGTTCTTGAATAATGCTAGTATGCCCCTTCATTTTGCCTCCACATTTTGACCGCTTATGCATTTAATTTTTTCTTTTTGAAAATATGTTTTTGCTTATTGATTAAGGAAGTGACTATTTGTGTATTGGTATTTTTTTTAAAATATTTAAACATGTTAAAAAATGTTTGAAATAAAAAGCAAAAAAGAAAAGAAAAGTGCAATTTGCACTAGGGGGCACACCAAGTGGGCAAATTGAGGGGGCATGGTAGCACTACCCATAATCTGATGAAAAACTAATAAGTTGAATACATTCTATGACTTTTAGTTCATGATGTTGAACTGCTTATGAAATTTGAAATCATGTGATTGCTTACCATCTGCACAACTAGATATGATTAGCAGTGGTTAAAGCTCGATTTAGCCTGTGCGATCTGATGTAGCGAAACTTGTCTTCCTATTCCGAACTTCAACAGGAAGAGAGCTGTATAGAATTTATCTGTTTTATATATTACCTATCTTTGTTCTCTTCAGTAAATTTCACAACGGTTATATACTCATTCCATCATTGGAATGAAAGTTGCTGTCACAGTAGAAGGTTTATGTTTTGTGAATTTTTGATCAGTTGTTGTATGATGGTTGATGGATAGGTCTGATCTTATATTTGTGATTGATTTTCTCATTTTTCATTGATGTCGGATGCAGTTTCAACTTTTGAAGTTGATGTAATTTCTTATCATTACTGCTTTTCATGTATGTCGACTGAGCTTTATTGGGCTACATGAACTTATTGCAGCAACTATACCAGCAAGCACTTGCGATAAAATCAGCAATACCCCATCCAAGGATAATGGGAATAATTCATGAATGCGGGGGTAAAATGCACATGGCGGAGCGCCATTGGGCAGAAGCAGCTACTGATTTCTTTGAAGCTTTTAAAAACTATGATGAAGCTGGAAATCAGCGTCGCATCCAATGTTTGAAGTGCGTAATGGAACACTTTTAATCCTTGATTTCAAACAAACATTATTTGTTCTCCATGAGAAAAGAATCATCCATGTTAATTTGTTAAAAGATGCTGTTATTAAGATGATACAATTATGCATCCAACCCCTAGGGGTTGGCTCAAGTGGCAAGGGTCCTGACCTTGGGGTATGCGCCCCTAAGGTCTAGGGTTCAAATCCTTGGATGCAAACAATTTTATGGGCCGTATCCTATCGGTAAAAGGCCGATGTTTACCTGATCTGTGTTATATAGGCATGTTACTTGGTCCTGGGGTTTAACCGGGTAAAAAAACTTTTGCTTTTTCATGGTCTCCAGGGTTCGTCATTTTTAAAATCTGTCTCTTCAATAAAAGGTGCTCTACCAGCCAAGTAGGGGGTGGTTTTGAGAGAATAATTTATGGGAAATTAGATATTTAGATTTTTATTTTGTATAGATATCTGAAAGTTTGAAACAAACAGGTCCAGTCATCTCTGTACTTCATATATCACTTATTTCCCTCATTCCTGATTAATGTGCTAGATATCTGGTTCTTGCCAACATGCTGATGCAATCTGAAGTTAATCCATTCGATGGGCAGGAGGCTAAGCCGTAAGTCCTAAATCTAATTTCAATATTTCGTCTACTTGATCTTCGTTTCACTTCTCTCGTTCTTGGTTGGGGTTGTGGTGCGGGTTGGGCAGTGGTGTCTATTCTTCCTGTTCGTTGTTCATAACTGCTACTTTGCTACTTTGCAGATACAAAAATGACCCTGAAATTTTGGCAATGACAAATCTAATAGCAGCCTATCAGCGAAATGAAATATTGGAGTTTGAGAAAATCCTGAAGGTAAAGTTTATACACGTCCCATTACGCTTTGCATTTATGCCTAAGTTTATGATATTGTATTCAACTTGTCTCCTCTTATCTAAGCCTATTTGTGAAACTTGTTGATATTCAGAGTAACAGAAGAACAATTATGGACGATCCATTTATCAGAAATTATATTGAGGACCTCTTAAAAAATATTAGAACACAAGTCCTGCTCAAGCTCATCAAGCCTTACACAAGGATCAGAATCCCATTCATATCTAAGGTAGCTATCACTTCCTCTGTGTGTTTGTGTATACGTGAACTTCTATTTTCAGTTATTTTATGAGTTTTTTTTATTTAGGCTAATGCTAAGTTGTCCAACCAGCTGGACAAATAAACTCATGGGTGCTTCTTACGTTGGCTCAGTTTGTAAAAGGGGCATGCCTAAAACAATAGATTTTGATGAATTGGACATCTTTTATAGGGCGTTGATGTCGCAGGACTGCTTTTGGCACTTAATCCCTTAAAAATACCTCGAGTTAATTATATTACTGCATTAAGTAGGTTTGGCTCATGAATAACTAGCATGGGGCATGTTGATATATGTTCTAATGACAGTGCATGTTAGTGGTAGCATGTTGACCCACCCGTGGGTAGCCCAAGTGGTAAGGATGAACTTGCATGAGTCCCATGTCACAGGTTTGATTTCCCTTGGCATCAAATTGTGATTTAAGTGGGAGGCTATGGTGGTAGGTTTCTGTGCTAGTCTCGCTGAGGGTTTAGGTTCCATGGGTGAGTCCTAAAGGCTCTGCTGTGGGGTGGTTCCCCCGTCATTATAATAAAAAAGTGGTAGCATGTATAATGCATTATAGTGTTTGTAGTAATGGCATCTGTGAGATATCTGGTAACTTGAAGAGTAATGGTACACAAGCCTTTTTTCTATTAGTTGCAATGATGTTTTGGAGGGAAGTTGTGTAAAATTTGGAATTCAAACAATTTTTTTTTTGATAAAATAGTACTATTGCATCGCATTGATTGTTTGCAAAACATACTGCCTTGGGAGGTGCCTTAATTCTCCAAATCCTTCTCCATAAAAAAGTGATTGTTCTGTGGATGTGTGAGGGACTTATAGAAGGAACGAACAGAAAATGTACCTTTTGTAGCGGGTACCCTCCACAAACTATTGGTTTCATGGTGTACAAGAGTCTGAAAAAATCCGAAAAGCTGCCATCTTCCCAATCATGGGCCACCCTAATAAAGCTCACAATCCATTGGATTAGGCCCCCAGACATCTCCATGAGCTCAGCTACCGATGCTTCTCTTTTACAGGCAATCCTGAAAAATGTAGGGAATGTGTCTTTAAGGGTTCTATCTCCAAACCATAAGTCATGTCAGAATTTTATATTAAATCTGTCTCCCATCACGATTCTAGTCTGTCAAGCACAAACCCTCCCACTTCGCCTAATGTGCTTCCATACTCCTACTCCATAAATCCCTTTGTACCTCCCTAGTACTCCAACCCACATTTCCATATTATACCACAATAACCATTTCTCAAGAGGAATCCTATTGCATACCCTCAAATTTCTAATTCCCAGTCCACCATTAGAGATTGGAGATCATACCTTATCCTCCCACCTGACCAGGTGAAACTTGAATTTATCCCCCAACTCGCTCCAAAGGAAATCACGTTGGAGTTTCTCAATTTTGATCCTCACACTTGCTGGAATTGGGAACAAAGATAGGGAATAAGTTGTTAAATTGGACAGTGCTCTTGATTAGTGTGGTCCTACCACCTTTTGACAAATAAAATCTCTTCCAACTTGCCAATCTACATTGAATCTTCTCAATTGTTTCATCCCATATAGATTTAGCCCTAAAAGCTTCCCCAAAAGTAAGGCCAAGGTATTTCATGGGAGAGGAGGAAACCTCACATTCGAGAGTATTAGCCAGCAACTGGATGTTGCGAACGTTTCCAACTGTACCCAACTCTGACTTAGATAAGTTCACTTTTGAACTGGACACAGCTTCAAAGCAAAGTAGGAGTGCCCTTAAAGCACGAATCTGGTTTTGTTCTGCCTCACAAAATATCCAATCATCTGTAAACAACAAATGAGAAATGTTGTGGACTAGTACTGTGCAGAAAGAGTGGTGAGACTGTGGATCATCTTCTACTGCATCGTGAGGTCGCTAGAGTGTTATGGGATGATGTCTTCAGAAGATTAGAGCTAGCCTGGGTTATGCCTGCTACTGTGGTCGAGCTTCTGGCCAGCTGGACGAACTTCGGCGGTATTCCACAAATCACAACTGTGTTGAAGATGGTTCTTATTTGTATTCTATGGTGCCTATGGAAGGAATGGAATGATCGGACTTTGAAGATAAGAAGTGCTCATTGGAGGAAATTAGATTATTCTTTGTTAAAAATGTATTCTTATGGGCTAAAGCTGAAGATTTCAATGGCCTAGACTTTCATGACTTTCTTGTTTCCATTTCTTTCTCCTAACTAGGTGTTACCTTTTGTATACCCCTTGTGTACTTGTGCTATGCCAATTCTTATTAATACAATCTTTTGCTCATTAAAATAAAATTGTTTGTAACATGGGCTGTACAATAATTATATAAATGCTAGTTATATAAAAACATAATTGTATAAATAGCATTTTTAACTTAAAAAGGTAAACAAGAAGAGCTGTCTACCTAGCTAGACAGCTATAGATTACAAGTTAATATGCATCTCCCGAGTACTTCATATTCCTCATCTCTCTCTTTGCGTCTATTTTGACTTGGGATGCATCTCCCTGTACTTTGCTTGTGTTTCTCTTTTGCATCTCTTTTACTTTGGCCATCGTACTTAGCTGAAATTGCGGTTTCCTTACTACTACAAGCTATAGGCTGATTGTACTTGGATGTTTTATTCAGGAACTTAATGTGCCCGAGCAAGATGTTGAGCAGTTGCTGGTGTCCCTGATATTGGACAACAAAATCCATGGGCACATTGATCAGGTGAACCGGCTGCTAGAGCGCTGGGACAGGTCAAAGGGAATGAAGAAGTATGCAGCTGTGGAGAAGTGGAACACGCAGCTTAAGTCTCTCTACCAAACTATCAATAATAGAGTTTGCTAGGATTTGCATTTAGGGAGAAAATGTCATTTTTCCATATTCCCTCCATTTGGTGGTTTAGTCGTGTCATGTTGAGATCATGACTGTTACCCTCTACCAGTGCGATTCCAGTTACCCCTAAAACAATCTCTTTTGTTGATTTGTTTATGTCATTTTGACGATCTTCATTTGTAATGCTTGTGATATAAAGAGGCCAAACCAAGTGTTGGTATTTGATTGGAGATAATCTTTTAGGATTTTTAGTAGTTAGGTATCCAAAATATTATTACCATTTACTCGAGTCAATGAATATATATATATATATATATATGGATTTCCGTGAGTATATAGATTCCCTTCCATTTTCATTTTGTTGGGAAGAGTAGATACTTGTAGCCGAGATATTTTCCAATTGCTTGAATAGATCGGTCCAATACAGGGAGAGGTGACATTATTAAATGCTAACGTGGGGATTACATTATCAGGAAATCCTATATAGCATCATTAAATGTTGGACTTTAAATTATGTATCTCTCTCTCTAGAATTAGATGATCTCGATTAAGTGGAGAGCATCTTTATTGAAAAGAAACAACATTTTTTTTTTTCTTCCCTGCAGCAAGGTCTTCAAAACCTCTAGTGCTTGTTTTTTCGCCTATTTTGTATAAGGAGGTTTTTTCCACTTTATTTTTTGGTTCTCTCTCTCTCTCTCTCTCTCTCTCTCTCTCTCTCTCTCTCTCTCTCTAAAAAGACATATCTACTATTTTTTGGTAACTTTTGAGAGATGCATTGTATGAGAAGGCTCTTGGGCAACGGTTTTCTGATTAGTGATTACATTTCGCATGACGTTCAAGTGTTGCCCATAGCTGTAACGTGCCTCCTCCTTCGGAAGCTTGTTTTGCCACACACGCAAGACTAACAGATTTGCTACCATTAGATTCTTCAGATCTGACCATCGTGGCGGTTTGATGGCAGATGCATTGGTCCCACCCGCCATCACAAAAATGCAATCACTTCAATCACCATGTCCTTTAGTCATGGGACTACAACTCCCTTCTTGGATTGTATTAAGACCGTCAGTTTGTGTGACTCCCTCTTATCTGCGAAAGATAAAAAACATTTATTTGTTTTAAATATCATTTTATTTTATTTTATTTATTTATTTTATTATTTTTTGGTGTTGCACTAATTAAGAAAGGGTGCTTGTCGAGGTCTCCCTATCACTTATTCATGTATTTATGTATCATTTAATTAATATATATCAAGCTTACTTAGAAAAAAATGAGAGTAGCTTTATGTAGTGAAACTTTACATTCTCGTAATGGTTTTTTCCCTGGAGAAAAATATGTCCAAATTTTAAGATTTTTTTAATTATTAAGCTCGGAAAAACACATTTGTTCATAAAACTCCTAACACGAATTTGCTTGTGAATAAAAGGTGGGATCCTGACTCTTGAGCAGTGCAAGTGACACACCTGTTCAGATGTTACAAAGAAGATGAACCGATCATGATCCCGGAAAAGGCATCTAATCCAATAAATCGTATCGTTATTTCATGAATAGACTCATTATTAATGAACAAGAGATCCATTTATTTGCATTCTTGCAGACAATTGATGGGTCCGATCAAATGCCTTTGCCATCTTGGTACCATCATCATGCTGTGTGTATAGAGACAGACACATTCAATAATAGATTAATCTCTATGGCTAAACAAACTATTTATGGAAAATTTTTCAGCAATTTGTTTTACAGAAAAGTAAATGATTTTTCTGTTCTTTGATGGTCACTAGAAAGAGTTTTAATGAATGTCATGTAACTATTACCATTCCAAGCTTTTTTCACTAGCCTGTAAAGCCCAACCAATCCCTCTCAATTATAAAGAAAAATAAGAAAACAAAATGATTTGAGATAGGTATTGATTGATGTATGAAACTCAAGACAGTCATACAAGATCCATATGCAACAAGGCAGACCCATCAACAGAGATAACCAAGTATGTAGATGGCATGCCACATGACATATCAGATGTGAAAAATATAGGCTTTGCTGATTAATTTGCACATGGGTGGCTCTACATAACTTATGGTTCTTATTGTCAATGTCATGTCAGCCTTGTTTTCGAGCTCCCACACAAAAACAACCTTAACAATGTACAAAAAAAATTAAATTAATTTGTGAGTTTCAAATCATCATGAAAACTTAGAAATTGAAAAATTACTGTTCATGCTATTGTGGTTTTTACTTTTTCAAAATTGGTATTAATTGTTTAAAAATTTTAGACAAGCACACATGGTTACGGTCAAATTTCAAGTTGGTCATGTAACACCCTGTCCAAGCCCATGGAAGGAAATACCGGCCATTTGAAAACGACCTAAAACGACTCTATTTCGGTCAAAAACCCTAAACCTATTTTGGCTGTTATTTCAGGTTGAACGGGTCTTGGGCACAATGGGTTTAGTTGTAAGTTATTTTGTGAGCATTTTAATAATTATGGGTCTACACGTTTCCATTTAGAAACGTGTACTTAGGGATATTGTTGCTTTTGTTTGTCTATTTAATGTAATGTTTGAAGCTAAAGGATATCTTTTGGCCCATTTATTCCATGTGAACATTGGAGGTCTGCTGGCTCCTTGAATTGCGAGTAAATGATTTGTTAATTACTTTGTTTATAATAAGGTGGTCTCATAACCGCATTCTTGCCACATGGCCAAGGGAACTCGTAATGCTCAACTAGCTGAGGCGGTGGCTACGTTGCATGGGGAGACAACCTCCTTAAAGGAGGAACATGATCGGTAAAGAGTATTAATGGAAAATGTCTTACATCATATCAGGAATTTAGCATCAAGTTATAACAACTTGGTGCAACTTTCCTCTGAGACTAATTCTGGGGAAGGTTCGTCGAGAGATAATAACTTGAAGATTAATACCAATCCTCTCTTTGATGGATAGAGTGGAATCCAAGTTAGAACACTTTGTTTGGATTTTCCCCGCTTTGAAGTGGAGACCCCAAGAAGTGGATTCTGAAGGCACAACAGTTCTTTTCCTATTGTCAAACACCAGAAAATCACAAGCTTCAAATCGTCTCCTTCCATATGGAGGGAAAGGCATTATCATGGTACAATTGGTTGATGGAATCCAACCCTATCACAAATTGTGAAGACTTCTTGGTGGATCTTATAACTAGATTTGGGCCCTTGGCATATGAAGATCCAGTGGGAGCATTCACAAAGCTTTGGCAAACTGGCAGTATGGAAGAATACCAAACTAATTTCGAGATCCTGTCCAATAAAATCACTAGCATTAGTGAGGAATTTTGCATCAGCACTTTCTTAAGTGGACTTAGAGATGAGTTGAGAATTATAGTTACCATGCTCAAGCTAGCCACCCTTTTACCTGTTGTATGTACACCCAATGTCCAACTCACTCCATATACAGCACCCCTAAAGCCAACTACACTAGGACTCCCTGGACCTAATCCCATTCTCAGAAAACCCCCTTATCCCATCAAGCGTATTACCCCTAAGCAAATGCAAGAAAGGAGAGAGAAAGATTTGTGCTATTACTATGATGATAAGTACCAGCCTAGGCACAAGTGCAATTGACTCAAATTTACTTGCTGGAAGGTATGGAATTAGAGGCAGAGGAGGAGTAAGGAAAGGAAGAAGAGGAGGAACCTAACTTACCAGATATAGAGGTTGTTCCAGTGTTACAACAAGTTGGGTTGTTGGGTATTTTCTTGCAACAGCAGGTGCGCCCTTGCCCAAGACAATGAGGTTAGTGGAAAACTGAACCAGAAATAAGTTATTTTTCTAATTGATACTGGTAGTACACATAGTTTTATAGATTTAAATTAGGGGTGGCAATTTGTGTTTTCGTGTTGTGTTCTTGTCGTGTCAAGTTATGAATATTCAATTATATAAGTCAATCCAAATATGACCCGTTAAGCTAAACATATTAAACTTTCAAACCCTAATCCAACTTATTTAGATAACGGGTCGTGTCGTATCACCCGTTTTGACCCGTTTAATAATTAATTAGAAATAACTCAACACGATGCAACTCATTTAAATCTGTTATATATATAAATGGGTTGAACTAATACGCATAATTCATTTGACCTAATTAACATAATTTCACATAAAAGTTAAAAATCTATATTCACAATATCTTAAAAAATATACATCAATATTTTTTACATTTTAATATATAATAAAACCAATATTACAAACCCTACAATAACAAATATGAATATAGGTTCAGAATTACAACCCCAATAATAAAAACAACAAAACCATAAATATACAAAGAAATCAAAATTACAACTTAACAATAATAAAATTATAATGTTGAAATAAAATCTAAATGGGTCAATATAGGCTTATTTCGGGTTAAGTAGGTTGACCCATTACTAGGGGTGAAAAAGGTCGGGCCGAACTGGAGAAACCTACCAGATTGGACTGACCATGGGACTAGTCAGTCTCAGTCTAAGGTTTTGTGGATTTTTGGTTTTCGGTCTGGTCTCGAGGTGAGGTTTTCCTAGACTGGATCGAACCAGACCGACCGAATACGAAAATGTATTTTTTTTTAATTTTTAAATATATTTTTTTATATATTATTTTATTAATAATTGTATAATTAATTATGTAATTTTCATCTAAACTATTAGTACATTAACAATATAAAATTTTAAATATGTAATTTAGAAAAGACTGAGTGCTAATGAGTTTTGAGGATAATAGGAGTTATAGAAAGCTATACGTATCCTAGGTAATATATAATAGATATATATTTAATATATATAATAATAGGAGGTATAACCTGCTAGTATAATATAATTAATAAAAGACGATAGAACCAACCCTTTGCATGAGTTAAAATAATAGACAGAAGAGAATGCGAGAGAAGGAATGGCTTCAGAAGAGGAATTCTGAATGCCTTCCTTTATATACAGACTCTCTTTAAATAGACACATGTACAATGTAGATCAATAATATGTGCTGCCTGACACTAGTACAATAAACACCTATAATATGTGCCATCTGACACTAATAGGGTAAAGACTATCTAGGAATTTCTACAAAAATATTAAGTATAAGAAGTTCAAATTAATATTCTATTAATTAACTAATGTATATTATCAATTCACCATTAACTAATTAGTAATTACTAACATCTACACCTATGATCTAATTAACGTATTAGATAAATTTTTTATACCTACGTTGTAACTTGTAAGTAAATATAAATCAGTTATTATTAATGTAAATTTTAATTAACTAATATATGATATTAATTAATTAACCTATCACCAACTCACTATTAGCTAATTATTAACATCTACATCAATGATCTAATTAAAGTTACTTAATATATGATATCTAACTAACATATCACCAATTCACCATTAACTAATATATATGATATAAATTTTTATTTTTTATTTTTTTGTAGTAAATCCTTTTATTCAAATTTATTGTATATAGGTCATTTTCCTTTATGATTATTTTCATTTTCCTTTCAAGTTCTTTTTTGGTATTTTTGGACTTAAAAAGCTAAAATTGAATAAAAGGTTAATGGGCCGAAAATTTAAAATTGACATTGTTGGGCTGAAAATTGTAGGATTTAGGGTTGGGCCATTGGCCCATTTGGACTATAGAGGACCGAATGGATCAACCGAGATGGGACCAAAAGGGACCTGACTAGACCAGTCCCAATGTCCATTTGGTTCAGTCCAGGGTGGGAAAACCCTGGACTGAATAGGTTTGATCTAGTTTGCAAAACCTCCTCAGACCGGATTGAATTCATTTTTACTTGTTACTAACCCGTTTATAAATCGTGTCCTAATGGGTTAATCCGTTTTGACCCGAACCCGTTAACATAAAATGCAAACTTGTTAATTTCATGTCATGTTCATGTTGGGTTCATGGGTCGTGTCATATATTACTACTCCTAATTTAAATGTAGCAAGAAGGGCAAAACTACCAGTGGAAGAAAGCCACTTTTCAGTGTAAATTGAAAATGGAGAAAGCCTCTCTTGTTGAGGTTGCTGTAAGGCAGTTACTCTCAAATTACATTACTATGATTTTGTGGCTAATCTCTATTTACTAACATTGGGAGGTTGTGACTTTGTGTTGGGAGCTGATTGGTTGAGAAGTTTGGGTACTATTCAGTGAAATTTTACAAATCTAAGCATGAGGTTTTTCCTAAATGGGTAGAACTTAGGGCTACAAGGATTAAAACCACCCGAGAACACCTTAGAGGAGGACTAGAAAATTAGTAAAGTAACCCTGGTAGAAGGAAAAGGTGTCTAGCTGCAACTAGTGGAGGCAAGCAACTCCAAGTTGAAGGCCCTAGTAGATCTTGCCATACAAATTGTCTTGGATAACTTCTAGATAGTATTTGTTGAACCTCCTAGACTTCCACCACCTAGAAGTCATGATCACCAAATCCAGCATCAAGAGACAGCCAAAACCACTTATGTAAGGCCCTATTGATATCCACATTACCAGAAGAAGGAGATTGAGAAATTGGTAAAAGAAATGTTACAGACAAGGATTGTCCAACATAGTCAAAGCCCGTTCCTCTCTAGTCCTCTTAGTAAGGAAGGCGGATGGACGTTAATGCATACGTGTCATTTATCAAGCCTTAAATAAGGACGCCATCAAAGATAAGTATCCTATCCCCAATATAAATGAGTTGTTAGATGAATTGTATGGTGCTGGACTATTTTCTAAGCTTGATTTACGATTGGGTTAACATCAAATTAGGATGAAGCTTGAGGATCTATCTAAAACTGCATTTCGTACTCACGAAGGTCACTATGAGTTTTTGGTAATGTCCTCTAGGCTTACTAATGCACCATCAACCTTCCAAGGGTTGATGAATGAAATTTTCAAACCCTATCTTAGAAGATTTGTGTTAGTAATATTTTATGACATTCTTGTGTACAGAAAAACCATGGGAGATCACTCAGGTCATTTGAGGGTTGTTTTGGGAGTATTATTTCACTATCAACTTTATGCCAAGGCATCTAAGTGTACATTTGGTTGCCGTGAAGTGGAGTATCTTGGCCATATCATCTCAAAGGAACAAGTGAAGGCCGATCCAATGAAGACTTCAGCCATGATTGAATGGCCCTCCCCAAAATCCTAAAGCTCTAAGGGGTTTTTTTGGGTCGTACTAGTTATTATGGGGGTATAGCAGCACCCTTGAATGCCCTTCTCAAGAAAAACTCATTTTGCTGGACAGAGGATGCTAACCAAGCATTCAAAGCCCTCAAGGCTGCTATGGTTATGCCCCTTGTACTGGGATTAACAGATTTTCCTAAGGCGTTTGCAGTTGAATGTGACACTTTAGGTGATGGGTTAAGAGCTGTTCTAATGCAGGAATGACGACCATTGGCCTATCTAGCCAAGCACTCAAAGGGAAGAGCCTATTTCTGTCAACTTACGAAAAGAAATTATTGGCACTAGTTTTGGCTCTCAGAAAATGGAGGCACTATTTGTTAGGTCACATGTTCAAGGTCAAAATAGATCAATAGGCACTTAAAAATTTACTAGAACGAAGAGTACGTACTCCCTTTCAGTAACAATGGATCTCAAAATTTTGGGGTTTGATTTTACAGTGGAGTATCGAAGTGGCAGAGAAAACAAGGCAGCCGATGCATAATCTCGAGTACTCACAAAGGATAGTGATCCAGATTCACAAGAAAGTTAGATCACACCCACTAACATGGAAGCTAAAGTTGTTAGTGCAGTAAGGGTCACATGGTTGGAAGAGCCCCAACAAGCATATTCTAAAGATCCCTAATTGCTGCAACTTATTAGCCACCACTATCAAGGGGATCTTGACCCTCACAAGTATCACTTATGTGATGAATGAGGTGAAGTTTCTTGGACATGTGATCTTACAAGGAGGGATGTTTTCACTTTATCTTTTGAGAGATGATTTGGTCCATATTATGCAATTCGTGGATGCAGAGAAGAGCAATTTGATTCATGACAATGGACTGTTGCCATTTCAAAGTTGTTGTGGACTACCACATCGGGATTGAATTCACGGATATCTTGTTGCAAGGGGCACCACTTTTTTTTAATCTTCTTGTTTTGTAAAGATCTTTAGGCATCTCTATGCTCAATGTCAGTATTTTAGAAAATGTTTCAATGTTGACAAACAAGTAGGATTCAAGCTAGAGGATCCTATAGATTTTAGATTATTGTGAGTAAACAGAGTCAATTTAGATTTTGTTTGGAGTATTCCTCAAACCATTTTCCAGACAAAGAAATTTTAAACTGCTCATGGATATCAGCAGTCCAAAAGGTGGACTCTTCTTTTCGGTTTACGTGGCCTGGTTTGGTTACCCTTTGTTGTTTATGGGAGGTGAGTTTTCATGATGTACTTGGTTAACTCTTATCCAAGGGATTTGCCTAACTTTAGATTCATCCCAAAGCCTAGAGTTACTCCTGTGAGTTATGATCCCTGGCTAATGACTCAACTTCTTGTAACTATTGGTTAGGCTTATAGAGTCTGGAAGACAAAGAATCCATGGATCATTCATTCGATGCAATCTTGATTTGATCATTGTTGATTATGTAGCAACTTGTAATTTTGAGAATGAGGAACAAACTAGTTGGAGCTAAGTGATTTGACCAAACAGATTGATCAACCCTTCGATATAGAACATTTTGTATTGAAGTATAACGATGGAAGGTAAATGCATTGTGCTTGGGTGTATTAAAATGAACTGAAGGATATAATTTCGTCACCAAGAACAAAGAGTATTCATACATATACTTACAAGCATGAAAGCCAAAAGCAACGATCGAGTTTGAAATTACATACAGCATGACATTCCAACAGAACAATTGGCACGCAAGCATGCCATCTTTTGTTGGGTTATTACCTTTATTTCTCAAAAGTATAGTACTTGATATTCATCATGAGTTAAAATTTTAAAAAGATGATTTACAGAAAGAATCAGTTCTTGCGGTTCTGATGTTGCTAGATTCTTTCAACAGATCAAATGAAGTGAGAGAATATGGAAGGAGTACGACATCCATGTCCTTGTCAGCATTTTCAAGTGGACTTTGGGTCGGTTTGACCTGGATACATACAATAGAAGACAAAAAGTGTTATTTAGAGCTATATGTTATTTCTGTCAATCTTACCATTCAAGAGAGAAAATTCTTTCCCTTTTGTCAATTTTTCTTCTCCTCTTTATTTCATACTGTAATATTTTGTTTGTAGTAGATTGTGGGAATCAAGAAACCATGTATAGGCCAAAGAGATATGATCCTTTATAGATATTACATTGGCAAGAAGATATGAATAGCTGAATGCAGCTAAATAGTTACTATTTAATTAGTGGCTAATTAAAATCCTATTAGATTTTTGCCCAACTTTGGCTGTGTATGGGTAAAGATGGTAGAGAAATCTGCCCACCGCCCTAACAGCACTAGGATTTTGTCTTGGTCAATGAATATTCACTTCATAACCATAAATTGAAAACCTTTTTAATCTTTTGAGAATGTCTGAGGATCATCTTTAGTTTAAGGTAATGAAAATGAAGACAATCTAAAAAGTTACCTACAAAATAGCATGTAGAAGTATATCTGAATATGCGGAGAAGCCCCCCAACAATTCAGAAGACATGTTTTCTAGTACTACTAAAAAAGCAATTCCTGAATAATGACCTTATTTGGCTCGTCGAAGGAATTCTCATCCTTCTGATTACCAGAGGTGAGTATCGTCTTTGTCGACCCGGATGGCTGTATGGAGCTGGGCTCCAATCCGTCCACACTTATCTTGAGATTAACTATGTCATTCCCAAAGTTCACAATCTTCAAAAGAAAAAATAAAATAAAATAAAATCTCAAATTAACAGCAGTGCCACATAGATAGAAAAGCCATATTCCATTCAATTCCAAAAGCGTATGAAGCAGCTATCAAATTCAAAATAACTAAAGAGCTAGAAAAACAAGTAAGACGGATATTTGTGTCAACAAGTAACTGGATAATACGCCTGAACAAAGTAAAATCTATGAATATGTTTGAATCTGAAGGTGCTGGAAAACGGGGTAGGAAGCATTGCAGTATAAAATAGTGAGGTCAGTCATGAGGAAGCACACCTTTATTCTTAGGTAACTCTTGTTATCATCTGAGTTTTCCCACATAATTGCAGATGCAATAAGGGAAGTGTATGCATTTTTTTGAAGTGTTGAATGAAGAACAGTTGCTGAACTTGACTCCCTGAAGAAGTGTTGCACCCAGTAGCTTGGTGTTCCATATTGTTGTGAAGAGTTAAAGACAATTGCATCTGAATGCCACCTTAATAGAAAGTTTTTTAATCTTAGTATAACAATTATATAAAGGTTGATTTTCACTTTTGAAGTAAAATATATTTAAAATTATTTTATGACAAAATTTTGAGAGAAATTACCATCTGTCATTGTCATTCAGAAAAAGTGGTGCAAAGCTTGCCATGCTAACTACATCACTGCATTGAAGAAAGAAATGGAAGTCCTTAGCAGCTTTTATTTTTGATTGGCCCTAAAAATTTTATGAGTATAGAAGCTAATTAATTGCAAAAGAAATTGAAGATCAAGATCCTTACTTTATGCACACAAACCCATCTGGAAACTCCAGGATTTAGGGATGTTTGAGAGACATAGCGTTGTCAATTTCTAAAAATTAATGCAAATCAAAGTAGTTTATATAGCCTACTTGGTACCTATTTGTCAAACTAAATGGGCATAGGCCAGGTTTCCATTTTACGGTCTTTTCCCTTTTCGATACTTTTACTATTTAGCTTTCTTTTTACTAAACTATAGACCTCATTATAAGCCAATATTTTCATTCTTCTGCAACTTGTACATATCGCACGCACTCCTTAGCATGAATTTATCCTACATGAAGGCTTAGGCTCAAAGCACTAGGTTGGTTAACAAAGCATGAACGAGCACTGAAAAGGAAAGGCCAAACACTTTGTCCTAATGTCAAGAACCCTCATAAGATGTGGGCTCCAGATTAGATGTCTTCTAGAATAATGGTTCTTCACCCAACACTCCTATCTGGTTGTGCGGGTGAGCCTTTTGGATTCCCACTTTCCTTAACAAGAGGAAAAGCAAACAAAAGAAAGAACAGAATGAAAGAAAGAAAGAAAGAAAGAAAGAAAGAAAAGCAAAAGACACAGCTCAGCAAAAATTCTACCTCGATTCCCCTCTATTTGAGAATCCACGAATTTTAGGCACTACAGTAGTAGCAACGATGGGAAAGGCAAATAACCAGCAAGGTGCTAGATTTATAAAAGGATCTTACAAATTGATGTAACTCGATATGAGACGTCATATCTACTCTAAAATAAAAAAAAGCTTTACAATCAGACATACTAAATCAAGCCACATCCACTTGTAGGTTTACTTTTGAAGAATTCCTTTGTAGACCAAGCATTTCTCATAATGAGCCTACCACGTATGCCTTATCATGCATTAACTTCCAACTCTCATTTATTATATCACACCCTCTACACCATCACACCAATATATTGTCTTTTGGGTGGCAGCTGATGTTTAAATCAAATAACTCTTTTGTCAGCAGATGCCTTTGTTGGACACGACCAAACCATCTTACATGATGTCATTCTTGCTACTAAGGCTCTAGGATGGGCTTTTGATTCCCCTTTTTTAACCAAAAAAACTTGATTTTTTCAATATTATTAAGGAAAAATGTTAAGGGAAACTTCGGGAAATGAAGAAAGGTCATGCATAGAAAAGAGAAATTAGCAAAGAATTAAGTAAAATTTTGAAGGAGACCTCATGGAGAACATAAATGCAAACAAGTTCATTATTTTTGTTTTGATGGGTAAACAAAATTTTATCTATCATGAGAAGCAAAAAAGTTAATTATTAATGTCATTTCTCAAATAAAAATAATTTATTAACATTAATTTGCCTTATTTACATGTCCATATGAGACAATGGATTACTTATCATAGTTGATGTTCCAACTTATTTTCATTTGACCACAAAAACTATCAAGGTCTTGACCATTCAAAATTTCTGTCCATCGTATATCAAAGTGACCTATACTCTATATTTGAGTATATTTAACTTCAATAAGATTAGGAACTATTTTCTGTTAATGAATGTGAATAACAAGTTCAGTTGACAATAAGTTTGTAAAACTTTTATTAGCTGTGGTGCCGTTCATGGAAGTCAACTCTTCCATGAACAAGACAAATCTAATTGTAGTTTTCTCAGATAAAATGCCTAATTCACCACTAGCTATGAACTATAAGTTTGCAAGTCATTAGCAATTATAACTTCAGTGGACTAGTCTCGTTCAATGAAGCTGAATCATGTTCTTAATTGCTTGAGAACTACATGCAATTCATCTAATGAGATATATGCGGATTCAAATAAATAGATATGGCCAGTGAATAAACATTCATCTAATAACATAAACAAATTTTTAATAATAATGCCCAAGTTTAATTGACTATTAGAACACAATTCTAACTTTAGATTAGGCAAACGACTGGGGAAAACTCAGCATCTTCCAAAAACTATCAGATCAGAGTTGATATTTCTTATATTCTTTTTCTAGGATTAGTTGCACGGTTCCCCCAAAGAATGCTTTGGAGGAAAAAGGAATCGTCAAATTTGGAATGAATTGAAGTAATTGCAAGCACAATTTTACAGTAAGCAAGTTCAAAAATTACATCAAACCTGTTCTGTTCAATCCCAATAAGGAATGCAGCCTCAGCCAGTGCTGCTAAAAGATTTCCATTTCCAGCTTCGTCCTGATTTACAGCATACTCACTTACAAAAGCCTGAAGCATATCAATGAAAACCCTTTAAGTATTTGATCAAATGCATTTATTATTATCATACAGGAAAAACATCACACCTTTGGACCATCACGTGATGTACAATTAAACTGATCAGCCTTTGAAAACATATCTTTGGCAGATGTATAAACCTAACCAAAAAGCCAGAGTAAGACGATTGTCCCTCATTGCACAATGAAGGACGAAAGACACTCATATCAAAAGACAAAAAAGATCATTGAAATGGCTCCATTCACATATCAGTACAAGAAATGAAGATGAGAATTTTACATGATAATCATAAAAATCTGCAGGGTGATCCAACGTTTGACATAACCCGTTACAATTTGTGATAATTTTGACGTCCGGATAAGCCTTCTTTATGGCATTATAGAACTTGAGGTAATTTCCTGGTCAATGAACAATAAAATAATAAACAAAATAAAACAACGAATAAAGTCATACATCAGATGCATCACTAAAAATCTGTATTGCAGTGGCAATTTTTTTCTTCTGAATTTTTTGGTTTCTAAAATTTTTTGAAAGTAATAATGGTTATTGCAACAACTAAATTATAGCTCAGATGCAGTCAGTCAAATTAAGCGAGCAGTACACTTCACAATCCACTTGGAAACCAAAGTAAAAGTGTTTTTCTGGAAGCACTGAGCTTTTGCTGCACACAAGTACACAAAGGAAAAATAAATACATCCATCTAGCATTTCAAGAATTCAGATACTATATCTTCCCATGGAAAACTTTCCATTGAGGCAAGTAAAATATGAAAACAACTCCATTCAACGATGAGAGATTTTAAAGGTGGTGTTGCTAACAGAAGCTTAAATGACGAGAGAAACTTCATTAAAAAAAAATGTATCATACAGGAATGAGCATCATGGAGGGAAAGAAAGCTGCAATGAAAGGCATTCAGATCTTCATTAACGTAGAGTTGATTTTCTCCAACATGAAGTTCTTGCAATGCAATAGTATCTCAGAATATCGTACCATTTGTTTCTCATTATTTTTGGAACTGAAAATATGCAACTTGCTAGCATTTCCTGTTTAGTATTGCAATCATTTTTGTGCATTAGGATAATACCTAGTATGATGTTTTCTGAGTCATTATAAATTGAAAGAATGAGTAAACGACACTCTCTGAGCAAGAGTTACATGAGTTTGTGTGTGTGTGCGTACACACTATGCAAAGGTATGCATGAGAGAGAGAGAGAGAGAGAGAGAGAGAGAGAGAGAGAGAGAGAGAGAGAGAGAGAGAGAGAGAGAGAGAGAGAGAGAGAGAGAGAGAGAGAGAGAGAGAGAGAGAGAGATTGTGGGCCCTATCTAGGTAGGCCAATAAGGATCATGCTTGTGACTATTAAATCAGGTTTTTCCTCAGTACATAAGAGTTTGATAAATAACATTGTCAGACATTTGAAAAATTATAATCCCCAATAAAAAGCAACATAAAGTGCATTAATTATGTATGACTAAGTAGATTAGGAGAAAATGTGAAATAGACTTTACCGACTCAAAAAGGAACTACAGCAGAAGCTCTGGAGTAATTGACTCAGATACATTAAAATGTTTCTCATATCGATAGGTGATTCTTAGTCATATTAGTAAATGTACAGAGAAGATCATCTTTAGCATGGAGAAGATCATCTCTAGCCCAATTTATAATCGCTATAAAGGCATCCAATCTATCTGTTAAATAATAACTAAGAAAATAATAATAACAACAACATCAAAACATAGATGGAAACCTCGATAATTATTCTTTTTCCCACAATTCTCATTCCCAAGGGCAACATATCGCAAGTCAAAAGGTTCTGGATGTCCCATTGCAGCTCGTATAGATCCCCATGTAGAATTAGAATCACCTCTAGCAAACTCAATACTATCAAGGGCTTCCTGTAATCAAGTCATTTATCATCAAAGAAACAAAAATATTGACTTTTTAGCACCAAAAAGTGAGGCTGAATTGTAGAGAACATGAACTGAGATATGAAGCTCTGTTATGGTAAAGAGTATCAACTTGATCAACTTAATGTAATAGGAAGCAACAAACTCACATACTTGCACAAAAGGCCCGACATGGGAGGTACTAACTTGATCATTACGACTGATACCTGTAGAATTGTTTGATTATATAAAGTAACAAAGCATATATTATTCAATTGCTAGATTGAAAGTAAAACAGTTAGGATCACAAGCATGGTGAAGTACCATTATTGTACACCCAGACTGGCAATGCACCTAGATCCTCGGTTAGCTGCAGAAAAGAAAAATAATGTATTAAAATCAGCTCAAGAATCATATAATGGAACATTCTCAGGTTATTAATAATGCTAACACTCCACCCTCAAAGTTAAAGAAGATGCCTACTTGGAGAAACTCAAAGTAACCAAGGCCATCATCTGTCCAGTAGTTCCAAACATCACCAAAGTGCCCTGGTCTCTCCTCCCAGGGTCCAATGGTTGCTTTCCAACGAAATGCATTTCTTAACCAATCACCTAAAACAAAATAGCCACCTGATGCAACATAATTTGGAGGGCACATATCATTAGTTACGTAGTAACTTCTGATGAATAAAACATTATTTATGTAATAACGATGTCAACCCTTGCTCAATTAACAGACAGAAAAAGCCTAAACATCCCAAAATTTACAGAGCCTTTATAACCCTTTTAAAGCTGCTGTTTCTTTTTGACTGGGATGTTTTGGAGGTAGTGTTGGGAACAAAGATATAGAGGATAGAAAATGACCAATCCAAAAGGTTTCATGAGTTTCTTGCTCATTTTGTCACAGAATTTCTTGGACAAATTTATGATTAATTTTGGAAAAGAAATAAAATGTGTAAAGAAAAGCCAAAATGGGGACGTCAACCAAGAACATAGAATAACAAATCAATAATAATAACAGCTTAAGATTTAAAGTTAGGAGCATCTATAAAACTTCAGAATGAACTTCAAAGAGGCAAAAAAAAAAAAACGGGTGAACCGAGACCCATCTGAACAATACTTCAAGAAAAATTGCTACATTTCATTCATGGATTCTCCATTCAAAAGCAATCCTACTAAGTAATATATCATACTCTTGGATCATGAAGAGAAAATGTTGATACAAATAAGCATTCAAAACAATGACCAACCATGTACCTAAAGGGAAGATGTAGATGATGTATTATGGAAATATAAGCATCAGCATCACAAATATTACGCTCACAAGCCTGTATAATGCTGTCTATATTTTCCTAAGAATAACTAATACAATCTGAATTGAGAATTCTCAACACATACAATTTATGCTCACCTGGAAATCTGATAAATTTTGGTTTTAGATCTGCCAACATTTCAGCAAGCTCACTTCGGAAACCATGTCCCTGTGCCAGGACAGATTTTGTTGAAGACTATCAAGACCTCAATGGAATGCATGTACTAAGCGATAACAAGTGGGTCTCGGTGGGCATTCAGGTTAAAACTTGACAATAAGTAAATATATAATTATTTTGAACAACTTGCACTGAAGATATCAACTTCCAATGCGACCAAAGCTCAAATGATGAGAGGTACTGAAACCTTGCAAATATTTATCTTTATTTAAGTTTTGAAATTCCACAAATTATTTCAATCCTAACATGCATCAGAATATGAAAAATCAAACAAGGTTTATACTTTTTCTTTCGGCATGTTTTACTTTTCAATATCATTAAGTGAGTATCGCTTTCACAAAATTTCAGGTGGTGTAACGGTGGCTAAACAAGTCAAGTGGAATGGCTTTAAGATTATTTGTCGAATGGCTTTAAAAAATGTGTTCATTATTTATTCTTTTTTTTTCGTTTTCTCTTAGGGCCAGTTTGGATCCCAAACCCATCTCAACTCATCTCATCTAATCATTACAATTTTGAAATTTCAACACAAAATATAATAAACAATTCAACTTTTTCAAATCTCAAAATAATAATAATATTAAAAAATAATATTCTAACAATATTTTATTTAACTTTTAATTTCATCTCAACTCAGCTCAACATTCAAAGGTAGCCTTAATGGACTTTCCCATGATAAAGTCCAAAATTCTCATTTGACCAGTTTAATTTATACTGCATTGTAAAGGGATTGATATCAAAGAAAGAAACAAAAATAGCTTAAGGTAATGCAGCAGATAATTACCACCTGCAGGGACTGCAAGAGACTTTTTGCTGTTAGATTCTGGGAAGACGGAAAGATTGCAAACATGAAGTCGAGATCAAGGCAATTGAGTGTTCACCATAAATTCCCATATCCAGATTAACCATTGATTATCGAGCCAAGGGGGCCTTAAATGAAGAACGAATAATCTTAAACCATCTTATATTAAAATTTTTTTCTCAATGAATATATTTTCAGAATCAAGATTGACATACTATAAGTTGCATGCCATGCATCAGGCATAAGAACACTAGGGTACACGTATAAATTCCATTTAATGGCATGGGATTTGGATGATGTGAAGAGAAGGATAGCTCACTGGCAAAATCCATCAGCATCCTATGAGATAAGATAGACCGTAAGTTCAGTGACATTCAACTCATTCATTAATAAACTTCCATCATAACTGTATCACGTGCACATGTATAATCTATCTTATACATGTAAATAAACCATAGTTGGAGTGCATGCATACCTCATTTAACGACCATATATGACTTCAGAAAGAAACAGATACCTTATATGTATCCACGGGCATAGCTGACACTTGGTCAAACCAAATAACTCCTTTTCTGGTTGTAGTCAATTGAAGTCTTGAATTATGATTTGTGGCGTTGGCTTCCAACAGGACCTCCATCTTTGTCCAGTTTGAGACTTGAGAAGCAGAAGCTCTGAGAGGCAGTCAAATGTATTTCAAAGGATGCATTAGCCCTGTTCAATTAGATAATATTTACAGAACACTGAAAGAATGCACAAATGGTGCTCACAATATTTCACAAGTTGCCAGTGTCTCCAAGCCATTTGAGCCCGTCAATGACACGGATACATCAATTGCTCCTGATGAACGAACATAAAAAACCACTTTGTATTTCTTTCCTTTCTCAATATTCTGAAAGAAAACAAAAAGTAAGTGAGTTTGTCACAAATCAGAAGTTTGAAAGAATAACTTGGCAGAATTATAATATAAAAGATGCAGGACTTCGCATACTGTTGCCTAGACACCTGAACATTATAAAACCCATATGGACTGTAAACTGTTTCCCAACATTCAAGATTTTCCCAAAAGAAAATGTTACGTTCCCTGCACATGGCATTAAACTTTTTAACTATTCCAGATAAGGTGGAGAGAGAGAGAGAGAGAGAGAGAGAGAGAGAGAGAGAGAGAGAGAGAGAGAGAGAGAGAGAGTATGCATATTAGTGATATTGTCTTAGAAAAGGTGTCGACTTACCATGCCCCAGAAGCCCGGGTTATAAATACCAACGCCCCCAGCAGGACAGATATTGGTACCTTTCGTGTCACATAGTACCTCCATTCGGAGTGCAACCTTATTGAGCTCAAAACATGATGAGCGGTCCGTGGACACTGTAAGGGATGAGTCCTCATCCCCAATAATAGACCAAGGGTCAATGTTCGAGGGGATAATAGGTCCCCCAGCTTCAAAACCTGGAAAAGAAACTTTATGAGTAACACTAAAATATAAAGATGAGGTCTTGCATTTCAATGGCTGGTTGTATAAGGCAATATCAAATTCATAATATTTATAGGACAGTTTAACAACCATTTTTTTTTTTTTGGACACCAATGCTAAGCAAACAGCCGCACGGAGAGTTGGATCCTAAATATAACTTAACAATCTCAAAATTATATATGTTTTAAAAATCTCAGTACTGGAGACTAGCACATATTGAGACACTGATTCCACTGGGTTTCTTTCTCTCTCTCTCTCTCTCTTTCTCTCTCTCTCTGTGAAGCTTCATAAGCAGTGACAATTAGCCTATGAAGATTTTTTCCTCTCTCTCTATCCCTATCCCGCAGTTCTTCTTCAGCAAACTCTTTTGTTCATTGGAAGTTTAAAGTATATAGAAATGACCTCTGTTGCTCACAAGCTCTGCCCACAACCCTCCAGCACCAGCATGGTTAATCTCCTGCAGAAAAGTATTTGAGAGAGTGAATATTCACCATAGTCACAAATTGTTATTATACACTCAACCATTGAAGATTCATCATACACATCACGAGGGCTCACAAATGCCATATTAATTTAAACCATTTAGTTTATCTTTAGAGACATTTCATAAGATTGACATCAAATGAAGCATGACCAATCAGATCGATCAACTTTCCGTATAAAAAATCCAGAACTCCATGCCGGTGCTTTCATGGAATTCCTAACTTTTTAAGATTGCTGCTCTCTGTTTGCAGGTGCACAAATAAAAATAAAAATAATTTGTACAGACGGAATGCGAGTATTGTTTTGTATAGTCATAGTTGCTATACAATCGTTTTGAAAAATAGAGTTTATTATTAAAAAATTAATTTTTTTTAGATGTCTTGTATTTTTTTTATTTTTTTCAAAATAATTACACGATATTTACACTGTATTTTTATTTTATTTTTAAATAAATACGATCTATATATAGAAAATTCAATTTTTTACGGCGAGTCTTTTTTTTTTTTTTTTAAGAAAAATGCTACTGCCTCGTGGTTTTGTCTCTTATTTTGACTCATCGTATATTTTATTTTAAATAAAATAAAATAACTAGCAAGTGCACAGTTAGAAGTGTAAAAATTCGAAGCCCAACATAATGACAACATAGACTGCATATAGATCACAAGCAGATATTCAAAATAAGAAAATGCGAAAATGATTAAAAAACAAAAGCAAAAAGCAAGCAATATAGATAAGAACATACAAGAAACTCGATCGGCGTTGAAGAGGATGTTCATAATTCCAGGTCGACAACTAACCTCAAAAAATATTCCAAAAAGTGTTTTGGGTATTGGCCGTCCCGATGCTTCAGAAGCATTTACACGTAGAAATGCTCTTTGGTCGGCTTCATCTCCAATAGAAAGACAATGTGGCACAAAAAAACTCACAATGAAAAAGGAAAGCAGAAGAACACTGTAATTAACCTTGCAAGGACCCATGTTGTCCTCAACACATCTCATGCTCTATTCACAACCTTATGAAGAGAAAGGAGCTTATTCAGTTATATTCTGATGAATTCAACAGAAAAAAGGAGACAGCTCGATAAGCAACACTGGACTGACACCTCACAAAAGGAGAAAGTCTAAGAGCGAGGAGTGACAAGAGTGTTGTTGGAAGTGGGAGCTTCACTGTTTTTTGTCTCTGCCGGAGTTTATTATAACAAGAGCTTTTATAGTTGGGTTCAGAAGAGTCTTTGCCTTGCTTTCACGTAAGCAGCTATTTTTCAGGCAGTGGATTTCAAGCTACAACGACTTCCTCGTTTGATTGTGGACCCCCACCCGCGATTCTATATTCCGATTCTGTTCCATTATTTTCCCAAAAATCATTTTTCCTCTGCCTCTCTTGCATCTCAGCTCCATTATGTGGTGTTTGGCTTGTTGGGTTATGGAGTTTTTGAGTTGAGAAAACTTCAAGTCGAGTGTTTGCTCAACTATCACTCGACAAGGCGCTCAGGCGAACCTCTGGTAGTGAGTTTGCTTGAGATGCGCTCGACAGTTGGCTCGAGTGAACGTTGAACAGAGAGTACGCTCCAACGTTCACTCGAGAATCGCAAATGTTGGATAGATTATTCGCTTGAAGCGTACTCGACACTCTACTCAAGCGAATAAACGTGTTTTGCAATATTAGGATTTCTGACGCCATTTCCTATAAATATGTAATATTTATGTACATATGGTTGAGATTGAACTATAAAAAATGGTTGAGAGAGAAAAATGTGTCCTGTGAGCATTCTTGTGAGAGAAAGAGAGTTGAGATTTGTGAGTAAAGGGAAGCTCTTTAACTCACCATGTGTTGTAATCTCCTCTGGAATAAAATCTCCTGCAGTTTTATGGACATAGGCACAATGTCAAACCACGTAAATTATGTATGTTGTGTGATTTTGTGTGCTTAATTCTTTAGTTTTCGCAATATTATTTTCACTGTTTGTCTTGATATCATTGTGTGTGGGTGGTGTTTTTCACAACAATTAGTATCAAGAGCCCAAAGTTTTGAACCTGAAAAAGAATGTTGTTTGGAGAAGAAGTGAAGATTGGAATCGATAAGTTCGATGGCACAAATTTTGGTTATTGGTGAATGTAGATTGAGGATTATCTCCATGGGATGAGGCTTTACCTTTTTTTTTTTTTGGGGGGGGGGGGGGGGGAAAGAAGCTGAAAAACATGGACAATGCTGATTGAAATATATTGGATCGACAGGTTCTGAGGGTTATTCGACTCACCATGTCTAGATTAGTGGCACACAACGTTATTAAGCAGAGAACCATGACGGATCTCATGGCGGCTTTGTCAGACATGTATGAAAAGCCGTTTGCGAATAATAAGGAGGATTTGATGAAGAAATTATTTAATGTGAAAATGGCAGAAGGTACGTATGTTGCCAAACATTTGAATGAATTCAACACTATCACAAATCAATTGTCATCGATCCAAATTGAGTTTGATGATGAGATTAGAGTATTGATTCTTTTAGTATTGTTGCCAAATAGTTGGGAGGCTATGAGAATGAAGAATGGAGAATTACGATGATGTTTTTGAAATTATTCTTGCTGAGGAGGTACATAGGAAAGACTTTGGTGAGTTTTCTGGTACCAGTTTGGTCCTAAGTGTTGACTATCAGGGTCAAGGACATGATAGGTCTAGGAACGAAAGCAAAAGTAAGTCAAGATCTGGGCAACAGATCACTTGCTAGAATTGTGGCAAGCTGGGCCACATCAAAAGAGATTGCCAGAATTAAAAAAATAGTGAGAACAACACTATGAACACAGTGACTGAAGAAATATAGGATGCTCTATTTTTTGCGGTGCACAATCCGTTGACAATTGGGTGTTAGATTTCAAGGGCTTTGTCCTATAGCATCTCATGTTAAGAGATCATGCAGAAATATATTATTGGTGATTTGGAAAGATGTACACGGCAGATGGAGAGGCACTAGATGTAGTGGGAGCGAATAACCATGTTTTGCCAGATTAGGGTTTCTAAATTTGTTTCCTATAAATATGTAATATTTATATTCATACGAATGAGATTGAATTGGGAAAAACAACAGAGAGAGAAAAAGGTGTCTTGTGAGCATTCTTGTGAGAAAAAGATGCCCTAGAGAGAGAGAGAATTGAGATTTGTGAGTAAAGGGAAGTTCTTGTAACTCATTGTCCGTTGTAATCTACTATAGAATAAAATCTCATGTAGCTTTGTGGATGTAGAAACATTGTCAAATCACATAAATTATGTGTGTCGTGTGATTTTGTGTGCTTGATTCCTGAGTTTCCACATAATTGTTTTCATTATCTCTCTCGATACCGTTGTGTGTGGGTAATATTTTTCACAACATGGTGATCTACATTTTTAGAAATGTGATAATTAGAAGATAAGATTATAACAAATCCTACTTATAAATTGGAATAATATTTTAAACAAGTGAAATTTAAAATTTTGAATCTTATAAATCAAATCATACTTTATAATTAGTATGGATGGTGTATTTTCCACATTTACAAGTAGAAAGATAGAAAATTATTAGGCATCTCTAAAGTATGGATGACTTTGTATGCTTGTCCTATCACAACATGTCATGAATAAAAATTGTTTATGTAAGCACCAATTTTAATTGACATTACATCCTATGATAGGATAAAAGCACTACGAGCCTGTACTCCAAAAATGATTAAATATGGTATATCAATAAGATACTAGTATTGCATTTGGTATTCTTTTAAAAAAGAAACTCATACATGAGGCCTCAAATAAAAGTTTTTGAACTCTTAAGAAAATAAGGTCTATTATTAAAAAATAATTTTTTCATGTCAGTTTCAAATTTATTAATTTTTTTCAAAAAGAATGTGCAAAATTTCCGTACAATAGGATTGCAAAGTCATGTCTTTTACTTAGCATTTGATGATATAGCTATAAAGTCTTCTACTTCCATACTTATTAAGTCTTTCAAAAAACAAAAAAGGTCTTCTCGTCGATTATAACAAAGGTTATTGGTCATATATGACCCTGAGGAAAGAGAGTTGCTCTAAGTTAGTTACTCAAAAAAAAAAAAAAAAGGAAACATACATCGGTCTCATCACATTGTATATCAACAATACTTTCATTAAGTATGGAAGTTTTGTATGGAAGTTTTATTAAAAAAAGAAAAAAGAAAGAAAAATCTGAAAAGATGACAAACTGATTAAAATGGAAGTTTTGTATAACAAAAGTTATTTTTGAATTAAAAATTTGGGTAGATAGTAATTATTTACTCTTAAATTGTAATCATAATGAGATGAGATGGATTGAGAGTGTTTGTCAATTCAAACAACCTCTTAAGCTATCACATAATAACTCATCATCAAAAGAGAAAATGATTTATGAACAATCTCATCTTATCGTATTAAGATACTTGATTAATTATTACTTTTTGAATTACAAATAGCCACTTGATTATTACTTTTTGAATTAAGAATACGAGAAAACAGTAATCATTCACTCTTGAATGTTTCATACTCATTAGTAAAGCATTGTTGACATATTTAAAACAACACTAAGGAGTTTTGTTTTATGATACGTTGCGTTCACTCCAAGACTACTTTGTTTATTCACATTCTTTAATTTGGGGCATCCATCTCATGATCTGGCCATTTTGATGAGAGAAATGATATTTATAGTCTTAAATTTGTAAGAACCATGCAATCATTTAAAAAAAAATGAATAAATACGTGATACACATAAAAAGAAAATTAATTTTTTAACAGCGGATCTCACTCTTTTTCAAAACGATTGCATGACACTTATATACTTCACGACTGTATGTAGTATTACTCTATTAATAAACACTTGAATAAATGTGCCTTTGAAATTTCAATTAAGTAATTAAAATTTTGAAGAGCTTATAAATTCCCATTTCCTCAGGAAAAATGAAGCAAATAAATAAATAAATAAAAAGTTGGAAACCATCTAAAAAATAGTCATATTAATTTGATGAAGGTGTTTTTTACAAGTGTTTTAATGAACTTGAGCTGTTTATAAAAAGGTACGTAGAGTTTGGATGTATTGAGAAAACTTAATTAGAAGGACAACACTTGTAATTAATTTGAAGAGTTTCCACTACCCTAAATGATTTTTCATTTACGGTTAAAGTTTTTTTTTTTTTTTCCTCAAACATACAAAATTCTCAAAAACTTCCCATACAAAGACTACTTTTCCTATATTTTCAATTGGGAATATTTGTTTAATAATGCCGTGTGTTTTGGTCTTTAAGAGATTTGCCCATCGTGCAATTTTTTTAGGAATAACATTATGTGTTAGCTTTTTGTTTATTTTAGAAGTATAAAATAATTATAACTATAATTCAATATTTTAAAACTAACTAAAAAAGAATAACGCTAGATCACTGAGCACCAGGTGGCTATAGCTCCGGCCACAATGAGCTAGCCTGATTCAACCTTCCTGTGGTGGCCCAGGTTTGGCTATTGTGTGGGTGGCCAGATTTTGTCCCCATGCAATGGGCCACAATAGGGTGACTGAATCTGGCCACCCAAATGGTGGCTAGACTTGAGACACCATGAGATAGCTAAATCCATCCACCCTACTGTGGCTTATGCTCGGTCAACTTGGGGGTTACCAAACTCTGCCACCTTGTGGTGACCAATAGGACTTTGTTATTTTTTTTTTTCTATTTTAAAAATTAAATTATACTTTGTTATTATTATTTTTTTAATGAAAAAGAAATTTTATTAATGAATTATACAATAGATTGAATAAAAGGTACAACATAATCTATAGAAATAAGCTTTGTAGTCCGTTTTAGTGCTTCCTTGGTTAGTATATTAGTTGGCATTCCCATGTTGCATTAAAAGAAAAAACAACACACAGATTAAACAAATGGATAAAGTGAAGTTGAGTAGGCCAAAATTATTTATCAAAACTAGGCTTTGGGTTGTAGATTAGTGTTGTTAGCATAGGCACGCACACAACCATGACTTTTTTTTATGATAGTTAGGGCAACCAGTTGAAGATATTTATGAGTGCACCAACTGATAATTAATAATACTTTTAACAAGACTTGCATATATAGCAATAGTTGCTTCAACTTTTCAGAAGAATTAAAGATTGTTTATAAAAATGAGATATATTTTTTAAGCAAATAAATATGTATAATATCAAAAAAGAACATAAAAAAAGGGCGGAGGGCTCGACAAGCACCTTGTAACAATCAAAACAGTGACAATTAAAAAAAGGGAAAATGAAGTTAAATGTGTCAAAAATGTGACCATGGGAGAATTTTCTCATGGATAGAAATCTTAGAAAGTCTTTTTTACCAAACTTAAAAATTAAGAGTAGGAGAAATATACATACATAAAATAAATACATAAAAGGTTGCTTGAGTAAATTCACTTGGGTAACCTTTAATGTCGCAGGGAAACTTCACACATCTATTTCTCCACTGTAAACTTGAGAGTTTTGTCAAGAATTCTAGGATATCCAAATCTTCCTCCCATGAGTTCTGTCAAGAATGCTTTCATTGCTTAAAAATTTTGGTTTAGTAAAGAATGTTTCCACTCAAAGCATTAAAAAAAGCCAATTTGGGGCTGCTCCCAACTTCCAAGATTGATATCCAAGGAACATGGAGTATCCTTGAAAGGGCAAAGTATAATTTTATAGAACACCCCACTCACTCAAAGTTGGTACAAAACATTAATAAAATGGTGAATGGATGAAAGTGGAATGTCACTACAACAAATTTGAGTTTCTTTTATGGTTACATTTTTGGGGTTAGAAGTTAGAACGAAAACCATCACAAAATGGCGCTTTTACTTTATATCCAACACAGACTTTGAGTTTTTATGACGGTTATCTTTTTGTGATTATTTTGTTTTTATGTCCGCCACAAATATTGTAAATTGTTGTAGTGTGGCCAAAGCATGTGACAAATGGGATAGAAAATTTATACTTGATATTGTTAGGGAGTTCGAGTTTTATCAAATCTGGATTAAGATTATATTACATGTAACAACCCAATCCAATGTTATTATGGATTGGATAAAGATAATTTTATTGAGTCTATATTATATTTAATGGACCATATTGGATAAGCCCATGAACTATACTTGTCCATGTCACCCCCAAAATTTGAGAGTGAACCCTTTAACCTGAAATCCACAATAATAAGAACTTAAATATAAAAAGTCATCCAAAACCAAATGTCCCAAACATTCTTCCAATTAAAAACAACTAAACACTAGCAAGATTTCTTTTAACTCAGGCAAATTCACTTATGCCACTGGGCACTTCTTTCTTTTATAATCTTGTCATGTGCCAATAATTTTCAACTATCACAACCATCAAAGTCATCTATAAAAGAAATGGTGGATAAATAGGGTGTTTCCACCGACTCAGTAAACAACGAACCTAAACTAGTGTGTAAACATAATGCATAACAATAATTCAATATCAAAATATCAAAATAGCATAGCGGCATTTCAAAAATAGTTATTTACAATAATACAATATACAAAATTCCTTTGGCATAAGCATATCTTAACAACATCATAATAGAACAAATTCTATGTTTAACCCCCGTGATAGGGTTGTACTATCCCTGGTGGCCAAACCAAATAGAAATAGAAGTGAAATCTTCCCCTTTTAAACTCAGTGCGCTGATTGTGCATACAAGAAAAACCACATAGATAATCACTTTGTCTTTAAAGTGGGTGCACTCAAAAACAAAAATGTTGGTACCAACATAATAATAGAAAATGTTGGTACCAACATAATAATAGAGGCCACAATTTTATACCTGTGGTAAGGTCAGACCAGAATCATAAATAGAATGTCATGCTAGAGGGTTTTCAAATGTAACATCATATCATAATAGAGTACTGAGCATATAAATAACATATAATCATATACAAATTCTAGATTTCATATGTACTCTTTTTATATAGTTAAGAATAGAATACCAAAAAAGCAAATGTCTACATCAGCCATAATAGAAAAATATTTTATTTTCTTGTTTAGAAAAAGAAATAGTGCAGAAAAGCGACTGAGGTTGTTTTCATAACAAAACATGCTAGTTTTCATAAAATTAACCTTAATAAGTTTTTAGGTAAGTTTAACATAGGAGTACTGCTTACCTAAACGTTTTAGCATCTTTGAATTTCCCTACAATAGTGCCAAACGAATATTAATCGTAGCATATAAAATAGGCACATAACTTGCAATTAAAACTTGAAATACTAATAACCTATTTTTCATAAAGCCTAAATCATCCTAAAATTTTAATAACTATATAATATCAACATTAAAACTATAAATCTAGTCTTCATGAATCGAACTTTGATTTCCCAACCTCCATAGTATCATTAACAACAAAATAGTCTATTGACTCTATTCTTCCATGGATCCAAAATAACCTAAATTGAATTAACTAATGAATCAAGGCATATATGTAACTATACTTAAAAAAGTTCTCAAGCATTACATGTACGCGTCTCAACTTCATGGCTTCAAATTAACACTTGAAGAAAGATTGGTTAGATTGCATACACTCAGAGAGAGAGAGAGAGAGAGAGAGAATGTTTTACTGCATGGAGGGGAGAAAGAGTCCAAGCTGTGCATTGTAACACCACACCCAGCAGTATGGGCAACAATTGGATAGCTCAGTGCAACATAGGGAGACGACAGCTAGCTTCACGGTTGGATATGCAGAGGGAGATGTGGTGTGTAAGTGCTCTTTTTCTACTTTATAAAATTATAGGTGTAGATTGGTGGTTGTGGCTTTGATGTTGTCGAGTGGTTGTTTTCAGTGGTGGTATCTCGTGGTGCGTCTGTAGCTCATGGAAATTGCCTTCAATTTGGGAGGATTTGTGCTACTAAGGATGACCTATAGACATGAAGGTATTTTGTGTTTATGTCCTATGTTGAGGGGAACAAAATCAAACCTCCAACTGGAGTGGTAGTGTGGCTAGCCCATAGTAGTGCAGTGACTCGTCCATGGTAGGGCTATACAATTAACTAGTGTACCCAGCCTGACTTGGTTCAAAATACCCAACCCGAAACAAAGTGGTCTGGAAACAAAAATTTCCAGCATAGATCTAGTGGGGTGATACCAGAACGTCATTTTATCAACTGTTTCCAAATTTTCTTCTTCTTCTTAATCCATATTCTTTGTCTGCTTTTGATGGCTTCACGCAGCCTTCCCGTTTTGGTTCTCACGATTCTTGCTCTTCCCGCCCTCAAGCTTCCCCTCAAAAGGCTAGGGGTACCAGTTCTTATCTCCTGGATGCCTTTGAAGGTCATCGTTGGTCGGCTATGACTTCCCAATCAGACTTGGATTTTGTGAGAAACTCATATGGAGTTCCTGACTTGGTTGTGTTGAAGGCACCAGAGAGGAGGCCCTTTTCATAAGCTTGTTTTTTAATGGGTTACGTCTCCTATTTTGCCGTCCGATTTGGGACATGTTGGATTATTTGGGTTTAGCCCTAGTTCAGCTTCATCACAATGCTTGGAGATGTTATTGTTGTGTTGCATTATGTGGCATCAAATATTGGAGCCTACCAGCAAAGAATATCCCAACCTTATTGCCTGTGAGTTCCTTTTTACCCATGGTGAACGACGTATAGTTTTTGTTTGAGGGCCAAGTGTAAGGTGGCACGTCTAGAAATCTGTTACCCTCATGTCAAGGACTAATGCAAGAAGTTATTTTTTTGTGTCGGGCACTGGTTGGGAGTATCCTACTAGAGGACTTCAACGCCTGGAGTTTCCCATCTAGATACTGTGGAGTTCCCAAAGACCACGAGTTCGATGCCTTGCTCTCCGTCCGAGAGGAGGCTCACATTTGACAAGCATACTCCTAGATGGAACAAAATCTCGAGGTGGTTTACTCTGATGTTCTCCTTACTTGGGAGAACATTGACCATTTTTTGTTGTCCCTAGCTGTTTTCAAAGTAATTTTTTAAGGGGTCCACCCAATTCTCACTAGCAGAAAAGGGGGCCTTCAATCCCATCGTAGCAAAAGGTAAAGAAGGCTCGTCTGGATAGTGAGTTAGTCCATGGCAAGGACAAATCTTCCAGTGAGTCAAGTTCTGGGGATGCCTCCTTTGCTTTGGGAGGTGCTACCCAGGGGCAATCTTCATCGCTCGTTGGGGACAGTGGCTTGTTGTAGCCAACTGATTATCAATGGCATGTTCCATTGTCCCTAAGAGATGGTGAACCATTTCGCCTAGTTTTGCCTCATGGTGACCAGTTGAAGGAGATTATAAAGTAGGCTAAAGTTGACTTGGCATTAGTTTTGGAGGTTGAGTCCTTTGAATCTAGCCAATTGGCTAAACTCTTTTTATCCCTGATCGTATGGTTGAAGTCCCTAATAAAATGGAGGAGGATATTGACGTGGAGCTACATTCCACGTTTCTAGAGCTCGTACTTGAGGGGTTTGCGGATCATTCTCTAATGCATGCCTTTGGGGTCGGGGAACTTGGCTGAGGTGCATGAGGCTGACAAGAAGATGCTTTCTAAAGGTGATTGTGTTTCTTCCCCGCCATCCATTACTTCCACCACATCTGGTGGGGAGACTCCCAATCTTCCATTTGATCCTCGGGGATTTTCCCGAGATGATCCTATAAGTGTTAAGCTCAATGGTGGCTGGGTTTCAATTCCTTCCCGATTTTCAGCATTTCACCTTTTATCGAGGGGATTCCTTCGTCGGTTAATCCTACCCTACTTTTTAGTGTCTCACCTCTTGGTGATGAAGTTCCTCCACCAATTAGCTTGGAAGAGGCATCAGATCAGCTTCTTTCTTTAGGTGGGGATGAGCCATTTGGGCAAGGTGAGTCAGCTTTCCCAACAAGCACTGCCTCTGTGCCTCAATCACCTATAGCCTCACCACCCCTTAGTCTTGAGTGAGCGGATAGTTCTAGCTCTTTATTTGCCAATGGAGGTTTAACCTTTTGAGATTACCTGGCCCCTTTAGGTCTCATTCTTTGAGGCCTACCCTGCGGGACCACAATCGTGTGGAGGAGTCACCTTAATCACTGTATCACCTTTTTTTTCGTTATCCTAACATAGTTTGGTTTTGTGTCTCAAGCGGTTAATGATATCACCAGCTGGATTGTTAACTGCCAGCTCTATTTGGAAGATGAGGTTTCACCCTTCGTGCTGACGCAGAGAAGGCTAGCCAAGTCATTTTTGCAACAAGGGTGGAAAGGGATGAGTTGGCGATGCCTGTTCTTATTGGGAATCATATTCCCACATGTTGGAGGAGGATATTACCGGTCTCCAAGAAGAGCTGGTCAGTCTATGCTAGCATCTTCACAAGTCTGAGGAAGAGGTGTCTAGGTTCCACTTTTAGGCTGGACTCTTTTAAGAGGAGCACAATAATGGGTGAGATAGGCTTCAATGCCTGGATTAGGAACTAAAGGAAACTAAGAAGCATGTTGTAGAGTAAGCTAACTAGCTAGCCAACTCACTAAATGCTTGCTGGGAACTCAACTCGACTCTTCATAGCACTCGTGGTGGGATGGCTTAGTTGAAGCCCAGTATGAGGTGGCTAACAAAGACCTTATTTGATAGCAATCACATCACTAATATTCACAAGAAAAGGTCCACTAACTTCGAACAAAAAGCATCCGTGTAAGAGGTTAAGCTAGAGGTTTCCAAGGAGGAGGTTGCCAACCTTTCTCCTTAGCTCGTGGCAGCTAGGGATGTCTGTGACGAATTTTGGGGATTGGGTTATAAATATGGCCTACAAAGGTTGAGGAATCACCTGTTGAAGAACCCCTATGAAGATTTGAGGTCATTGAATTTGGACTCTATCTACCCTAGTCGTGCCATCTTCCTCTTTATCAACTCTTTGAGTCGGGATGTAATGACTGACGCTTTTCCTTCTTCACCTCAAAACCCCTGAATTTGGACTTTTTGAACTGCTATATAATTATTTTTCATAGCAATTCACTTTGCTTTGTCTTTGGATTGGACTTTTATTGTGTCAGTTTTGACTTTGATGCCCTTTCACACCTTTATATTGATACTTGAATGTTTGGACACTTGATATTGTTACCTGTGTTTGTAATTTCTTCATGTTCATGGTTGAGGGATGAAGTACTCAGGGGAGCATCATCGTCCCTTAGGCATCAAATGTGAGTGCAAGGGCACTAGGCTTAGGGGGCAAGGGTCAAAGCATACAAGGGACTGGCATTGCCCATTATTGTCATATGAATGCAAGAGCATTTGGCTTAGGGGAGAGAGTTTAAGTAATCAAGGAACTGCCCTCACCTGTTAATCGTTGTGCGAATGCAATGGCATTAGGCTTAAAGGGCGAGGGTTGAAGTAGTCAAGGGAATGTCATCACCTATTAATTGTGGTGCAAATGCAATGGCATTAGGTTTAAGGGGTGAGGGTCGAAGGACTCTAAAGAGTGTCATCACCTGTTGATCGTGATGCGAATGCAGGGGCACTCATCTTAAGTGGGCAATGGTAGAAGCACTCAAGGGAATGTCTTCGCCCATTGATCACCGTGCAAATATGGAGACACTTGACCTTTTCAGAAATTGGGAGAAAGCATTTGTGTGTGCAAGTCTCATAATCTAATTTATAGAAGACGTATCTATGCCCTTTCTCCTGTCATATTGGCCTTCTTGGCCCTTTCTGGCACCTTCCCATCGCTTGGCTTTTTGGAGCTTCGATCTACCTGCTCCAACTCAAATCTTCTCAGGGCGGCTAGAGCCCTGAGAGTGCCTTCGGCATTGACAAAATTATCGGCCCTATCCATGAAGTCTAACAGTATAGTTGGAGTTCTTCTCACCAATTCCGCCATGAATGGATTCCTAGGCCTTACCCCCTCTAGAGCACAGTAAGCATGATCTTCTCATCTTGATTATCGACGGTTATACACTCTATTAATCTGGGCTAGGTATGCCTTTAAGCTTTCATCCTCTTATTATTTAATGGTTAAGAGGTAAGCCATCGCCTTCTCCTCCTTCTTGCCATAAATCACTTTAGAAATGGCCTGGCAAGTTATTCAAAACTATTGATGGAGCCCGACTATAAGGCTCTGAATCATCTTCTTGTCACTCCTTTTATCTCTTGCCACTCCTTTTAGGGTCAAGGGAAAGGCTTTACAGGTGATCTCTCCAAAGAAACAGTGGAGAGTCATGTGAGTCTTGAATGTCTTTAGGTATTCGACTGGATCTCTAGTTCCATCTACATAACTTCGAACTTAGGTAGTGGCATCGTCATTATTTCGTTGCTGTATGGCAAGTCGGTATTGTTGAGCAGATTGTCAATGGAGGAAGATGTACCAATCTTCCTATCCATCTCCTCATCTTCTCCCATGAGGTGATGAAAGTCTTGGTGCACCTTCCTCTACTCCTCATTGTTGAGGTTCGTTCTACCCATGTTTTGCGATCTGGCTTCATTTCTTTCAGTGTGGCTTGGTGCGGCATTCTCTGCACCTTTCTTCCTGAGAACCTCATTCTCTTGCTGGAGGTTCTCCATTTCCAAAGTCATCTTGTTCAATCTCTCCTCCATCTATGCAAACCTTCTCTCCATTCTGTTATCTACTTGTTTTTTTGTAGTTGTATCTTGATTGTGAATTACTTGAGAATGGATCTTCATAGGCATACAAAAGGCACATTGAGAAGTAAGATGATCCCATAGACGAGGCCAAATGTTGTAGAAATATTTTGTAGTGCTGCCAACTGCTTCCAGTAACCTGCAATCATTAATATCATCTCAATATCACTTAAATACAAACATTTTTCAATTTGAAATCTCTAACTTTTTCGTCTAATCATTATCGAATCATTACAAGTTCCAAAACATCCAAAAAACAATTCAACCTTTTCATATCCCAAGATATAAATAATATTAAAAAATAATATTCTAATAATATTTTAATTTTATAATATTTTTATTAAACTTCTTCTCTCTCATTTCTTAAAATTCCATAAAACATCTTAACTCAAACCATTTCACTACTATTCACAAATCATTTCATTACTATTCATAGATTTTTTTATCTTATCTTATCTCAATATCCAAACAAGGATGCAGGATTTGAGAGGGAGGATGACAAAAGGAGGTGCCTAGGGTTTTTGGGAAGAAGGTGCAACTGCAGAAAATGAAAAATTATGAAAAGCGGAGTTTAAATAAATTAATGAAGGTTAAGCAACCCCAACGAGATAATGACAAGTTTCACTAACATGCAAATCCCACCCAAACCAGACATGCAAATCCCGCAATCTACGCTGCACGAAAGGACATGGAAACTAAACTGACACATGCCACTTTATGCGTGAGAAGATGTATTGCCAAAATGGTTAATGCACCAGGAAGCCTAAGTGCCATGCCCAAACCATATGGAGTAGTTAATAAAGGCCAAAATTAAAAATTCTCATCAGGCTTGTGTGACAAGAATTTGTAGGATAATTGGAGGGTCAAATAGACCCTTATAAAAGTGGGTTGAGCCCAAAACCATGAAAGCCCACAAATTGGAGGATAGAGGCTAGCGAAACAATAATTAGAGATCAATAGCCATCGTGCGCAAGCATAGAATTCAAATCCAATAATCATCAATCACTAATTAATGATGTAACAGGTAAGATGATCTATAGCATGATGTATGCCTAGAATACCTGCCCAATGTATTAATTCCCTTCAGGGTAATGGCTGACTAAAGCCCTAACGATCTGCAATTCAATGAAGATCAGAGGAAATCGTGCCATGAGGCAAGTCCTTTCATCACATGGCCAACCCATATAAATAAAGGTTAAAGAACATGCCTGATGTAACTTCTAACCACCCTAAAATCTAAAACACTCTCAAAGCGATATACTGACTTAAAAGTTAGGTGTCCCTTGACACACTCAGCCCCACCTACTTTCTGATTGCAGGTTACTTGAAGCCATTGGCAAAAGTTACAAAACACTACAATAGTCATCATCACATTAGAGACAGATGAGTTTATTCTCAACTCCAATTTAATCTTATTAAGCATTTATAGAAAGTATATAATAAAATCTTAAGTAATTATGCTTTTATGTTTCATTTCATCTAGTCGAATGTGATGGGATATTCCCATTTTCAAATTTTTAAGTACTTGTTAATTCTTCGTGCTTAAGATTGTTCGGAAGGGAAGTATGTATGGACACTTTGCTTAAGTTGGTGTCCAAAATTATGCTTAAGTTGGTGTCAATTCTTCCCATTTTTAATTATGCTTAAGTTGGTGCTATGTACGGACACTTTGCCCTCTTTCGTGAAGGGAAGCGTTCTCGGGATCCATTAGGTTGATTAGTGTGTGAATGAGATATACGATTTTTATACTTTTTTTTTTTTTTTCCAAAATCAATGTCATTGGGTAGGCTTTGTAGTTCATTCACCAAATGTCCCTTCCACATATATTTCAAAAAACAGAAAAAATATCCCTTCCACGCAATGGGATCAAAGAAATCCAATTTATACTCTTGAGTGGGGATCACAATTCGTGTTCGCGTCATGTCAAGTTATTAGTATTGGACTATATGGGGTCATGACCCGTTTAATTAAACAAGTTAAACCCTAAAATTTAATAATTATATAAACAGTCTTAAGAGTACGTATATTCCACCTAATGAAGAACATTATGAAAAAGTGAATTTCTCCATGTGGATGCTAAATGTGTCTCGCTTTTTTAAAAAGACTACAGGAGATTTTCAAACCATAGAACTATGCAAATCATTTTCTTTTCTAGAGCAAAATAAAATTAAACATGTTCTTCAATTACTATATACGACACATCTCATGTCTCTCAAATTCAAATAAAACCTTTGAAAAATCTAAAACTCTCTCTCTCTCTCTCTCTCTCTCTCTTCCAAACAATATTTTATTTTCGAAAGGATCTTATTGTCTAAATGATTCACTAAATAATTTACATATTCTTAATCTTCTAATTATCTGATAATATTTGTTAACAAGAGATGTCCATAACTCAATTTCTCTTGCCTACGTAATAAAAATTATGATTAATGAAAAACAACTAAAAAAGATTATGATTATCAAACAAACTAAAAAAAAAATTCAAGTCCCTCGTCAACTTGTGAAGTCGTATTGCAAGTGATATTTCATGCAATACATAAACAAGTGAAAAGAAGAACAAACTACAATAAAGTAAAACATGGAAAAAGAGTTCGATAGGATGAATGGAAAATTTTCGCTATGGGTAATGAAGAATGTGACACCTAGACTTTCCAGTCTAGTGAGAGGACCGAGTTGAGGCACATCAGACACAAGAATCTCAGTATCAATGTGTACTTAGCATGTCATTAGATTCTATAGTTCTAAAGGATTATAGTCACAATCTCTAAAAGAAAATTGCTATAAATACAAAGAAATTACACACAATAAATCTAAAAATTGATGTGATTTTATGAAATCTGTTTGTGGGTTTACTTTTGTATATTCCTTTTATGATTAAAGTATTTTCCTCTCTAAAATGTCAAAGAAAAATATACATAGCCAAAAAGAAAAATGCAACTATGTCCAAAAATCATACATGTCTAATGCATAGGAGCCTATGACATGCCCAAATTAAAATAAATATTTTCTTCGAAAAAGTAAGCTTAAAGTTTCAAAGAAAAGAATAACTACTCTATACTTCAAGTCAGCATTATTGACGAGAGGAAATCTAGTTAGTTGTATGGATAATCTTGCAGATCTTCTATTCATCTTCCTCTTTGTGCTTTGCACGAACTACGGTTCCAAATGGTGGGATCATAGGTGAGATTGCCATGCAAGTATTATGACCTGTAAGTCTAGTCTTTGTAGTTCTAAAACTTTTTTTTAAACACATGGCAATGATTGATTTGGTAAAAACAATTATCAAGGGGAATGTGAGCATTTAAGTAAAACTAGATAAATAATTGAAAAATAATAAATAAAATATTTAATAAAAACATCATCTTTTATTTTTATTTTTTATTTTTTGAGAAAAGGTCTGTAGTATTCATAAAACTCTCATAAGAGAGGAAGAATACAAGGAGGAATTTCCTCCAAGACAAAAAGAGAATAGTTCAGACCCAAGGCATCTTGTTCAAGAGCATGAACAACTCTATTGTCATCTCTTTCAATCTGCTGCACAGACCATGAATCAAAATTTGCCAATAGAGATCTTGCATCTACCAACATTATTCTAGTGCTTGTTCCATATTCCTCATAATTAATAAGCGCTTTGACTACTTGCAAAGAGTGACCTTCCAATATAATGTCCCTATAACCCAAGTCTTGATAGAAAATAATGGCATGGAGAGAAGCAACTGCTTCAGCCAATAGAGAGTGTTAGGGAATAAACTTTTGTTCATCCTCAAAGTAGGCTTAATATTGACCTTCCAATCTCATATAATAGCTCCAATCCCCACCTTACAATGAATATTGTCCAGAACAACATCCCAATTCAACTTGAAAATACCATGGGGAGGTGCTTGCCATGTATCACTAACTGCCCTACTAGACTTGGTGTTGCCTGAGTTTTGAGAGGAGAATTGAAACCAGAAATTAGGTCCTTTGCTTGTTGCACTAGTGTAGAGGGATGAGTAAATTTTTTATTAAAAATGAAATCATTCCTCCTCTTTCACATCAACGAACTAACCACAGCAAATTCCTGCATCTACTATTGGTTTAAGGTTGCAAACATCTTATCCACTTGTTCTTTGAAAAACTGGCTGTGAGTTCCACTTTTTTGAATACTAATAGTACATTGTCCCCATACATCATTTGCTGCAATGCAATCCCATAACATATGTTCCACTGTTTCAGGATACTATTGACATACTGGACACTTAAGGCTAACATCCACTTTCCTGATGTTTAAATTAACTCTTGTTGGAAGAGTATTGAGGTAGGCTCTCCAAAGAAAAAATTTTATCAGCATTTGGGATCTATAGGTGCCATATCTTAGTCCAATCCTCTGGTTTAGTTTGTATGTTTGAAGTCTGTCATTTTCCATGATCTTGGATTTCACAATAGAGATGGTATGCACTTTTGACAGTGAAGTCACCCTTTGAAGTACATCTCCAAATCCATTGATCTGGCCTATTGCAGTGACTAGTAGGGATAGATTTAATGATTGTTGCTTTTTCTCTAGAGAAAATGGCATTGAGCAAAGAGTCCTTCCACTGGTGGGTGTCTGAAATTTGAATAAATATAATTACATACCTTAGTGTTAGCTTGTAAGAATCTAATTGAGTTTTGAGATTTGAAGGTGTTATGCTAAGGCAACCACTTATCAGTCCATATACTCACTGTCTCACCATTGCCTATTCTCCATAAGAGGCCATCTTCCAACAAAGGTCTGGCAAATAAGATACTTTGCCAAAAGTAAGAAGGATTACTGCCTAGCTTTTTTTTAAGGAAATTAGTGGTTGGGAAATATTTAGCTCTAAGAACTTTATCAGCTAGGGAGTTGGGATTTTGAAGAAACCTACACCCTTGTTTGGCCATCATAGCAGAATTGAAGTTCTCAAACTCCCTAATACACAAACCTCCTTGCTTCTTTGTTCTTTTCATTTCCTGCCAACTCACCTAATGTAATCTTGTCTCTTGAGCCTACTACCCTCACCAATAGTTGCTTATAACTCGGTCGAGAGATTGTAATAGAAGTTTAGGGAGTTTGAACAAGCCCATGCTGTATTTAGGAATAACTTGCATCACAACTTTCAAAAGGATCTCCTTGCCTGCTTGTGATAGGAACTTTGTGTTCCAGTTCTTCAATCTGTCCTGCACTTTGTCAACGAGTCCTTTGAAATAAAAAGCTCTAGATCTCTCCACCAGTGCTGGTAAGCCTAAGTATTTCTCATAGGATGTGGTGGCCCTAACCCCTGCAATACTTGTTATGATTTGCTTAGTCTCTTCTCGAGTATTCTTACTGAATTGGATGAATGTTTTTGTCTTTGTTGAGTCTTTGACCTAAGGTAGTTTCATAAGATTCCAAATGCATGAATAGCTTGCTCCACTCCAATGAATTGGCCTTGCAGAAAAAAAAAAAAAAAAATCTATCATCTTCAAAAAAGAGATGATTAATATGCAGTCTACCCCTTGCCAGTGGAAGGCCAGTGATCAACCCATTGGCTTTAGTTGTATTGAGAAGATTATTTAGAATTTCAAAACAAAGGATGAACGGGTAGGGTGAAAGAAGATCACCCTGCCTGATCCCCTAGTTGGAATAAACTTCTCCTGTGGAACACCATTAATGATTAGTGAATATGAAACTGAAGAAACACATCTCATGAAAAAATCAATCCACCTGAGATCAAGCCCTATTTTCTCCATGGCAGCTCTAAGAAATGGTCATTATATTCTGTCATAAGCCTTGCTCATATCAAGCTTCAGAGCCATGAATCCTTCCTTTCCTTTCATCCGAGTCTTCATAGAATGCATAGCTTCAAAGGCAACAATGACATTGTCTGTGATGAGTCTTCCTAGAACAAAGGCACTATGAGTTGGTAAAATAAGTGTAGGAATGATTCCTTTCAACCTATTTGCCATAGCCTTTACAATGATATTGTAAAAGACAAGACAAAGACTAATAGTTCTGAATTTTGTTACCTTGAGTGGGGACTTGGATTTAGGGATAAAGGTAATGAAGGTTTCATTTAAGCTAGCTGACCACTTCCCATCATTCAAAACTCCAAGCACTGCAGTACTTATTCTAGGGCCAAGAAAATGCCAATGTTTTTGGTAAAAAGCTGTAGGGAACACATCAGGACCAGGGCTTCCCATTCATAGTGAAAAGTGCATCCTTAACCTCTTCAGTAGTAAATTTCCTTGTCAAATCAATATTCATATCTTTAGTAACACTATCTTTTAAAGATTCCAGGAAAGAGTCAGTACCTGTTGGCCTTGAAGTCTCGAATAAAGCCGTGAAATAGTTTTAATACATGCCAGTAATCACCTCAGCTTTCTCAGTCAATTGGCCATCTGCATTAGTGATCTGGTGTATTATGTTATTCTTTCTTCTTTGAGTATCACAGTTGTGGAAGAACTTAGTATTAAGATCCCCATCCTTAAGCCATTTCTATTTAGCCCTATGCTTCCATTTTGTGTCCTCATCTTCAAGTAGACATGTAATTTCCTTTTGGAGCTGCTTAATATCATTGTTCAACTATCCCTCATCTACCTCATGTTACATGCTTAGTGATTCGGACTTTGAGTTTATCTCCTTACCTCTATCTCTATGCATCTTCCTGCTCCATTGCTGGAGCCTACTTTGACAACTCTTCAGACCTCTAGTGGCAGCTTCAATTTTATTCAAGGAGCTAGTATTTGCTGTCCATGCATTTGGAATAAGAGAATTGCATTTTGCTTTCTCATGCCAGTTGACTTCAAATCTAAATATTTTGTCTTTGTTGCTAAAAGGGTTTTGATTCTATAGATAAATCTGAATAGGGCCATGGTCAGAGCAACTAGCCACTAGATTATGCATTGAATGATCTTCAAACTTGTTTATCCATGCTAAATTGCCAAAGGCTTGATAGAGCCTTTCCTTTGTAAAAGCTTCCCCATCTCTATTGTTCCTCCAAGTGAATTTATCTCCACTATAGCCCAAATCATACAATTCAAATGCCTCTAGAGCAAACTAAAAACTCTCCATCTGTCTAGCAGGTCTTCTTACAGCACCAAACTTTTCATATTGTTTAAGAATCTCGTTAAAGTCCCTAATACAAAGCGAAGCCATAGTACCTTGAGGTTTTAGTGCTTGAAGTAGTTTCTAGCTTTCCACTCTTTTACCAGTTTCAAGGTTATCATAGAACCTAGTGAATAACTATAGCAAAGCTAAACCCCATCTCCATCCCGTGCTATTAATCACAAAAATTTTGTCAAATCCAATTTTGATTCTAATACTCTTCACCTTATCTCTACAACACTTAGTCTCCATAAGAAAGACTAACAGTAGGTAATTAGATTTCAGCAGTTGGTGAAGCTAATAAACTGTACGAGGGTTCCCAAGCGATCGATAGTTACAGCTTAAGCAAATCATTGGTTGTGGTGAGGCTGCATAGTAGCCACCACCAAATCATCCTGATTTAATCTCCTTCCAAGTGTGCACTGAGCTTTGAACCTTTTGGACATAGGTGAGTATACCAAATTTCCTTTGCCAATGACAACAGACCTCTTGTTACATTTACCAAGTGGGGAGCCTTTAGCCTTTCCATTTTGAGTAGTACTTTCTTCTTCTAGCTTTCCTTCTCTATGTGGACACCCTACAAGATTTCATAGGAGATTCTTGTAAGCCAAGTTGGTTGAATCAATTTCCACATCAACAATGATATTAGAGGAAGGTGTACTATGGAAAGCATGAGAATCATGATTCCTAGTTTCTGTTTCCATAATCGAGAGGATATCCTTCCTACCTTTCTTATTAGAAAAATCTTGAAGAGTGAGCAGAGAAGAAGTTTGACTTACACAGAGATGGTTATTGACTTCCAAAAAAGGCAAGCTTTCCTTATTTTTCTCCAAGATTTGCTCCTTCTGGACCTCTATGCCATGATCCTCGCCAGCATGTGACGCCCCCAAATCCCCACGCACAAACACGGGAAAATCGAGACGTCCGGATGATGACATCACGGGTCATCACCCTATCGGCGTGTGCCAAGTGTGGGAAATCAAAACTAAGTACCAGAATTTTTTCTTGTTTAATACAAAACTATTCAAAGCATACATAAATAAATATTACAAGACACAAATATAATTTTTAAACCCAATACAAAACGTAACATCAGCAACCCGGCGGAGCCGCATCCTCGGGCTCAGCCTCCTCTTCCTCATCCTTGATCTCTGCACCAAAATCTATGGTACCAAAAAAATGGCGCCGCAGGTAAGTAAACTCCAAACACCACTAGATAAAAACATATAAAACTCAAACAACATGGATGCAAGAAAAGCCAATGCACATGTCCCGCAAAACCACATTTTTACCACGCACGCCAAAAACCCATTTAGCCCACAAAAACATATCCTTAAAACCAAGTCTCGCCATTATCCCAGATAATGGCCCAAACCACCATTTTCCCAGAAAACGGATCAAAACCTCAGAAACCAAGCATCGCCATTTTTTCAGAAAATGGCCCACATCCGAAAACCATAAAAACAATCCGGTTATGCATGCACCATGATCTCCCCTAGGGATCATCCGCATGCCCTGGCTCTGTGCCACACCACAGATAACGACCACGCATGTGACACCTAAACGAGTGATGCCCAGACTCGCGCCCCGCGCGTACCTGGCCAGGCCATCCTCTAGTCCCCGCCACTCTAGGAACCACGGAATTGACACGACAGCGTTACCGTATCGTGCGATCCGATCGTCACCCTACGACAACGCAGGGGATGTCACTCAGTTTTATCCACTCCCGAGTGAATAGAGGAGCTCCACCGAGATAATAAACCATCCTGGCTTGGGCTCGTGAGACACATGCCCCCAAAAACCATTTACGCCAATAAAACGGGATTTTTCCGATTAAAAACAATATGCACATAAACCCAATATGCAACTCATGCCACATAGAACAAATAATCAAGCAACCCAAACAAGCAAAACCAAACACTCCGTCTTCAATCTATCCGACCCCTGAACTCCTCAGACTGAGTCCGGATTCAGGCAACCAACAACAATTAATTATTGAGAGAGAAAAATATATTTAAATCTAAAAGTAGGGTTTGAAAAATACTTACAGCGCTATACGGTATTTTTAGAAAGCTTGCGGCGTTGCAAACGGCGGAGAAAAAGCAACGTAACAGTGAAAATTCACTGTGGCCGTACCCACTTTTGAACGGGGAAAAACCAAGGCTTGGGATTGATAGGGAATGGTCTAAGGATGATTATGAAGCTAGTGGAAGTGAAGTTTGGCCGTGGGTGGCAGCGAAAACGGTGGCTGATGGTCGGATTTTCCAAAATGGAAAGCTAGCTTGTGGGAGCTGTTCCGGTGGCTATTAGAGGCTGGAAATGGGTGAGTTAGGACGGCAAGGAACCGGTGATGAAGTGGTGAAGAGGTGGTGGCAGGAGGTGGAGCGACGGCGGCGGATCGGGGCAATAACCGTGGGGCTTCTTGAGCGTTTTCCGGCCAAACGGCTGGCCGGATGGGGCTGGGGTTCGGTGGGGTGGTGGGCCGGCAGGAGGGGGTTCGACCGGTGGGGGTGGTGTCGACCACGGTGGCCGGACGGCGGTGGGTCGGGGCTGGGGCTGAGTCCGGCGTGGGAGAGGAGAGAGAGAGAGAGAGAGAGAGAGAGAGAGAGGGTCGACGCATGGGAGAGAGAAAAGGGAAAAGAAGAAGAAAAAAGAAAAGGAAAAAGAAAAAGGAAAGAAAAGAGAAAAAAAAAAGAAAAAGGAAAAAGGGAAAAGAAAAGATGTAGGAAATAAATGAGGTCCAATCCTCACTCCGGAAAGCAAAACAAATCTGCCAAAAACGAGATTAAAAACCGTAAAACGACTAATTAAATAAAACACAACATCCAACAAATAAAAACCAATTTTAAAATGTAATAATTTAAAATAAATAAACCAAGATATTAATTAAATTAAAAACAACCCTTCAGTGAAAATACACGCAAAAGTGGGTCATCACACAGTAACTCCTCCAATTTCCTTGGATAACACCTGACTTGCCTCTTCAAGAATCTCTTTCCCCTTTTGCTCATCGGAATCCCCTTGTCGCGGGGACTATAGTTGTCGGAGCTCGAGGTACCACCATACTTCTTGGCCAAAGTAACTACAGAATTAACTAGTGAGGCACGTAGCCACTAGCCATATTGTTCCACAGATTGGTCATCCCCTTTCGCCTTGGTACATTTCTTGTCTTTATGGTTCAAAGTGCCACGCTTAAAACAAAAAGTTGGCAATCGTTCGTACTTGAAATGAATAAGCATTTGCTTGCCTCCTATGTTAAGAACACATCCTCGAATCAAAGGGCTTGAAATATCAACTTCCGCACGAATTCTGAGAACCTCCCCCACCACCCTTTGCCATTTGTATCCATTTCTACTTTAAGAACCTTACCCATGCAAGAGCCTAGACATAGTCCAATCTCCTCAGTCATAGCAACAAAGGGGAGGTTGTGTAACTACACCAAGAAGGGTTCATGTTGGAACTGCACTTTGTTTAGCAAGAGGCTCCCATCAAATTCCTGGAGACTAATCAAATGTCTATCAAAAGACCAAGGGTGGCCATGCATCACCTTCTCTTTGTCTGAATGGTGGAACTCGACCAGAAATCTATTATCACCTACATCACGAAACTGCACCCACCCTACTAGGTTCCAAACTTTGGCCATTGTTGATATGAATGCCTCCTTGTTAGCGTGTTTACATTTACAAGCAAGGTAAATAGACATTTGTCACCGTGTGTAACTGAGTGTATAGCCACTTCAACCAGACTTTTGGTGTTTGCACGTTGACCCCTAAACTTTACTAAATTTACATTTTTGGCCTCATTCAAAAAATTAATTTTTTCTTATATTTCATTTTCTTCATATTTTACTCATTTTATAGGCTCTTTATGTTTTCATTTTTTACATATATAGGCATTAAGACCTAAATGGCTAAAGCCCCAAATTGGCAATCCTACATGGTCACCGAAACCACATTTAATTTATTGCATATTCTTGTATTTCTCTTGCATGTATGCAATACCGTATCTTACTCTATCCAAAATTTAATCTGTTTAATTATGCTTAGTAGACTTCAATGAAATCTACGACGTTTGGTGAGCCTTGTTGTTTGAGTAGCTCTATAGCCACACATGGGGGGATCCCACTAGTGTTCTCTCTCTCTCTTTGTTTTTTTTTTTTTTCTTTTTCATGTATTTTTTAACACTTTTAAATATTAAAAAAAAGTTCAAAATATCATTAAAAAAACATTTCCTTAATCATTTAGTAAAAAAAAAAACACTTGTCGAGATCCCCGTCAGGATCCTTCATCTAGAAGAGTAGCACTTCTCTTATTGTTTATGGGAGGTGAATTTTAGATTCATCCCAAGGATTATAAGTTTTGATATCCAATGCAATCATGATTTGACATTTACTACTGATTATGTAGCAACTTGTGATTTTGAGAATGAGGAGCTAACTAGTTGGAGCTAAGTCATGATTATAGTGTTAACGTAGATTTTATATTATTCTTTGTTACCATGTATAGATTCTAATAGTTAGGACTATAGTTTTTACCTTGTAAAGATTACCTTGTATAGTTTTCCAAAGCTCTCTACGTATTTTTCTAGTCTCTCTACTATTTTGACATGGTATCAAGAGCAGGTTGTTAATTTCCTTGCCTATTAGAATTTTTTTTTCTCTTGGATTTCTAGGTTTCTCTTATTCAGCGCACTCTAGGTTGATTTTTGGTGGATTTGATGCCACTTTCTCAACCTCAGCTCTAGTCTGGGGTGTTCTCAGATTTTCTACCTTCTACGATTTTTGGCTCTAGTCTAGTCTGGGTTCTTGCGATTTTTGGTGCAGTAGTTGGTTCTTGGTTGGAGTTCTTTGTGAAATTTCGACACATCTCAGTGCCTCTTGCGATTTTAGGTGCTGTCTGAGTTGTTTTTTTTTTTTTTGAGTTATTTCAGTCCTCTAGATTTTGGCGCATGTTTCTGGTTTGGATTTCACTTTTTGGCGCCATTTGCTCAGCATTTTGGTGAGTTACTTCCTTTTGGCATTTCTATTATTATTCTCGAGTTTGGGGTGTTATCAGCAGTCCCTGATTTTTGTGCTTCTCATAGGAATTTTTTTTTTCATGCGATTATTTTTCCGCTACATCATATCATATGATAAAGTAGACTCGTTTCATATTCGGTTTATTGGAAAAAATTATTTTGCTAGGGAGTTTCAATTTAAATTATTTGTCAAAGGGAAAGAATTGTAGGGTCATATTGATGGGAGTGATCCTGCACCTCAAGATGTTGAGGCATTGTCTAAGTGGGAAATTAAGGATGTTTGGGTTATGACTTGGATCCTTAGTTCAGTTGAGACTCATCTTGTTCTCAATTTGAGGCCCTATAAAGCTGTTGCTACTATGTGGAATTATCTCAATATGGTATACAATCAAGATAACTCCGCTAGGCGATTTCAATTAGAGTATGAGATGGCTAATTTCACACAAGGAAGTCTCTCAATTGAGGAATATTTTTCTGGTTTTCAAACTCTTTGGGTTGACTATTCTAACATTGTTTATGCAAATGTTCTCGCTACAAATCTCTCTGCTATCCAAGCAGTGCATGCAACCAGTAAGCGTGATCAATTCTTAATGAAGCTACAACCTGACTTTGAAATTGTATGGTCTAATATGATGAATTTTGCTCCTGTCCTCTCTCTGGATGCTTGTTTGAGTGAACTTCTTCGTAAGGAGCAGTGTCTACTCACTCAAGCTTCCATGGCACATCAGGCTCCTGCTAGTGCACCTATTCCTATCGTTTATGCAACACAAGGGAGGAATAAGGGTAGAGACATTCGTGATATCTAGTGTTTTAGTTGTAAAGCTTTTGATCATATTGCTCAAGATTTCCCACAAAAGTTTTGTAACTACTACAATAAACCAGGCCATATCATCTCCGTTTGTTCCATACGACCTGAAAGGAAGTAGGGCACTGCGTATCATGCCTCCATTGATGCCACTAGTGCTACTACATTGCTTGATGCCTCACTAGTTGTTCCTATTCCTACTCCTACAATCTTAGCAAATCCGAGCACACTCACTCCTGAAATAGTACAACAAATAATCATTTCTACTTTTTCTGCTTTTTGGCTCTTAGGTAATCATAAAGTTTCTTCTAAGCCATGGTATTTCGACTCTGAAGCCTCTAATCATATGACCAATACTATTGTTCATCTTTCCAATGTTAGACATTATGATGGAAATCTAAAAATTAACACCGTTGATGGCAGTTCTCTATCTATCAGTTCTGTTGGTTATCTTTCCTCTTCCTTAATTGATATTTTAGTGTCTCTTGCCTTCTCCACAAATCTTATTTCTATTGTTCAATTGGTTAATAATAATTGTAATGTCAATTTCTCTCATTCTGGTTGTGTTGTGCAGGATCAAATGTCTGGAAAGATGATCGCGAAGGAGCCTAAAGTGGGACGACTCTTTCCTCTTCATGTTTCTCCTTCCCCAATTATCCCTAGTTTTCCTTTACTTTCATTTGCATGTAATGTTGTTCGTCTTGGAAATAAGATGTGGCATAGATGTCTAGGCCACTCAAACTCAGATGTACTTCATACTTTGTTTAATTCTACTTTATTGGGAAATAGAGCATATTCTTCTCTTGATCTTTCTTTTGATTGTACAACATGCAAACTTGGCAAAAGTAAAGTTCTACCTTTTCCTTCTCATGCATCTCATGTCCCACAATGTTTCGATATTATTCATAGTGATGTTTAGGGGATTACACCTATTGTTTCTCATGTGCATTATAAGTACTTTGTTACTTTCATTGATGATTTTAGTCGTTTTATTTGAGTTTACTTCCTACCGGCTAAGGCATAAGTTTTTTCAATCTTTCAGCGCTTCCTTACCCTTGTTGAGACTCAATGCTTTGCCAGCATCAAGATCTTGCGATTTGATTCTGGAGGTGAATACATGTCTAATGAGTTTTAGGCCTTTCTCCAAAGCAAAAGGATCATCTCTCAACATTCTTGTCTTTTGACACCACAACAAAACAGTATTACTGATTGGAAAAATTGACACCTTCTTGATGTGGTAAGAACCCTTTTATTTGAATCATCTGTTCCTCCTCATTTTTGGTGTGAAACTCTTTCTACTTCAGTTCATTTGATCAATTGCTTACCCTCTCCTATGTTAAATCATGTTTCTCCTTTCTTTAAGTTGTTTGGTCATTCTTCTTTATATTCTGATCTTCGTACATTTGGTTGTGCTTGTTTTGTGCATCTCCCTACTCATAAAGAACATAAACCTACTGCTCAGTCTGTTAAGTGTGTTTTTCTTGGTTATGCTATCCATCAAAAGGGTTATGTTTGTTATGATCCTCATGCTCGTCGTATACGGGTTTCTAGGAATGTAATTTTCTTTGAAAATCAATATTTCTTTCCATCTCATGTTGAGCTGCCATCTGCATCTTTATATCTTCTGCCTACCTTTTCTGATTTCCCAACAATTGTAGAAAGGTTCAAACCTAGTTTGTGTATGAAAGATGTAGTCGACATGAGTCTGGTTCCACTTCATCTATGCCCTCTTCCGATCTTGACCTGGCGCTTGATCATGCTTCTTCTTCCACCACTCTTTGTCGGTCTACTCGCCTTTTTGAGCCCTCGATTGGTATAGTTTCTCCTCTCCTGTCTCTCTTGTCGCTACTTTGTCATCTATTTCCATTCCATCTTGCTACAAACAGGCCGTGGAACATGAGTGTTGGCAAAAGTCAATGAAAACAGAACTTCAAGCACTTGAGAAGAATCACACTTGGGATATTGTTCCTTGTTCTCCTACAGTCAAACCTATTGGGAGTAAATGTGTTTTCTTTGTAAAACTTCATTCTGATGGCTCTTTGGACTGGTATAAAGCTCACCTTGTAGCTTTGGTTAACAAGCAAGAATATATGGTTGATTATGAGGAGACATTTGCTCCTATTGTCAAAATGACCATAGTTTAAACCATCTTAGCTATTGTCGCTTCACAGTTGTGGCAACTGCATCAGATGGATGTGGAGAACGCCTTTCTTCATAGTGATCTCCAGGAAGAGATTTACATGAAGCTTCCCTCTGATATGACTACTTCTTCTCCTCATGATATCTGTAAGCTGAGGCGTTCTCTATATGGGCTCAAGCAGGTGCCCCGGGCTTGGTTTGAGAAGTTTTGCAGTACACTTCTTTCATTCAGTTTTACATAAAGTCAATATGATTCTTCTCTCTTCTTCCACACATTTGTGCCATGTATAGTTCTTCTCTTAGTTTATGTGGATAATATTATCATTACTGGCACTAATTGTGGTTTGATTACTAAGTTTCAGTAGCTGTTACATGCAACTTTCCATATGAAAGATCTTGGCCAGCTCACATACTTCTTAGGATTGGAAGTTCATCATTGGGCCAATGGTATTTTTGTGAACCAGCATAAGTATATTCAAGATCTTATCACCTTGGCTGGTTTGTAGTACACTTCTTCTATTGATACTCCTATGGAGGTAAATGTCAAATATAGGAAAGATGAAGGGGACCTTCTAGATGATCCTACTCTCTATCAGTGCCTGGTTGGGAGTCTTATCTACTTGACCACAACTCGACCTGATATCTCCTATGCTGTTCAGCAGGTCAGTCAGTTTATGTCTTCTCCTCGGCATTTCCATCTTGCTGCAATTCGACGCATCATCCGCTATCTTTGAGGTTCACCTACTCGTGGGTTGTTCTTTCCTACTGGCTCATCTCTTCAACTTGCTGCCTAAAGTGATGCTGATTAGGTTGGGTGTTTGGATACACGTCGATCTACTACGTGTTGTTGTATGTTTTTAGCTGATGCCTTAATTTCTTGGATATGTAAGAAACAAGATAGTGTTTCTAAATCCTCTACTGAGACAGAGTATCGGGCCATGTCTACTGCTTGTTTTGAAATTGTATGGTTACGCGGTCTTCTTGAGGAGTTTGGGTTTCCTCAGACTACTTCTACACCTCTTCATGCTGATAACACTAGCTAGTGCTATTCAGATTGCAACCAATCATATATTCTATGAATGCACCAAGCACATTGAGGTTGATTGTCATTCTATTCATAGTACCTTGGAAAATTGGGTGATATCTCTTCCTTATAGTTCGTCTGATATCCAAGTGGCTGATGTCTTCATCAAAGCAATGACTTGACAGTGGCATCAATTTCTTGTTGGCAAATTGTTGTTGATTGGCTTACTAACATCAATTTGAGGGGGGATGTTAACGTAGATTTTATAATATTCTTTGTTTCCATGTATAGATTCTAATAGTTAGGACTTATTCTTCGTTCTTAACTTGTATAGTTCTTACCTTGTAAATATTGCCTACTTAATGAGAATGAGGCTGCACATAGCAGACAAGTTTTCCAAAGCTCTCTACGTATTTTTCTGGACTCTACTATTTTGATACACAGACCATTTTGTATTTGAGGTATGACCATGGAATGGAAATGCAGGGTGCCTGGGTGTATTAAAATGAACTGAAGGATACAATTTCATCACCAAGAACAAAGCGCATTCATACATATACTTACAAGCATGAAAGCCAAAAGCAACAAGTTTGATATTACATAAAACATGACATTCCAACAGAATAGTTGACATGCAAGGATGCCGCCATCTTTTGTTGGGTTACTACCTTTATTTCTCAAAAGTACAGTACTTGACATTCATCATGAGTTAATATTTTAAAAAGATGATCTAGAGAAAGAATCAGTTCTTGCGGTTCTGATGTTGCTAGATCCTTTCAACAGATCAAATGCAGTGAGAGAATATGGAAGGAGTACGACATCCATGTCCTTGCTAGCATTTTCAAGTGGATTCTGGTTCGGGTTGACCTGGATACATACAATGGAAGACAAAAAGTATTATTTAGAGCTATATATTATTTCTATCAATCTTACCATTCAAGAGAGAATATTCTTTCCCCTCTATCAATTTTTCTTCTCCTCTTTATTTCATACTGTAATTTTTTGTTTGTAGTAGATCGTGGGAATCATGAAACCATGTATAGACCAAGAGATATGAACCTATATAGATATTACATTGGCAAGAAGATATGAATAGCCGAATACAGCTAAATAGTTGCTATTTGATAAGTGGCTAATTAAAATTCTATTAAATTTTTGCCCAACTTTTGGCTGTGTATGGGTAAAGATGGTAGAGAAGTCTACCCACCGCCCAAACAGCACTAGGGTATTGTCTTGATCAATGAATATTCACTTCATAACTATAAATTGAAAACCTATCCTAACCTTTTGAGAATGTCTGGAGATCATCTTTACTTTAAGCTAATGAAAATGAAAACAATCTAAAAAGTTACCTACAAAATAGCATGTAGAAGTATATATAAATACCCGGATATGTTTTCTAATCTATTGAAAAAGCGATTCCTGAATTACCTTCTTTGGCTCCTTGAAGGAATTCTCATCCATCAGATTACCAGAGGTGAGTTCAGTCTTGTTCGACCCGGATAACTGTATGGAGTTGGGCTCCAATCCGTCAACACGTATCTTGAGATTAACTGTGTTATTCCCAAAGTTCACAATCTGCCAAAAAAACAAAAAAATTATCACAAATTAATAGCAGGGCCACATAGTCTCATAGATAGAAAAGCCATATTCCATTGATGAATTTCAAAAGCGTGTGGTGCATCTATGAAATTCAGAATAACTAAAGAGCTAGAAAAACCATTTATCTGCCATTATTAACCACATGTATGCAAGTGACTAAAGACAAGATATTCCTGCAAGCAAGTAACTGGATAATACGCCCAAACAAAGAAAAATCTGTGAAGATGTTTGAATTTGATGGAGCTGGAAAATGGGTTAGCTAGGAAGCGTTACAGTATAAAAATAGTGAGGTCACTTATGAGGAAGTAAACCTTTATTCTTAGGTAACTCGTGCCATCATCCGTATTGTTCCACATAATTGCAGATGCAACGAGGGATGTATTTGGTTGGAGTGTTGAATGAAGAATAGTTGCTGAACTAGACTCCCTGAAAAAATGTTGTGCCCAATAGCTTGGTGTTCCATATAGCTGTGAAGAGTTAAAGACGATTGCATCTGGACTCCACCTTAATAGAAGTTCTTCAATCTCAGTATATATAACACTTATATACAGGTTGAATTTTCATTTCTGAAGTAAAATATATGGAAAATTATTTTATGATAAAATTTTGAGATAAATTACCGCCTGTCATTGTCATTCACAAAAAGTGGTGCGTAGCATGCCATGCTGACTATATCACTGCATTGAAGAACGAAATGGAAGTCCTTAGCAGATTTTCTTTCTGATTGGCGTTACAATTCTTACTATAGAAGCTAATTAATTGCAAAAGAATTTGAAGATCAAGATCCTTAATTTATGCACACAAACATACGGTTAGCAAGTCGTGTTTTTGGATCGTATTTATGTCATGTCAAGTTATAAACATTCAACTATATAAGTCAACCCGAATCAAAACCATTAAGCTAAATGTGTCAAACATTCAAACCCTAACCCAACCCATTTAGATAACTAATCATGTTGTGTTACTCATTTTGACTCGTTTAATAATTAATTAGAAATATGTCAACACAACATAACTCATTTAAACTTGGGGTGAGCACTGACAAAGTTGGAGTCGGATTCCCCTAAATCCGAGTCCGATTTTGTCAGAGTTCAAATTTGAACTCTGACTTGTTGGAGCAGAGTGGGAGCAGAGTTGGATTTAGGCTTTTATTTTATTTTTTTCATATTTATCCCATTTTTAAAAAAGAATTTTTTTGTTGGCTATCAAATTTTAGTTTTTCCAAATGTTAAAAACTAAAGCTAAATCATTTACTGCTAATTTTCTTCTATACTAATTCTCTAACTTATTTTTATACTAGACTTATACTATAATGTCTAATTACATCTTATCATACTGTAGTATTACATATTATTTTTAATGTCTAATTACATGTTATTGTACTATAGTATTACATGCTATTATATTATACTAGTGTTTAACTTATTTATACATTAGACTTATTTCTAGTGTCTAATTACATGTTATTAGAGTTTAGTAAATTAGTATTATGTGTTATTAACTTATTATACTAGACTATTAGTTATTTCTATGCTAGTCATGTCTAATATATTTTTATACAAAACTTATACTATAGTGTTGAACTCAAGGTTTCAAGTTTCATGTGATTATAAATCTACACATAGATTTTGATGATAACAAATGAATTCAAAGAATAAAGAAGTCTCAAGCTCAAGTTGTCTACACAATGGAGTCAAGCACATCAAGGAAACAAGCATGAGCAAGAAGGGAACAAGTTCACATTAAAATTATAGAGTAATGTTGTAAATCTCTTCAAAATTTGAAATTAGGATTAATGCTCAAAATTAATATTTTATCATAAAGCATTAAAATACATTTTCCACATGTGCATGAATATTTTTGAAAATTAAATTTGAAAATTTTGAAAGATGATTGATTGTCATATTTTGCATGTGCATGCCTTGATTAAAGGGTTGAACTTTGAAAATATTAAAGATGATTGATTGTCATCTTTCACATGTGCATGTTTTATTTAAATATTTTCAAAAGTGATTGATGCTTTTTTAGACTTATACAAAAAGTAAAAGATTAGGTTTGAATTTTTTGAAAATGAAAGTGTGCTCATTTTGTCATATGCCAAAAGTAAAAGATTAGGTTTGATTTTTTTGAAAAAGTGAATGATGTTGTCTTTGACAATTGAAAAAGAAGAACCTTTTATTTGAATTCTTTGAAAAAGTGAATGATGTTGTCTTTGACAATTGAAAAAGAAGAACCTTTTATTTGAATTTTTTGAAAAAATGAATGATGTTGTCTTTGACATGTGAATCTTTTTAAATTTGAATATGAAGTCTCATATGCCTATAAATAGATCATTTGAGAGCTTCACATTTACAACACCAAGAGCATACAACATTCATTCAAAGCCTTCATTCTCTCTTCTCTAAGCATTGAGCCTTAATCCTTGTTCATTTTGAGAGATATAGTTTGCGCTGTATTGTTCTTATTTCAGTCATTGAGGAGTGTTTTCTGATAACCTACCCACTATCAGTTTTTGTATCAGAAAAATGGTGTGTATAACCCTTGTGTGTGTAGAAAGTATTCTACACGGGGAATAGTTGAATCACCACGTGTAAGGTGATTGTAAGTGTAGAGGGTGTTCTACACGGATCCTTTGTAGCGGTGTTGTTCAAAGGTGTAATAGGTTTCTATCTCCACCTGAAGGAGGTTGAATAGTGAATTTGGGAATCCTCAAGGGGTAGCTTGAGGCGAGGACGTAAGCAGTGGGGCCGAACCTCGTTAACATACTGAGTTTGCTTCTCTCTTACCCTTACTCTTTATATTTATTGTTGTTTCATATTTTGTTTATATTTTATATTATATATTTGATTTATAATTGTTATTTTTTTAATACAACTCAATTCACCCCCCTCTTGTGTTAGTCATCTGGGCAACATATAGTGTCTAATTACATGTTATTATACTAATGTCTAACATATTTTTAACTTAATCATATACTAGACTTTCTAGTGTCTAATTACAAGTTATTATACTTGAGTAAATTAGTATTTTGTGTTATTAAATTATTATAATAGGCTTATATCAATATTAGAGTCTAACTTATTTCTATAGTTGATTATGTATGGTAACAATACTACGATTTTTACATATACTAAACTATTCTTAGTTTATTTATATTATAGTATAAGTATATTAGTATACTAGTATATTATTGAATATAATTATATAAGTACTAGTTATATAACTATAAAAATATACTAATATATATGATATATATATATAAATACATATTTTTATAACATATGTACAATATCATAGTCGGATAGGACTCGGAGTCGGCCCAACCACCCATCCAATTGAAAAGAAAAAAAAAAAAAAAAAAAGAAGAAGAAGAAGAAAAATCGGACATCAACTCCATTTTGTCAAAGTTGGAGCAGGGTTGGATTCAGAGTTGGATTTTTGCTCAGCCCTAATTTAAACCCATTTCACATAGATGAGTTCCATTAACATGCATAACCCATTTGGCATAATTAACATAATTTCACATAAAAGTTTAAATTTATATTTATTAGTAGCCACAATATCTTTTAAAAAAAGTAAGACTACTTACTAACAAAAAATATCAATATTTTTCAAATTTAATATATAATAAAACCAAGATTACAAACCATACAATAATAAATATAAGTATAGGTCCAGAATTACAATACTAACAATAAAAACATAAGAATATTGAGAAATACTAATATTACAATTCAATAATAATAAAATTATAATTTTAAAATAAAATCAAAACGGGTTGATTCGGGTTAAGCAGGCTGCCTCGTATATAAATCGTATCTTAATGGATCAATCCGTTTTGACCCGAATTCATTAACATAAAACTCAAACCTCCTAATTTCGTGTTATATTCGTATTGGGTTCATGGGTTGTGTCACATATTGCCACTCCTATACAAACCCATTTGGAGACTCCAGGGATTTAGGTACGTTTGAGAGACTTAGCATTGTCAATTTCGGAAAATTAATGCAAATCAAAGCAGTTTATATACTCTACTAGGTAGTTATACGTCAAACTAAATGGGCATAGGTTTCCATTTTATGATTTTCCCTTTCTTTTATACTTCTACTATTTTGCTTTCCTTTTTACTAAACTAGAGACCTGATTAGAAGCTAATATTTTCATTGTTCTGCAGTCTGTACATACCGCACACATCTCCTTAGAATGAATTCATCGCTACATAAAGGCTCAAGCTCAAAGCACCATTTTGGTTGGCAAAGGATGAACAGACACAGAAAAGGAAAGGCCGAACACTAAGGCCTAATGGCAAGAACCCTCACAAGATGTGGGCTCCGGATCGGATGTCTTCTAGAATAATGGTTCTTCACCCAACACTCCTATCTGGTTGTGGATGAGCCTTTTGGATTCCCACTTTCCTAGACAGAAGGACAAGCAAACAAAAGAAAGAAAGAGCTACTTAACAAAAGGATCTTACAAAACATTTTTACAAATTGATGTAACTTGATTTGAGACGTCAAATCTACTTTACAATAAACAGAGCTTTACAATATGACATCCCAAATCAAGCCACATCAATTTGTAAGTTTACTTTTATAGAATTTATTTTAAAATCAAGCATTTCCCATAATAAGCCAACCATGTTATGCCTTCATCAAGAGAGGGGGTCCCCACCATACACCTTTGTTTGAAGCCATATCATCCATTAAATTCCAGCTATCATTTCCTATACCACACCCTCTGCACTCTTCACACCAATCTATTGTCTTTTGGTTGTCACCTTTTGTTTAAACCAAATAACTCTTTAGTTAAGATGCCTTTGTTGCACAGGACCAAAACATCTTACATGACTTGAAGGAGAAATGTTCAATGCTACTAAGGAAAACTGTTAGAGGATACTTGGGGAAAATGAAGAAAGTTCATGCATTAAGATTCAGAACCATTTGCTATTAATGAATTTGAATAACAAATTCAGTTGACAATTAAGTTTGTTGTAGAACTTGTATTGGCTAGCGTGGTGCAGTTCATGAGTACATCATATGTGTCGGCATTTTTAACTAAGAAGTCACCTCTTCCATGATCAAGACGAATCTATTTGTAATTTTATCAGATAAAATGCCGAATTCCACCACTAGCTATGAACTGTAAGACTATAAGTTTGCAAGTCATTTGCAAACTTTAGCAAATATAACTTTAGTGGACTAATCTCGTTAAATGAACCTGAATCATGTTCTTAATGGCTTGAGAACTACATACAATTCATCTCATGAGATATATACAAATTAAAATAAATAGATATTCCCAGGGAATAAACACATTCATCTAAGAAAATAAACAATTTTTTAATAATAATGCACAAGTTTAATTGACTTTTAAAAACACAATTCTAACATTAAAATTAGGCAAACGACAGGGGAAAACTCAGCATCTTCCAAAAACTATCAATTCAGAGTTGATATTTTTATTTTCTTTTTCTAGGATTAGTTGCATGGTTCCCCTAAAGAATGCTTTGGAGGAAAAAAGAATCGTCAAATTTGGACTGAAGTGAAGTAATTGCAAGCACAATTTTATAGTCAGCAAGTACAAAATTACATCAAACCTGTTCTGTTCAATCCCAATAAGGAATGCAGCCTCAGCCAGCGCTGCTAAAAGATTTCCTTTGCCAGCATTGTTCCGAGTTACAGCATACTCACTTACAAAAGCCTGATGCATATCAATGAAAACCCTTTAAGCATTTGATCAAATGCATATATTATATCATACAGGGACAACATCACACCTTTGCACCATTACGTGATGCATGATCGAACCGATGAGCCAGCGAAAACATGTCCTTGGCAGATGTATAAACCTAACAAAACACCAGAGTAAGACGACTTTGTACCTCGTTACCAAACGACGGACGAAAGACATTCATATCATAAGACATAAAAGATCACTGAAATGGCTCCATTCACATATCAATACAAGAAACACAGATGAGAATTTTACATGATAATCATAAAAATCTGCAGGGTGATCCAACTTTTGAGAAAACCTGTTACAATTTGTGATAATTTTGATGTCTGGATAAGCCCTCTTTATGGCATTATAGAACTTGACGTAATTTCCTGGTCAATGAACAATAAAATAATAAAAAAGTAAAACAAAGAATAAAGTCATACATCAGGTGCATCACAAAGAATCTGTATTGCAGTGACAAATTTTTTTTCCTTCTGAATTCTTTGGTTTCTAAATATATTTGGAAGGAATAATGGTTATTGCAACAACTAAATTATAGCACACATGCAGTCAGTCAAATTAAGCAAGCAGTACACATCCAGAAACAAAGTTAAAAGTGTTTTTCTGGAAGCACTCAACTTTTGGTGAGCACAAATACAAAGAAAAAATAAATACACCCATCTAGCATTTCAAGAATTCAGGTACCATATCTTCCCGTGGCTAACTTTCCAGCGAGGAAAGTAAAATATGAAAACTACTCCATTCAATGATGAGAGATTTTAAACGTGTTGCTTACAGAAGATTTTATGACGAGAGAAACTTGATTCAAAAAAATGTTTTTACAGGAATGAAGCATCATGGAGGGAAAGAAAGCTGCAATCAAAGGCATTCAGATCTTCATTAACATAGAGTTGATTTTCTCCAACATGAATTTCTTGCAATGCAATAGTATCTCAGAATATCGTACCATTTGTTTCTCATTATTTTGGAACTGAAGATATGCAACTAGCTTCTTCTTCCTTTTTTTTTTTTTAGATATGCAACTAGCTAGCATTTTCATTTTAGTATTGCAATGATTTTTCTCCATTAAGATAATACCCAGAATGACGTTTTCCGAGTCCTTCTAAATTGAAAGAATGTGTGTGTGTGGGTGTGTGCACACACCATGCAAGGGTATGCATGAGAGAGAGAGACAGATTGTGGGCCCTATCTAGCCCACTAAGGATCATGCTTATGACCGATAAATCAGATTTTTCCTCAGTGCATAATAGTTAGATAAATAACATCATCAGACATGAGGAAAATTATAATGCCCAATAAAAAGCGACAAAAAGTGCATTAATTATGTATGACTAAGTAGAATAGGACAAAGTGTGAAATAGACTTTACTGACTGGAAAAGAACCTACAGAAGAAGCTCTGGAGTAATTGACTCAAATACATTAAAACGTTTCCTATATAGATTAGGTGATTCTTACTCAAATTACTAAATGTATGGAGAAGATCATCTTTTGCTCAATTTATAATCTCTATGAAGGCATCCAATCTATCTGTTAAATAATAACTAAGAAAATAATAATAATAACATCAAAACATAAATGGAAACCTCGGTAATTCTTTTTCCCGCAATCCTCATTCCCAAGAGCGACATGTCTCAAATCAAAAGGTTCTGGATGTCCCATTGCAGCTCGTATAGAGCCCCATGTAGAATTAGGATAACCTCTAGCAAACTCAATACCATCGAGGGCTTCCTGTAATCAAGTCATTTATCATCAAAGAATAAAAATATCGACTTTTCAGCACCAAAAAGTGAGGCTGAATTGTACAGAACATGATTTGAGCTATGAAGCTCTGTTATGGTAAAGGGTGATTGAGTAGGAACTTGATCAACTTAATGTATTAGGAACCAACAAACGCATATACTTACTTGCACAAAAGGCATGACATTGGAAGTATTAACTTGATCATTATGACTGATCCCTGTATAATTGTTTGATTATATACGGTTACAAAACATATATTATTCAATTACTAGATTGAAAGACAAACAGTTAGAATCACAAGCATTGGTGAAGTACCACTATTGAACACCCATACTGGCAATGCACCTAGGTCCTCTGATAGCTGCAGAAAACAAAAAATAATGTTTTAAAATCTGCTCAAGAATCCTATAATGGAACATTCTCAGGTGCTTAGTAATGCTAACACCCCACCCCCAAAATTAAATAAGATGCCTACTTGTAGAAACTCAAAGTAACCAAGGCCATCATCCGTCCAGTACATCCAAACATCACCGAAGTGCCCTGGTCTCTCTTCCCAGGGTCCAATGGTAGCTTTCCAACGAAATGCATTTCTTAACCATTCACCTTCAACAAAGCAGCCACCTGATGCAACATAATTTGGAGGGCGCACTTCATTATTTAGGTAGAAACTTCTGAGGAATAAAACAATATATATGTAATAACAATTAAAGTATGATGTCAACCCTTGCTCGGTCAATTAACAAACAGAAAAAGCCCAATGTACATGCCAAAATTTACAGCACCTTTATAACCCATTTGAAGCTGCTGCTTCTTTTTGAATGGGGTGCAGTTGGAGGTAGTGTTGGGAAAAATGATATAGAGGATAGAAAATGACCGATCCTTTCATGAGTTTCTTACTCATTTTCTCACAGAAGTTCTTGGACAAATTTATGATTAATATTGGAAAAGAAAAAAAAAAAGTATAAAGAAAAGCCAAAATGGGGACGTCAACCAAGAACACAGAATAACAAATAAATAATAACAGCTTAAGATTTAAAGTTGGGAGCATCTATAAAACTTAAGAAAAACTTCAAAGAGGCAAAAAAAAAAAAAAAAGGGAAGTTGAATAAAGACCCATCTGAACAAAACTTCAAGAAAAGTCCCTTGATTTCACTCATGGATTCTCCACACCATCAAAAGCACTCCTGCTAAGTAATATATATCATATAGTCTTGGATACAAATAAGCATTCAAAAGAATGAATGACCATGTACCAAAAGGGAAGACGTAGATAAATTATTATGGAAATATAAGCGTCAGCATCACAAATATTACACTCATTCTTCAGAAGCCTGTATAATGCAGTCTAAATGTTCCTAAGAATAACTAATACAATCTGAATTGAGAATTCTCAACACATACAATTTTTGCTCACCTGGAAATCTGATAAATTTTGGTTTTAGATCTGCCAGCATGTCAACAAGCTCACTACGGAAACCATGTCCCTGTGCCAAGACAGATTTTGTTGAAGACTAACAAGACCTCAAAGTGATGCATGTACTAAGCCATAACAAGAGGCTTTCGGTGAGCATTCAGGTTAAAACATGACAATAAGTAAATTTATAATTATTTTGAACAACTTGCACAGAAGAAATCAACTTCCAATATGACCATAGCTCAAGTGATGAAAGGTGAAAGCTTGCATATGTTAATCTTTATTTAAGTTTTGAACTTCCACAAATTCGTTCAATCCTAACATGAATCAGAATGTGAAAATTGATCGAACAAGGTTTATACTTTTCCTTTCAGCATGTATTACTTTTCATTATCATTAAGTGGGTATCAATTTCACAAATTTAAGGTGGTGTAATAGTGGCTGAACACTAGTCAAGTAGATGACAAAAATCGCACAATCTATGAAGTTTGTTTAAGATTTTTCATAGAATGGCTTTTAAAAATGTGTTCATTATATCTTCTTCTTTTGTTTCACTTTCCCCAGGATAAAGTCCAAAATTCTCATTTGACCAGCTCAATTTATACTGCATTGTAAAGGGGTTGATATCAAAGAAAGAAACAACAATAGCTTAATGTAATGCAGCAGATAATTACCACTTTCAGTGACTGCAAGAGACCTTTTGTTGTTAGATTCTGGGAAGACAGAAAGATTGCAAACAATTTCATGTTTGTAACGTTTTCATTTTGGTAAAATATTAGACTACCCTATTCTAATTTTTATTCTTTTAGCAAGGAGTAGATCGTCTAGTAGCCGAGATCATGCCACCAGAGGTCTAGTTCACCATTAATTTCCATATCCAAATTAACAATTGATTATCGAGGCAAGGCGGCCTTAAATGAAGAACAAGTCTTCTTAAACCATCTTATATTCAAAAATCTAAATTTCTTAATGAATATAATTTCAGAATCAAGATTTCAATACTACAAGTTGCATGCCATGCATCAGGCATAATAAACACTAGGGTACGTGTATAAATTCCATTTCATGGTATTGGATGTGGACGATGTGAAGAAAAGGAAAGCTCACAGGAAAAGTCCATCGACACCCCATCACACAATATGAACAGTAAATTAAATGATCGTCCCGCGAGAAGACATTCAACTCAGGCATTAATAAACTACTATCATAATTGTATCACGTGAACATGCATAATCTATCTTATATATATAGGTAAACCACAGTTTGTGTTGTAATACCCTAATGAAAGGCCCAAACCACATGACGTATACTTCAAAAAGACTAATTAATGATACAATTGGAGTCCCATTAGAATATTATAAAGAGTAAAAGCTTCTCATTCGCAAGCAAAGTGGGATCTCATACACCACCTATCATTATCCTTATCATATGGGGTATCACAGTTTGAGTGCATGCATACCTCATGTAATAACCATATATGACTTCAGAAAGAAACAGATACCTTATATGTCTCCATAGGCATTGCTGACACTTGGTCAAACCAAATAACTCCTTTTATGGTTGTAGTCAATTGAAGTCTTGAATTAGGATTTGAGGCATTGGCTTCCAACACGACCTCCATCTTTGTCCAGGTTGCGACGTCACAAAAAGAAGCTCTGAGAGGCAGGCAAATTTATTTCAAAGGATGCATTAGCCCTGTTTGATTAGATAATGTTTACAGAACACTGAAAGAATGTACAAATGTTGCTCACATTATGTCATGAGTTGCCAGTGTCTCCAAGCCATTTGGGCCCGTCAATGACACGGACACATTAATTGCTCCTGATGAACGAACATACAGAACCACTTTGTATTTCTTTCCTTTCTCAATATTCTGAAAGAAAACAAAAGTGAATTTGTACCAAATCAGAAGTTTGAAAGAATAACTTGGCAGAATTACGATATAAAAGATGCAGGACATAGCATCCGGTTGCCGAGACACCCAAACATCCTGAAACCAATATGGACTGTAACATTCAAGATTTTCCCAAAAACAAAAGTTGTATTCCCTGCACACGGGATTAAATTTTTTAACTATTCCAAATAAGGAAGAGAGAGAGAGAGAGAGAGAGAGAGAGAGAGGCACTATGCAAATTAGTGATCTTGTCGTAAAAAAGGTGTAAACTTACCATGCCCCAGAAGCCTGGGTTATAAATACCAACGCCCCCAGCAGGACAGATATTGGTACCTTCTGTGTCACATAGTACTTCCATTCGGAGTGCAACCTTATTGTGCTCAAAACATGATGAGCGGTCCGTGGACAGTGTAAGGGATGAGTCCTCATCCCCAATAATAGACCAAGGGTCTATGTTTGAGGGGATATCAGGTCCCCCAGCTTCAAAACCTGGAAAAGAAATTTTATAAAAATCCCTAACGCTAAAATATAAAGATGAGGTCTGGTATTTAAAAAGCTGGTTGTACAAGACAATATCAAAGTCATAAAATTTATACGAAAGTTCGACAAGCATATATATACATATATATATATATATACTAGGTGGGAGTAACGTGCAAAGCACGTTTGTCTAATTTTATGAAATGATTATTTGTAAAAAATAATATATATTTTATAAAAATTATTGATGTCACTTAATAATTTAAGGCATATTGGAGAAAATAAAAAAATTAGTTCAAAGTATCATATAATCCAATACATATTTATAACATCTATAATTTTAGCAAAGATATATACGAAAAATTTAATAAAAGTCTAACACAAACGGTAGTTTAAAATATGTGTCGTTTGATGTTTATATTATAATTCATCAATTTATGTTATCCTGTAGACAATCAATAGAGACAACATTGAAATTCTTATTTTGCTGTTGGTTGAGTCGATCAGGGACAACATAAAGTTAAAACATAATCTTTTTATAAAATTTGTGGTATAATATTTTCTATATATAGCATATATATAAATCATAAAATATATTTTGAAATTGTTGGCCGAATTTACTCTTTCTTGATTAGTTCAAGGATCACGGCCTTTGTCACGTGCCTATCATAGCAAGCCCACGTATGGAATATGACTTAGCGGAAGCTACGTCCTACTACCATGGAAAAAAAACACTTTGATTAAACATACTTATATTATATATTATATGAGATTTTTAAATTTAGAATACTCAATAATCTGAATTAATGAAACGTATAATACACATATATTATATTTAGGGATTCACGTCTTATGCACCTAATACACGTGTATATGTTAAGGAGAAAGAGAAAAATATAATAACTAATCTTTAATTACTTATTATTATATAAACTATTAAGTATTATAATTATTGAGATTAATAAATCATATAACAACATTGAATGCTATCTCTCTCAATATTTATGTCTTCATTTTATGTGCCAAACCGTTAAAACAAACGGTGTTAACTTTAACGGAAAAACAAGAAAAACAAGAAAAACCGTTAAAACAAGATTTTCCGTTTCATACACACTTTTTATATATAGAAGATATATATATATATATATTGGCACTAATGCTAAGCAAACAGCTTCATGGATGGTTGGATCCCAAATATAACTTTTAATAATCTCAAAATTATAAATGTTTTAAAAATCTCAGTACTGGAGACCAGCACATATTGAAACACTGATTCCTCCCTCCCTGCCTCCCTCCCTCTTCTTTTACCATTGCAAGGGTGATCTAGTATTTCAGTTTGAACACCCCAAATGCCAAAACTGGACAAATTTAAAGTCGATTCCTTCTTCTTCAAACTCTCTTGTACATTGGAAGTTTAGAGTATTTAGAAATGACCTCTGTTGCTCACAAGCTCTGCCCACAACCCTCCAGCACCGGCATGGTTAATCTCCTGCAGAAAAGCATTTGAGAGAATGAATATTCACCCTAGTCACAAATTGTTGATAAGATTGACATGCTTGGCTAATCTGATCAATCATGTTTCCGTATACAAAATTCAGAACTCCATGGCGGTACTTTCATGGAATTCCTCACCTTTTAAGAATGCAACTATATTATTGTGTGCATGTGCATATAAAAACATGGAAATAACAAGCAAGTTCAACACAACTATTTTGGAAAAAAGTGGGACCCATTTGAAAAAATTCAAATTTTCATGGTGGCTAGCATTGTTTTCAAAGAACCTGTGCGGAGACCGTAGGGTGTGTGCACAATTGCCCGTGTAAAAACTCGAAGCACAACAAAGTTACAACATAGACTGCATCTAGAGCACAAGCAGGAATTCACTATATAAAAATGCGAAAATGATTTTAAAAACAAAAGCAAAAAGCAAGCAATAGAGACGACAACATACAAGAAACTCAATCAGCGTTGAAGAGGATGTTCATAATTCCAGGTCGACAACTAACCTCAAAAAAGATTCCAAAAAGTGTTTCGGGTATTGGCCGTCCCAATGCTTCAGAAGCATTTACAAGAAGAACTGCTGTTTGGTTGGCGTCATCTCCAATAGAAAGACATTGAGGCACAAGCAAACTCCCAACGTAAAAGCAAAGCAGAAGAACACTGTAAGGAACCTTGCAAGAACCCATCTTGTCCTCAACACATCTACTCTATTGACAACCTTATGAAGAGAAAAGAGCTTATTCAGTTATATTCTGAGGAATTCAACAGAAAAAGTAGATAGATTGATAAGCAACACTGGACTGACTCCTCACAAATTTAGTTGAAAGCGAAATTTAACAGCTGAGAAAGTCTAAGAGCGAGGAGTGACAAGTGTTTTTGGAAGTGGGAGCTTCACTGTTATTTGTCTCTACCGGAGTTTATTACAACGCTTTTATAGTTGGGTAAAGAAGAGTCTTTGCCTTGCTTTCACGTAAGCAGCTATTTTTCAGTCAGTGGATCTCAAGCTACAGCGACTTCATCGTTTGGCTGTAGACCCCACCTCCCGCGATTCTATCTTCCGATTCTCCTGAACCGGGTTTGGACAGTTGTTTTATTGTATCTTATTTGATCTCGTTATTATAACCTTTCAAAATTTTTATATAAAATATAATAAATAATTTAATTTTTTTAATTCTTAAAACAACAAAAATATTTAAAATTAAAATTATAATAATATTTTATTTAACTTCAATTTTAACTCATTATCTCAACATCATCAAGCGTAAAAGATAATTGTTGTACTATGTATTTTTATATATTTTATTTTTAAATATTATTTAAATATAAAATATTTTTAATTTGATGAGACGTGCTATGCCCATCGGAATAGCCCGACAAATTTTCTTGAGAAGGCATTTAGCCTTTTTATTTTTTTATATATTTTATTATATTCTTAAATATTTTAAAAAAATTCACAATATCATTAAAAAAATATTTTCTTAATTATATATTAAGTTAAAAAAAATCATTAATGGAATCCAATGTCGGGACCATTATTGGTGGGTTTAGTGTTTTCCTAATTTTATACATTTAACTTTTTTATTTAATCATTAAATTTTTTTCAAACTCATAAACAAAATTTGAAACTTCATGCAACTTTCCAAGCATCTAAATAAAAATAATTTTAAGAAATTATATTAAAAAACTTTTTAAATTTATAATATTTTTATTCATTTTTTTATTTTTTCAAAACTTAATAAAATATCATAACACAAATCATTTCATTACCATTTATAAGTCATTTTAATAATATTTATAGTTATTTTAATATATTCTCAGTATTGAAAAAAAAAAAATACTCTTAGTTTTCCCAAAAATCATGTGATCTTCTTCCTGTCTTGTATCTCAACGCCGTTGATGTGGGTTCCAACAATCTCTTAGCAGTGTGGATTGGGATTGTGTATTTCACTATTTTGACTTACAAGTTTAATGATAAAACATTATTAGGTATTTTTAAAGAACATGTGACGTTATTTATGTAAGAATGAATAAAAATTATTTATATAAGTGCTAATTTTAATTGACATTACATCTTATGATACAATAAAATTATCACGTGAATGTACTCTAAGAATACCTAATAAATTAGTTAAATATTATTAAATATTGTACATCAATAAGATAGAAGTTTTGCCTCTCATATTCTTTAAAAAAAATAAAAAATGTTTTTTGTAATGTTCAAAATGTGTAAAATTATTAAATTACTCGAGACCCATTCATGAGGCCTCAAATTAAAATTTTTGCACTCTTACTTCCAAAAATGAAATTGGACACATTAAATAACTAAATGTTCTGTAATTAGGGTTATGATTAAGATCAACAATAAATATTATATTAAATTTAGAGTAATACTACATATAGTTGTAGAGTACGCAAGTGCTGTACAGTCGCTTTAAAAAAGAGTGAGATCTACTATTAAAAATTAATTTCTTTTTATGTGAATTTTGTATTTATTTACTTTTTTCAAAGTGATTGCATGGCCCTTGCACACTCACGACTACAACTATCATTTCTCTTAAATTTAAGAGACAAATCATATGTAGAGTAAGAATTTTCAAAATTTGCTAATATAGACCAGTTTCCAATTGCTACCAGTTTTAATATAATTAAGATGAAAAATTCTACGTCCAGTCACTTTTATGTATTTTTTTCCATAGTCCACTAATGTAATAGGTTGTGTTACTTTCTTTAATGTAAAATAACTATTTTAGTCAATCATATCAGTGGAATATGCAAAGAGTATGTAAAAATGACTGTATTTATTATTTTTCAATTAAGATATACTGTAATTATTATCAAATTTAAGCTATCACATATAATTTATTTTATAGTATTGATGAAAAGATAAAGGGCTGATGAACAATCTCACGTCATTGTAATAAAATACGATTGAGTAAAATAGAAGTTTTGTATAAAGTTTGTTTTCCAATTACAAATAGCCACTTGCATTATTACCTTTTGAATTAAAAAAATGAGGAAATAGTAATCATTCACTCTTGAATGTTTCACACTCATAAATAAAATCATTGCTAACATATTTAAAAGAACACTAGGAGTCTTCTCTTATGATGCATCGTGAGTTAGTTTAATCTATTTATATAAAATGAGTTTGAATGAGTTGCATTATGTTGATATACTTCTAATTAATTATTAAACGGGTTAAAATAAATAATATAAAATATAAAAAAAATAAATTAATTTATATCAGTGAAATATTTATAAATTGATATAATATGAATATGATCCGTAAACATGAATTGTCACCTTGACATAAAATAGGAGTAAAACATAACTTTTGTACAAACTTGTTTTTCAATTACAAATGGCCACTTGATTATTACTTTTGGAATTAAAAATATAAGGAAATAGTAATCATTCACTCAGGAATGTTTCATACTCATCAATAAAGCATTGTTGACATATTTAAAAGAAAACTAGAACCTTTGTTTATTCGCATCCATCTCATCACGAAATTTGGATAATCCTCAATTAAATAATTGTAATTTCGAAGAGCTTACAAATTCTCATTTCCTCATAAAAAAAAAAAAGAGGCAAATAAATAAATAAATAAAATAAAAATTTTGAAGTGTCATTTACATATAGTAATTTTCGAACTCTAATGAGCTAAAGATGTTGATAAAGACACTTAGAGTTTGGATATGTTGAGAAAGAGAAATACTTTAACTACAAAAAAAGATTTTATAAAAGTAAATTTAACAACTAAAATGGTTTGAAATCGTACATTAAATTATAAAGTTATTTTTATTGTAAAACAAATCTAACATACCACATCAAATTATATTAATTTGTGGATTTATTTTTATAAAAAAATTTTATGATTATTGTGCAATATTTTTTTTTTTAATGAATAACGAGTTTTGAATCAGGCCCCTTAGTCAAGATTTCCATTCATCTAAGGTGATTGACCATTCTTTGCATATTTCACTGATGTGATTAATCAAAATAATTATTTTATATTAAAAAAAGACACAACTAGCCAATTGTATTAGTAAAATATATAAAAGTATGTACAAGTAGCTACATATAGAATTTTGTGAATGTATAAACTTCGTCTCAATTAATTCATTCTTCAATAAGCACAAAAAACTTTCTAACAGTCTACTAAATTTATTTTTTATTTTAAAAGAAATTTAATGAAATTGGCATTTTCAGTAGATTGAATAAAAAGGAACGTGACCTAAGGAAGCACGAGGAGCTACAGAACTTAGGGACGTGGACTACGTGACTGATCTAAGTTCAAGTTGAGGTTGAGTAGGCCAAAACTAATTAAAAATAGATAGGCTTTGGCCTAAGTGATGATTAATAACAAGACTTAAATTTATGGCAATAGTTGCTTAAACTTTTCACAAGTGTTAAACATTGTATATTAAAATGAAATATATTTTTCAAGCAAATAAAAATATTGAATATTAAAAAAAGAACATAAAATAGGGTACGGTGGATAGAGATCAAAATAAATATCTTGACAAGTATTTCGTACCAATCAAAATAATGACGAATTAAAAAAAAGAATAAAGAAAAATAAAGTTAAATGTGTGGATAATGTGACCACGAGAGCATTCTCCTATGGATAGAGATCCTCTAGAGTTCTTGACCAAATTCTAAGTTGAGTGTGGGAGAAAGATACATACATAAAATAGGTTTAATAGCACCTTTTTCATATATTTAATACTGACTGAGTAATTTATTTGGACAGAAAATACTTTGGCCACCGCTGGCCAAATTTTTTTTTAATGATTAAGAAAAAATTGTTTAATACTATTATAAATTTTTTATATTTTTTAAAAATATTTAAAAAATGTTAAAAAATAATTTTAAAAAAAAATTTAGCCTAACGATGGCTCCTAGAGGTGTTTGTAGCATAGTCCTATTTGGACAACCATTAATGTTATAGGGAAACGTCTTGCCTTTATTTCACTTTTACTCTAAATCTTAAAGTTTTTCAAGAATTCTAGGAGATTCAAATCCACACCTTCTATGATTTTTGGTTGGTGAAATTATACAATAATGTAATGAAAATTATAATAAAATTAAAATTAAAATAAAACCAATTTAGACTGAGGTACAGAAATCTCGTACCAATAATAATATATAAAATCTCAAATTAACTGGTGTAATAGAATTCTTCTTTATTTGATTCTTTTGGAATACAACAATCTAACTGATCGTCATATAGTCCAAACCAATTCTATATAAGTGGTTGAGTTCAAAGCTCTATTCAAAGAACACCTATCTTTTATTTAGAAATATTTTAAAAAAATATGTCTAGATAATTCCCTACAGGAAAGAACACATCAATATACTGAAAGAAATTATTTCCCACCTACGGACGCCTACCTTCATCAATATTTAAACAATAAAAGAAATCTTCTTTTATTATTTATTTGGCAACTGTGCAACGGATGAATCGACCAATTCAAGAAAAGTTTACGTTTTCCTCCGGAAAAGACAAATTCAGTTATCACCAACTTAAAAAGTAAATGGAAAAATTTAGTTATAAGCATAATTATATATTAATATATATATTAATTTAAATTTTAAATATAAAAAAATTAGTATTAATTTATAGATTATTACATTACATTCTTGTATATAACAAAATATTGAGTAAAAACCAACTTTATAGGAGCATTAACTGATAAAATTAAAGAGAAAAAACGTCCAAACGTAAAGCAACCGTACAAATGGTAATGACCTATTAAAAGAAACGTTGGTAATCATCATCTCTAAAAAGAAATGTTATTAATAAATATTATTTATTAAAAAATACCAACATTTCTGGTTTTGGGCTGCTTTCGTTGTTTAGAACATTTCGGTTTAGCAAAGAATGTTGACGCTCAAGAGCATAATAAAATAAAATAAATAAATAAAAGAAGCCAATTTTGTTCTACTAGTATCAAATTTTTTCAATTAAGTTACTTTATTACTATTTAAAAATAGTTTATTATTATTTATTATTATTCATAAATTATTTTACTATACCATCTGAGATATTCTTTTAACATTCAAAAAGAGCCCTAAAGTCATGAGATACACTCTAGACACACGAAGAACAACACAACCAGACCACCATCCCCAAATGACTTCAAGAAGTAGCCGCCATTCATCCTAAAAGGGTGGTTGGTCACACACACAAGAGTGGCTAGGATGGATCGACATCCATGACTGATCCTTAATAGTTGTTTTTTTTTAAACCTTCTTTTAACTATGCTCACTAGTTAATTTCTTTTAACTTATCTTATATTTTTAAAGAGAAATAATTTATACAAATTTTAAATAAATAAACTTTATATAAATCTTTATAAAAAAGTAGATTTCACCTTAATAAAATATTAAAAAAAATTATTCTTTATTAGTGAGACTCACTTTTTTATAAAAGATTTATACAAAATTTATCTATTCAAAAGATTTTGGCTTACATCAATTAAAAATATAAACAGAAAAAATTGTTTTGAATCAAAAAATAAGTTAGAATATTTTTTTATATTTTCAATCTTATTCATTCACTTTTTAATAAGATATATTCAATACACTTTTAATAAGATGTAACTGAAATCTTTATTAAAATTTTGTTCTAACCTTACAATATACTGTATTTTATGAAATTATATCAAATATAAAAAAAATTAAAATATATATATATATATATATATTTTACTTATTGATTTGAATATTGAATATTATAATTAAGGTTTCTCATATTAATTATACGAAAAAGAATTCAAAGAGTTAATGATTAGCATTCTTGAAATGACAAAGTATTTTATAGATCACCTCACTCAAAGTTGGTACGAGACATTAAAAAAATGGTGAATGGCTGGAAGTGGATATGTCACTCCAACAAATTTGAATTACACGGTTAAAATTTTGGGTAGGAACGAAAACCATCACAAAATGACATTTTATTTTAGAGTAATACTACATATTATTATAGAATATACAAGCGGCATGCAGCCAATTTTCTCAAAAAAATTTTTTTTCCCAATTATAGTAAATGGGACTTACAAATGTTTTTTTTAAGTCCTCACGTGTGATTAGCTAGGCAAGATGACTATCCCTAGGTATCTATCACCCAGGCTATAACTATATGTACAAATGACTTAGGACTCGTTTGGACATAAAGATGAGTTACATAATTCTCAAAACTCTCAAAATATCTTATAATTTTATTTTTAAATATCACTCAAGTACAAAATATTTTTTAATTTTTAATTTTGAATTTTTTCATCTAATTATAATCTAATTATTATTTAAATATAAAAATTAATACAATTTTTATAAACATCAAAACAAACTAACTCTTATTATTTTTAAAAAGAAATAATTTATATTGTTTTAAAATGTACAAACTCTGTACAATTATTTTAATAGTGCGTCTCACTTGTTATTCAAATGAAGTGGACAAAGACTTCCAACATTGATACGTGCTTGCGTGCCCTGACACCAAAAGTTACAGCTGAAATTAATAATGCTCTTCTCAAGGCTTTTATAGCGGAGGAGGTGGAAACTGCAGTATTTAAGATGGGTCCTTATAAAGCACCTGCCCATGACGGCTATGGCTTTTATCAAGACTCCACAAGTATATTGACTTTACAAATTCTTTTCATAAATCTATTGACACGTACATTTAGGATGCATGAAAAATTCTTAAAGTCCTTCATGTCCACCGGTAATCATTTAATACCATATATCTTAAATAAATTTATACAATAATGGTGTATTTGGCGAATAAAATATCATAATATAATAACAAACTATTCTAACTAGTTGATAATTTTGTGAAAAGATTCCTGTAAAAGGTTTCTTTAACTCCTAATTCATGTCGAGTAGACCTTGTTGTTGCGAGATTTCTTAATTTATAAGTTGTAGGGAGGGACTTATGTCACCACAAACAAAGACTAAAGCAAGTGTTGGATTCAAAACTGGTGTTAAAGATTATAAATTGACTTATTATACTCCTAAATATCAAGCCAAAGGTACCCTTGTTTGCATTTGTGCATTTGAACCAGGAAGGTTAATTTTTGATAATGTGCTTATTACTTACGAGCGAGTGCATTTTATTCGAAGGAAGAGGGAAGGAAACAATAGTTTTGTGTCCATTAAACTTGACATGAGTAAAGCTTATGATCGTATAGAGTGAGAATTTCTTGAAACAGTTATGAGAAAAATGGGATTTGGAGCTAAGTGAATTGGGTTGCTAATGAATTGTGTGAAATCTGTCTCTTTCTCAATTTTGGTAAATGGGGAGCCTAAGGGTCCAATCTATCATACTAGAGGTTTAAGGCAAGGGGATCTCATCTCCCCTTACCTATTCCTTCTATGTACTGAGGGACTAACTTCTCTTCTTCTGAAAGTTTAAATGAAAGGTGTAGTGGAGGGGATTTGTGTGTGCAGGGGTACTCCAAAGGTTAATCACCTTATGTTTGTAGATGATAGTGTCTTGTTTTGCAGGGCCACTTTACAAACCAATATGAATATTCTTCATCTGTTGGATGTATATGAAAAAGCCTCCAGACAAAAGGTGAATAGGAATAAGACTTCCATGGTGTTCAGCAAAAATGTGCTTATTAGTCAACAAGCAGAGATCATGTAGTTTTGGGGATTCCAGCAATGCCAAAATCATGACAAGTATTTGGAACTCCCTCCCATGGTGGGTAGAAGTAAATATCAAGCTTTTTCTATGCTAAAGAATAAGGTGTGCAAAGAGAAGCTTCTATCACAAGGAGTTAAAAAGGTGCTTTTTAAGGCTATAGCTCTTTCCATTCCTACCTACACAATGAGTTATTTCAAACTTCCAATTTCTTTGTGCATTGAGTTGGAGAGTTTAATAGCGAGATTTTGGTGGGGCCAAAAGAAAGAGGAAAACAAGATAAGGAGGGTTAGTTGGAGGAAATTGTGTGATTCAAAGGCACATGGGGGAATGAGATTTAAAGATTTGAAGACCTTTAATATGGCATTCCTAGCTAAGAAGGGATGGATTCCCTAATCATAAATTGGTTCTAGTTTCAGATTTTGTTAGTCAAACTCAATTGAATTGGAAAGTATCTGATCTGATAGATGACCATACAAAATGGTGGGACATGGTGAAGGTGAGAAGACTCTTACCTCCAAGAGAAAAGCTTATGAGGTACTTTACATGATGTTAGCTCCAAACAATAGACCAGACAGTATTGTTTGGGAGCATGAGAAGAGTGGAAAGTTTAGTGTTAGGAGTGCCTATAGATTGTTTGTCTTTTGGGGATGAGAGGCTGCCTGGTGAGGTGTCATATGGGGAGGAGCAGAGAAGAATGTGGAGGAAAATATGGAAGATGCAAGTTCCCAATAGAGTGAAAATCTTTGCTATGAGGGTGTGTAATAATGGTTTACCATCTTTGAAAACTTACAAGCTAAGAAGGTGGTGATAGAGGCAAAGTGCAGATGGTGTGAGGTGGAGGAGGAGGATATTAATCATGCCCTTCTCTATTGTCCAAGTTTCAAAGATGTTTTGTAGGCTTAGCTTTGTTTCTTGCAAGAGGGTCAATTTCAAAGAGATTTAGTTCATGTTGTGTCTCAATTGGTGAGAAGAAACAAATCAGGAGAAATGGAGAAACTATTTCTATGTGCTTTGGGGTTATAGTACAGAAGAAATCAATTAATTTATGAGAATAAGTAGTTATCTCCCAAACAAACATTGGATCATACTCTTTCAGTTTATCATGAGTATAAACATTGATGGTGCTCTATTCCATGACCAGTGCAGATTTGGTGTAGGTATGGTTCTTCGAGATGAGGGTGGTAAGCTAATCTTCACATCTAGTAGACCAGAATATGAGGTAAGTGATCCTATGGAAATTGAACTCTTGGCAGTGTTGAGGGGCCTCCAAATTTGTTTTCCTTTGGGAATATGTGAGCTTCAAGTGGAGAGTGATTCACTTTTGGTAGTCCAATAGCTTAATAGAGATCAGGTGTCTATGTCTATTTGGGGAAACTTGCTCCAGATTAGGAGAATGTTACAAAGATTTCCAAAGGCTACAGTCCAGGATAGAGGTTGAATGGCCAATGTTGTTGCCCATTGTTTGGCAAGACATTCATGGCATATGGATGAACTAGTGATTTGGTGGGACTCTTTTCCTGGAAGGGTTTCACAAGTTATCTGGCATGATGCTTTGATGTAATCTCTATTTTTCTGATGAATAAAACAGTATTCATTGTTTATCGAGAGAGAGAGAGAGAGAGAGAGAGAGAGAGAGAGAGAGAGAGAGAGAGAGAGAGAGAGAGAGAGAGAGAGAGAGAGAGAGAGAGAGAGATATCATAACTCCAAAATCTACTAGCTACCTTCCTAATTTCCTAAAATAAAAATCTCTAAACCTTGATCTGTCTAGGGCTCGTAACGAATCCACTAGTAATTATCTCAAATAATCATACCATCATAACCATATTGACAAGCTTACAGTACACATAATTTCCATAAAATTCTAGATATCCATGCTACATGAAATTTCCCATTGCTAGGTGACATATTCTAAGATAACCATTAATTACTAGTATTTCGATAATAATAAATGTAATAATAATATCTACCATAACAACAATATTGCTCACTAACAATAGCTATAAAACATCCTATTATAATTATCTCAAAAACTCTTGAGCGGGCCAAGAGCATCCTAGGTGACTTTATCCTATGCTTAGGTGACTTTATCCTACAATTAATAAAATACTATTTTTGTTTTCAAAAAGTTTGTAGAATCTATCAACCTAGACTTTGATACCATATTGTAACATCCATTCCCTAGGGTTTCACGTATTTTCATAAAAATAGTCAGACAAGAGGTTTCATAATTTAATAAATCAAACTAAAAATTAAAGTCTGGAACTAAATCAAACTACTCCATCTAAGCCTGGTTCGCCTACTCATACTGATCATCATCCTCACCTGAGTGATTAAAAACATGGAATAAAACTAAAATGAGTGGAAGACTTAGTAAGAAATTCATCACAACGTAAAAATAATAAACAAAAATATTTTTATAAAACATTTCATGCGTGAGAGAATAACCTCATGCTTGTTCATATTCATGCTAATGCTATGCATGACTTATCTTGATTTACCTAAATTAATTGACTAACCTGACTAACCAAGACACTTAATCATGTACGCAAGGTTATGCACTGGCCCCACATCCAGTGATCGTAAGGGGAGACACTAAATAGTATTCTGGCATACTATAGTGGACCATATTTGAGTTTGTGGCTTGCCCATCCGCCCTAACTACAGTAGTACCATGCATTTGAATAACCATTTGATTAAATTGATATAATTTTATCTTACACTTGATCTTAAGAAAGCTTACGTATCTTTTGCAACGTGAAATGCATGACATACATAATATATACATACTATGATAAATGACATGCTTGTATAAATTATGACATGCGAGGTACACTGGCTATCAATGATAGACTAACATTTGCTAATATTAATTTATGATCAAGTTACTTACCTCATTGCACTACTTTTTTTATTCTACTTTATGACTTGATACCTATACAAAGTACTAAAAGTTACTAAATTTTCCAGAAAAACTTGTTGTAATATTCTACTTAATTAAATTCATACTAGGGAGAATAATTTAATAATATTATGATCTATACTAAAATTAACAACTACTAATATCATATGATTATTCTCTATATTTTTTATCTAAATCTATAAAATAATGGTGGAAATATTAACTTCTTAAAATAGAATTAACCATACTCAATATTAAAATCCTTGTAAACTTTTGCCATAGGCTAATCGTAATTTAATACTTAGGGGCTAACATATTTATTCAATTAAAACCAAGCCCATATAAAGCAACATATGGTAGTGCTCTGAAAAATATAACCCAACTCGAACACAAGTCCAAATTTACACATCTAGCCCAACCCAATCCAAGCAAATTAGTCCAACTTAAGATATTCAGAAGGCACTTGGTAAAGACTAGTACCTTTGACCGAATGGGCTTAACGCCCAAGGGCCCATTTTTAATTAGGGAACAATAAGCACTCTTCCAGAGAAAACAAGAGGCTAAGAAACAAAGGAGAATGGAGTTGGTCTCATAAGTACAAATGCGGCAACCCTAAGGCAGAGGAAGAAGATGGCATGCATGGGCAATGTGGGTATATATATAAAAGTTGTGATGCTCCCAGATTCTACTTGGGATCGAACGGACTCTAAAGCATCGGGACATGCAATACAAGATTACCTGCCCTCATTTATGACAAATAAAGATGTAATGCATCTAGCATGCATCTAACAATATGCAATACTGGTAGTAGATAACTTTTTTTCTTGAGTAATACTATGCACTAGATATAACATATCCCAAATTAGCGTAAAGAAACTTCATAATCTATAAAAATTAATGTCCAAAAGTTATACTGTATGTCCTAAAGTTCTATAACATCAAGAGTATTGGAGATAACACTCCTTAAGTACATGCAAAGACTAATATAACTATTACGCTAGCCTATCGAGTAGCTCACGCAACTCGGTCAAGGCAGTCAAAAGCCTATTGATAAAACAGAGTATCGAAGTGATAAGCTCCCCATTGTTATGTTGCTACCTAGTTGACCTCCAGTCGACCCTCTATCGCATCTCTTTATCCTAGCACATGATCTACCTTTTTTAGGGGAGTGATAGTTGAGACTACCAAGTGAGATTTCATTACAAATCTCAGCAAGTTTACAATGAATTTCACACCAGTTTAAACACTGTAAAATGAACAATGGAGTTCTACTATAATATTACCTCATCCTAATACTTGGCTTTGTGATAGACATAAAAGACTCAATTAACTTGAAAATACTATTTTTTGTGATAAACTCCAAACTCGTGACATGAAGTGGCCTGAAAATGAAATGATAGAGGACATGACATGTTCTAACATGAAGTGGCATGTACATGTGAGTCATGACTAAGCATATGGCATGCAACAGTTAAACATGGCATGACATAATATATAATAGATAATTTCACACTTGAAAATAAAACTGGGCATATCATAACTTAACATATATATATATATATATATATAAATCTAATCAACATGAATGATGGGTTCTTACTACCATACAAGTACCTTGAAAGTAAATCAGAGTCTAACTTACAGTGATTGTAGTTTGACTAATAAAGCTCGAAATAATGAGAACTGTAATGAGATATTTCTAAAGGTTAGAAACTCCTCACATTCATACTTAGAAATATGAAAACACTAACTCATTGCAAAATTATCATTTTGGCCCTCTATATGTGGAAATGATCATTTTGTCCATAATTTAAGGATTTCACATTCAAACTCCAAACCTCACCAAAACTTACATTTCTCATATAATTTTGACATAAATCCAAATATCTAATTAGAAAATTTTAAAACATAACATAGTTATAAGAACCAAGCATAGGCCAAAACATACAAATTCTAAAATCCTTGATTTTTATTGCAATTCTTTCTAATTCTAAATTTCATACTAAAACTATACAAAATCATATCCTATGGTTTAAAATCATGGTAGGATATTAACAAAATACATATCACAAAAACCAAAATTTCTTTCATGCCAAAACATCAAGTTTTTTGTCCACAAAGAACAACCCTTGATGTTCTTAGTCTATCCTTCTTCAAATCAACTCCAAGAGCTCCAAAAGTTAAAAAAAAAAATATGCTCTTAACATGTTCATAAAGCAATCCAGAAAAATAACATACTTTGAAAAAACAATTCAAAGATCACAAAAATCACAAAACGTCAACCAACATAATTGTTTTGCAAATTTACTCCAAAACCTAGTACTACAAGTTTTGATTTTTTTTATCAAACCACTTTGATCTAAAATTTCCATGAAGTAAATCATCAAGAAACAACATCATATGCTTTGTATTCAAGTCTAAAACTGATCTAAATATTAAACTCAAGATCAAATAGCCAAAATTGCATAGAAACACAACGCAACCTATGAGTCTCAAGTTTGTGTTCCAACTGGACCTTAGCATGCATAAAAGTTCATTTCCTCAAGATCACAACCATAAACCTTTAAAGTAACCTTCTAACACATAGATCAAAGTTCTAAAAATAACATATGTGAATATCAAGACCATAGGTGCATACTTCCATAACAAAAGATAAGCGTTTTTTTAAAGCAGAAATTGTTTTTGCAACACTAGTTTCCAACTATCTAGATTCATATAAAACTCCCACTAAGACTTTCAACACCGAAAAAATTCAAATCAGACTTGCATGCTAACATGTTAAGTTTAAACTATAAAAATACTGAACCAAGATCTCGCTAAAAACTTCACAAAAAAAATCAAAGAATCACACACTGTCTAGATTATCCCCCAATATGACCTTTGCATGCTCAAATAGACTTTTAACAATCAAACATCTACAAAAAATCACAAAAATATATCAATTGAAATTAGACTCAAATAGAAACAACTTATATGAAGATCATTTTGTGAGAATTTACTTAAAAAAGGCTTCAAATATTCAAGCAAGTAAGGCTAGAAAAGCTGTCTAAAGTCTCTCATCAAGTTCTCTCCAAGAAAGTGAATCAAAAGTTACAAAAGTCTTAGGTACAAGCCATGGATGACTCATATATTGCTAGGGGGACTAATATGGGATGTGAGGGTGACCATTTGTAATGTGTTGTTAGTCAAAACCATGGGCAAAACCATGGACTATAGCACACAACTTTCTATCTTGGAGCTACTGTGTGATGGGGTGGTGGTGAGGTAGCTAATTGCCCTCCCATCAACTACTATTTGGGACTGACATGGACAGTGGAAGTACACTTAGGGTAGTGGAGTAACTTGATTAAGCTGAAATATTGCATATTTCATGTATTTAGAACCAACATATTTTAATCATTTCATGACATTATTAATGATTTTAGATGGAAAAATGATTAATAGACATAAATCCGAGTTGTGATTTAAGTTAGTTAATATCATAGTTTATGTTTAATTTTATAACTTGTGATTTAATTACGTAATATTTCCTCACATGCACAACATATTTTTATATATTTAATTCTTTTTTTTTAATTTATTTCAGGCTTTGAAATATTTCTAAATAGGCACATGATACAAAGTGGGACCACAATAAGTACTGAAAGGGGAAGGCAGCAACGTGGGCATGCTGAAGATAGTTTTGGGAAAGAACGTAGAGAGTTTTTTTATTTTTTCCTTTTCTTGAGGACACTAAGCATTAGACGAAATGGAAAGAGTTGCTCCCTGGACAGCTTTATCTTTTGGCAGGCTTGTTTTTGTTTGGAGCTTTTTGGGGGAACGGATATGAAAGGAGGATGTTGCATGAACCATGTTTAAGCTGAAGGGGAACAGCACGACGTGGGACTTCTGGGACAGCTGGGGGAAAAACAGAAAGAGGTGGAGAGCAGAAAAGGCACGTCACTTTTCCTTGAAAGAAAAAAGAGACACACAAAGGGGTTTTTTTCGACAGAGAGAGAAACGAGGAGTGATTTAAGGATAGGAGAAGGATTTTCTTGGGCTTTTTCAGTAAGACTAGAGGCCAAAACATGGAAAGAAAGAGAGGAGAGATGGGAAGCTTTTTTTTTCATTGATAGTTGGAAGGAGTTTTGATATTACTTTTGGAGACTTTTTGGGTAGAGAGGAAAAATGGGAGCTTGGAAGAAAAAAACAGAGCATGACAGCTCTTGAAAGGACGGCTAGCTGGTTTTGATCAAGAGTGAGTGGGAGTTTTTTTGGGCTTTTTTTTTGGGGGGGGGGGGGGCTCTTGCCTGCTGTTTTTATTTTCCTTTGAGAGAAAAACATGAGGCTACACTTTAGCAGCGGAAAAATCTGGCTTCCGAGGAACTGAGACGGAACCAGAGGCTCAAATGACGGGAAGAGAGGCAGCATTTGAGCTGGAAGCTTGTTGGACAGCTTGGGACAAATGGAGCGGGAATCCTTTTCGTTTAGGGCTCTATCTTCTCTTTACTCTTGCTCTATGGTCTTGATTATGTTTCTAGTGTTACACTTTGTATCTTATTTTAGTTTTCTAATGGAGAATATTTATTTGATTTCTATGGCTCATTTGATGAGCATGATTGGCTAAATTTTCACACTAAGGTTAGATGCGAAGTCTAATGATTTAAATATTATTTTTGGATTAACATTAGAGTTTATGTTGTGAGTTTGATCGATTGAATGTTTTTATTATTGGATATTTTGATTATCTATATATTTATCTTAATTCATTATGATTTCTAAATACATTGAATGCTTGAAAAAATCTTTGTAATATTCAAATGAGTTTGTGAATGTTGTAATCATCAATCGTTCATACTTAACCATTAGTGACTATTTTTCTTGACCTTAAATGTTAAATCTTTCAATTAAATGGAATCATTATTCTAGTTTAATTGAAATAAATCGATCGAAAATAATATTTTAAATTATTAGACAGATCCTTAAAACCTTAGTCGCTCTCTATATCAATTTATTTTGTATTTTAGTTTTATTCTATTATTTTAAAAATCTTCATTTCAGTAATTTTCTCTTCTATTTGATTGTACGTTCTTTTTAGTAATTTTTTTTTCATTATTTGAGTTTATTTTCCTTATCATATAAGTCAATCACCATGGATTTGACCTTGTTAGACACTACAATATCATTATAATTACAAGTAAAACTGTCCTGAATTTTTAGTTCACTATTTTGAGTCAAAATTTAGGTGTAACAAGTTTTGGATGCCGTTGCTAGGGATTGCAACGTGTGATAAGAGTTTTTTTTTTCTTTTAAAAAAATTATAATAATCATATTTTACTAACTTTCTCTTATTTTTGTAGGTATGATTTTGTTTATTTTGTTGGGAAAGGGATTGAGTAGCACTGTTTTCATATTTATATTATTCAGTAATCTCATTCCCTTCTCTTTTACTTTTTAGAATAGAAAACTTTAGGTGGTGCATGCATTGATTAATTTTTAAACTTGACCATACCTTTTAGTTTTTTTTTTTTTTTGATGTACTTGAGCCTCTATGATGATTGATCTCGTGGCAATGTGATCAAACTAGTAGATTGAGGAAATAGGAAATTGTGTTAGGAGAATTGGTTGATAGGTTGTCTGATGATTCAAAAGATTCTCATTTTAATACCTTGACTGACAATTATAATGTTCATAATAAACTTGAAAATGAGGAAGCTCAAAATAATCCACCAATGAGAACTTTGCATGAGTATTTGCAGCCAACAAAGACAAGTACTCCGTCTTGCATGATTTTTCCTATGAATATGAGGAATTTTGATTAAAGCCGGAAGTAATTCAAGTACTTCTCAAGTTTCATGGCTTCAACTCAGAAAGTCCTTATTTGCATTTAAAAGAATTTGAAAAGGTTTGTGTAACTTTACAAAACCAAAATGTTAATGGTGATGTTGTTAGATTAAAACTGTTCCCCAGCCTATGGGAAAAAAAAAATTATGGAGTTGTAGGCCATATCATTTGATCTCAAAGGCATGGTGAGTTTCTCAAGAAAGAAGGACCAACACTTCTAGTGATAGAAACAGAGATTCGTCTCGAGTTCGTTTTGTTGTACCTAAATGTAAGTGATGAGGAGTTGGTGTTGTGTGATGTTATTTGGGAAATAACAATGCATATGGATATTATCATTCTTAATGGATGAACCTTTTATTGGTTTAGGCCTCTAGTACAATTAGCATTTAGTTTCTGACTAAACCTATACTTATTCCACTGCGGCTTACTTTACTTAATGTGTATTCGAATCATAATTAAACATGTAGATTAGATAGTAACACTGGAGTGTTGCTAACCAGCTGGCATCTCTAGCACCATGGATCCTTGCCAAGCTCCTTACCTCGAAGGACGGGGTGACATGATTTGGGTTCATAAAAGGGAATGTATTGTGTCACATTCATGAACCAACAATAATTTTGGATGTTGTAGCGTATACCATCTTTGGATATGGTATGTGTTTTTTCGATTAATATACTCTTATAATGATATTAATGTGCTAAAACATTATTTTGCTTTATAGAGCTTGCTGAGGATGTGGTCCTAAGGTCACTACTCAGTCAATGAAAATGATTACACAATACTATCTTACTGATGGTATATATCCTTTGTGATCAATATTTATAAAAAAAAGAGAAATAAATCATGCTCTACTTGAAAATTAAAAAAATATTTTACTACAGCTCAAGACTCAAGAAGAAAAGATATAGAACAGACATTTTGGAGTGCTTCAACACTATTTATAATTGTGCATGAAATTGCACGATCTTTAATTTTATCTTAAAATGTTTAAAGATATTATAATGGCATGCAAGATGTTTCATAATATTATCTTAGAAGGTAAGCGACATATTTACCTTGGGGTTGGATAGAAGACTTTGTATATGAACAAAATGATTATACGTCCCAAGATCCAGTGTCACGTGATCATATAGATGAATTAGTCATTTTCACTAAGATTATTATCGCATTAGAGATCAGCGAGTTCATTGTCAACTCCAAATGAATCTCATTGAGCATTTATGGCAAATATGTAATCAAATCTTAAGAAATTATATTTTTAAGTTTCATTTCATTTAGCTTAATGTGATGTGATATTTTCATTTTGCCTCTTAAGTACTTGTGAATTCTTTGTGGGTAAGTTGGTGTATGAGCTATTTATGAATAATGGAAGCAAAACTTAATTTGGTGGAAATCCAAGAAAACGACTAAGATAACATATAGTCATAATTTGTGGTTCTGAACTTTCCATATTGGCGATTTTCCACGCTCTCCTAGGGTTTCATTTTTTTTCTCACATTACATGGCTGCTACCGAGGCCTTGCTTCCATAGGCAGTTCGTCCTTGGATGTTCACTGACATGGTTATGGTAGCTCCATAACCATTATAGGAGGTTGGTGCCCCTTTTCATCCCCCGAAGGTGATCGATAGAGAGGTTTGTTTTCTTTTTTCTAAAGAAGAGATAGATCGCTCTGTTGAACCATTCGATGATCTCTAGACCTGAAGTTCATGCAATTGAGACCTTCCATTGACACCATTAGATCCTTCATCCGAAGCCATTAAGGTCTTACTAGGCAGCCTATTGTCTCAATGATGAAGAGGCCAAGTAATGTTTTCATTCATATGGCATCTGAAGATGATTTCAATAAAGCGCTCTCGAGGGAAGCCCTGTGAGATCTACGGGGTGCAATATTGTGCTTTTAGATGGACTTGTTTTTAACCAAGAGGAGAAGCCTTCTAGGGTTCCTATCTAGATGGGCCTTCCTGGACTACCTCCCAATTTTTATCATTTTTCGATGTTAAAGACTCTTACTGCATTGATAGGAAATGTTTTTAGAAGAGATAATGCCACGAGTTGTGCTACGTAGACAGATGGAGCTAGAGTTTGTTTGGAAATGGATGCATCTCAAGTTCCCTTACAATCTTTCTTGATTGGGGGGCCAGGACAGCCGACTAGTTGAAACCAATAGATTATTTATGAAACTTCCTACTACTCTCGATGTAAGAAACAAAGACATAATGATAAAACATGCAAGTATGAGGGACCTAACAAAAAGTGTAGAAATTTGTGAAAATATTGAAACCTATAGAAGGGACCAAATTGGACCCAGCAACGGCCAAGGTGCCAGAGATTGAACCTAAAGGAAAGGAAAAAGTGGGAGAGGTTGGAAGTATGATGACGATTTTGACATGTAATAGAGGTAGATCCAGAAATGATGCATGCATATTTGGTTCCTAAAGGATGAGAAGATATGCTTCTATGAGTAATGAGGGTGCTCAAGAACATGGTGCAGGTGTGGACAGAGAGAACTTTGATGTGGCAGATAAAGGTGGGGTGCCTATTTGGGAGGATGCAGGAGAAACCTTCTCTATTGCTGGAATGATGATCGGGTGAAAGAAGGTGATGAGGTGCAAAACAAGTTGGGAGGTAGCATTGGTTCAATTGTGAGGAAATCTCCATTAAATACTGCATTGGAGCCGATTTTGCCCAATGAAGAGAAATCGGGGGTGAGATGTTTTACAGAGGGTGAAGAAGTGGAAATTGAGACAGTGCCCCTTGATGACTCTGGGAATAAACGAGATCAGGTGGATGGACCACTTTTGGAAAAAGGGGAAGATGATGAGAATCTCTTGATTGTTGACCTTAATGAAACTACTAGGGACAGTAGCCAAGTGAAACTGAGGAAAGCAATGAGTTCTAAAAGGGTGGTGTCTCGCCCTACCAAACTAAATTTATGTTTGGAACGTATTTTGCATGGAACATTCAAGGTGTTGGGACCTTGACAAGAAGGTTAAAGAAATTGATTTTAAAGTTTTAAGCCAAAAGTAGTGGCCTTAATCGAACTCTTTACCGCTACTAGTAGGGTCCACAACTTTCCTCAATGGTTCATGTGTGATTAGTTCATTACTAATGAATCTTATGAGGGGAAGATATGGATTATGTGGTGTAACGAAGTGGTGGTCCAGGTTTGTAGTATGAGTAATCAGTTTATTACCTTGAAATTAAAGGATGAGGATCAAGAATTGTTTTTGACATTTGTGTATGCCAAATGTAATCAGATTTCTCGAAGAGAATTATGGGTTGATTTAGAAGGGACTGGTAATTCAAATAACCCTTGGATTGTTAGTGGGGACTTTAAAATTATTCGATCGGATAGTGAACGTAGAGGGGGAAGGCTGATTGAGCTGAGTTATTGCATATTTTTATAGATTTAGAACCAATATATTTTAATTCCTTCGTTACATTATTATTGGTTTTAGATGGAAAAATGATTAAGATGTATAAATTCGAGTTGTGATTTAAATTGATTAATAGCATGAACTTATACATAATTTTATAACTTGTGATATAACTAGACAATGTTTATTTACATGCATAACATATTTTTTTTTTTTTTTTTTTTCGATGGAATAGAACTTCTCATATAGTAGAAAATCAGCATTACAACTGTCTCTCCGTCCAAAGGACTGGAGCAATTACATCAGGGAAAGATCCCCACCACAAGCTGATGTTACTTACATGCCAAGCATGTCTTGCAAGCTTATGTGCTGCTGCATTACACGACCTCATAACATACCTAACTTCACACGTACTGAAGAGGCTCATAAGCTCTTTAGTGTCCCTGATCACGTTCCCAACCAATGCCATTGAGGGTTCTGGTTTCTGCAGCTCCTGAACTAAAGTCAGTGCATCACTCTCTATAATGAGATGTTGAATGCCCAGGTGAGCAGACAGCTGTAGTCCCCTGAAGATTGCAAGCATCTCAATACTTGTTGCATCCCTGACTTCATATTCCTTCTTACTTGCTGCCATTAGCACCTTCCCTTTACTGTCTCTCAATACGGCCCCAATGCCTGCACTATGTTGGCTCAAGAAAGTAGCCCCATCCACATTCAACTTAAAAAAACCTAGTGGGGGAAATTCCCAGCGGCAGTGGTGCCTCACAGCCTTCAAAGGTTGTCCACGGGTTGCCTTATAAGCATGCTGGACAGCCAGGGCATGGGCTATGGCCTGCTCAATCTGAATGACTTTGTCTTCAAAGGTTGAATCATTTCGTCTATACCAGCAGCTCCACGAGACTAGGAAGAACAACTCTAGCTGCTCTTTCTGTTGTAGATCACTAACAAAGCCAGCAATATCCCCATACACCCTTGGTAGGTCAGATTTGAAGATAACAGGTAAATGGTTTTCCCAAGCTTCTCTTACTGAAGGGCAGAGGCACAAAGCATGAGCTACATCCTCAGTTTCTGTGTTGCACATCTTACATATGTCTTCACTCAGAACCTTTTTTAGCAGCAGGTTATGCTTTGTTGGCAGGCTTTCTTTACACGCCTTCCATGCGAAAATTTTGACTTTGGCTGGGATCTTCAGGCTCCATAGGTCCTTCCACAGCTTTTGCCTCCCCATTCTTCTTGAGCCCTCACAGTCTGTCCTGCTTCTTTTTGCCTCTTTGAAGACTCGGTATGCACTCTTGACAGTAAACCTACCATGAGACTCAGGATCCCAGATCATCTTATCTTCTGGCTTACTACTACTTAGCACTATTTTAAGAACTTCATCTGCTGCTCGTGCTGGTAGTAGGGTCCTTACCTTTTCTGCATCCCACCACCTAGTCTGAGAATTTATTAGGCTATCAACTGTTACATCCTGGTCACAGGTTGTTGCAGTTATTTCATTTCTGCCCAGAGGGGGGTGCCCAGGTATCCAGTTATCTTCCCATACTTTAATTATCTGTCCTGATCCCACTCTCCACTTGCATCCCAGAGTTAGCAATTTTTTTGCTTCCCAGATCCCCTTCCATGCAAAGCTCGGATTGAAGCCTAGTTTTGCCGTAAGAAAGTCCTCACTTGGGAAGTACCTTGCTTTGAACACTTTATGGATCAAGGTAGATGGTTCCTGCATGATTCTCCACCCCTGTTTGGCAAGAAGAGCATCATTAAATGTCCTCAGGTCTTTGAAACCCAGTCCTCCAGCCTGCTTATGATCACACATTCTGGTCCAGCTTACCCAATGGATTTTGTGTTCTTCTTCTTTCTGTCCCCACCAAAACCGTGCCATCATTTGTTCCAACTCATGACATAGGCTTCCTGGTAGTTTAAAGCAGCTCATAGTGTAGGTTGGGATAGAGAGTGCCACTGCCTTGATCAAAACTTCCTTCCCCCCCTGAGACAACAACTTCTCTTTCCAGTTTTGTAGCTTGATCCACACCTTATGTTTAATATCTGAGAAAGCTCTTTTCTTTGATCTCCCTACCAGAGGAGGTAGGCCCAGGTATCTATCATATTGCTGAAAGTGTTGGATTCCCCATAAGCTCAGTAACTCCCTCTGTTGGTTAGAATCCACATTCCTGCTGAATATCATGGATGTTTTATCTTTGTTTACCTTTTGCCCTGAGGCCTCTTCATACTGCTCCAATAGCTGTTGTATGTGGTTGTTCTCTGTCCTATTGGCTTTGCAGAAGAGTACACTATCGTCTGCAAACAGCAAATGTGATATCCTTGGTGCCCCTCTACAAATTCTGACCCCAGCTATACTCCTGGACAACTCTGCCTGTTTCAAGAGGCTTACCAATCCTTCTGTTCCTATGAGAAAGAGGTAAGGAGACAGAGGGTCTCCTTGCCTTATGCCTCGAGTGGGATGGATAGGGCCCTTTGGTTCTCCATTTATTAAAATTGAAAAGGAAACTGTCTGAACACACATCATGACTAGTTGAATCCACCTCGGGTGAAACCCCATTCTACTCATCACTGCCTCCAGGTATCCCCATTCAAGCCTATCATAGGCCTTGCTAATATCTAATTTGATAGACATATAGCCTTCCTTTCCTTGTCTTCTGTTTCTCAAATAATGGATAACCTCATATGCCACCAACACATTATCACTGATTAGCCTTCCAGGGACAAAAGCACTTTGGGAGCTTGAAATAATCTGATTCAGGATTGGTTTGAGTCTGTTAGCCAGGACCTTCGAAATCAATTTGTATACCACATTACATAAGCTAATTGGCCTGAACTCAGTAATTTTTTCAGGCTTCTTCTTCTTTGGGATTAGAGTAATGAAGGTGTGGTTGATGGTAAGGGGAAGGGTACCACTTTGCAGGGCCTGCATCACAGCATCAGTCGTGGACTTCCCAACTAAGTGCCAATACTTCTGATAGAAAATAGGAGGGAGGCCATCAGGTCCAGGTGCCTTAGTAGGGTGCATTTGGTCCAGGGCATCCTTTACTTCTTCTCTTCTGAAATCTTTCAATAGGTCCTGGTTCATCTCCTCAGTCACTCTACCTTCCATGCCAGCTAAAAATTCTAAGCTATGATTCTGAGAACTTGCTGAAAAAAGGTTCTGGAAGTAGCTCACGATCACTGCATCCCTTTCTTGACCATCTTGCCAGTCACCTGATTCGTTCTTTAAGGCCTTTATCCACTTTTTAGATCTTCTCAACGAAGCCTTCTGGTGAAAATACTTAGTGTTCTGATCACCCCCTTGCAGCCACAGTGACTTAGCTCTCTGATGCCATAAAATCTCCTCCCTTTCCAGCCAAATTTGCAGATTGTTTCGAGCCTCCTGGTGCACCTTCACTTGGATATGGTATGGGTCTCTATCCTGCACCTGCTGTAGGTGGTCCCTGGCTTGTTGTATCTTCTTCTGCACCCTTCCAAACTTGATCTTGTTCCAGTGTGTTAAGTTTTGAGAGCAGGCCTCAACTTGTGTCTTGAATCTGTTCATAGGGTTATTATCTATGTCACATTTCCATGAGTCAGCTATAACTCTTTCACAATCCTCATCCTCAGCCCACATTGCCTCGAACCTAAACAGTTTGCCTCTAGTGCTTCTCTTTTCCCTGCTTGAATAACAGATAACTGGGAGGTGATCAGAGTAGGCTGCCCTCCCATGCACCACTGTATAATTTTGGAAACTGTCTAGCCACATTTGATTTGCTAAAAATCTATCAAGCCTTTCACTGACAGAATGTGGGGCTTCCCTCATATTACACCAAGTGAAAGGGTGGCCCTCATAACCCAAGTCAAATAAAAAACAGTCGTCTATAAGCTGTCTGAATGCTATCATTTGTCGTTCAGGTCTACCTTTGCCTCCCCTCTTTTCTTGCCAACATAACACCTCATTAAAATCCCCACAAACCAACCAAGGTTCAGTGTCTACTCCCTTCAGGGTTTTAATCATATTCCACGTTTCCTGCCTTAGTTCAGTCTCAGGATGTCCATACACACCTGTGAAGTGCCACTGTCTCTCAGCCTCTTCATCATAAATCCTAGCATCTATATGGTTCTTGGAGAAGCTTTGTATACTAAGCTTAGTTTCCTTTTGCCACAATAGTGCCAACCCCCCACTCCTCCCTTCACAACTTACTGCAAAACAACACTCATATCCCACCCTTCTCCTTACAAACTCCATTTTCATAACATGTAGTTTTGTTTCCTGTAGGAACAAAACCATGGGAACTTCCTTCCTGACCAGGTCACGAAGTGCTCGAACTCCCCGTGGGTTCCCAAGCCCACGGCAGTTCCAACTGATGCACTTCATTTAATTAGGCAGGGCTGTTCTCCAGCCTCTGCCTCTACACTCATGTTTTCATCTACCAACACCAAAGTAGCTTTCAGTTTCTTCCTCGTCGACATGTTATGTATGCCTGGTCTTTTAATGTTTCTAGTAGCTGTGCTAACCTGTCTGTCACCATCCTGCACTATCTCATCCAGATTAGGGGGTTTGTAGCATTCAATACGAGTCCTCCTTTTCCATGTTCTACCCCTCCCTTGTTCTTTGGCACTCGTATTGTTATTCATCTCACGTTCACTTAGGACCCTAATGTCCCTCTTGGTCATGCACTGAACCTTAGGGTTCTGTGGGGAACAGGTACCAGGACTCGTGAAAGGGTCCTGATTTTCCTTTTGCCCCTCACTACCCATTGACTTTTCATTCGCTCTTTTTCCCCTACCAGAGTCAGTAAGACATATCGTGTTGTTCCCAGATCTAGCTGTCCCCCCTACCTTGGAAAGTCCCTCAGGGAAAAGAGGTGCAGGCATACCTGGTAATGGGCTAGTGCAGTCTTGTCGTATCATAGATGGCAGACCCCCACGTGGGAAATCTTGGCTTCTGGGGTTAGGTCGTGTGTCTTCCACCATGTCAGGGCTAGTTGACATCTTCTCCTGTGGAAGAAAAGACTGGGCCACGCCTTCATCATCACCCTTACTCCCAGCATTGCTTGCCGGATTGCCTCCCCCTCCGGCGAGTCCACCCGGCACATCCCTGTTTGGATGCTTCTGATACGAGGCTCGTAGCCATGCCCCATACTGGAACTCCTCCTTCCCATGCATGGATCTCATTTGAGTCGTCTTCTCGCACCCTGCTGCCCCATGTTTGATGATACCACAGCTAAAACAGAAAGAGGGCAACCTTTCATACTTAAAAGGGATCCATACTCGGTTACCATTTAAGGAACTCACTACCCCCCTCATCAGGGGTTTTGTAATATTAACAGAAATGTTAACTCGTAAATAGGGTCCCCAGCCAACTCCCTCTTCATCAACATCCACTTCTAGCACTTCGCCTACTAGCTCTCCAATGTTTCTTCCCACTCCCCTGGTCATGCCACCTAAGGGGATATTATGCATCTGCACCCACATCGGTTCTCTGTCGAAAACCATCTCCCCTGGTGCAATCAAGCCATTATAGTCCTCAAGACAGATTAAATTACGGTCAAACTGCCAAGGTCTTCCTAGCTTAACCTTAGCTATGTCACTTGCGTTTTGGAACTCGATCAGGAACAGATTGGTGCCCACTCTTTTAAACTGAACTCCACCTCGTATCTTCCAAATTTGGACCATGGTTGCTTTGAAAGCTTCCTTATTGACCACCTTGTCTGCCACAACAAGCCCCAGCAGGCAAAGAGTGCCTCGTCTAAAGGCTATGCCATCAGCGGATAGGTCGATCAGCACCTCCTCTTGTTCAGCCTCAGTGAGTTTGAGTTTGTCCCACTTTTCCAGTATGGAGTCTGCCATTTCTTCTAGCTTCCCCGTATCCTCACCCTTGTGTCTTTGTTTACTACCAACTCTCTCCACTAACTTCCTCCTATGGGAGAACTTCTGGACTATGAACCTCCCTGTCTAGCTTCAGCACTCGTGGCCCAGGCGAAAAAGAAATTCGAGCTACAAACAAAACCAAGCTCCTCAACCTAAAGATCAGGAGACTACCCTTGCCAAGAGCAAGAAAAAAACTTCACCTCTGTCGCCTCTTAGAGAGAGAGCAAGAGAGAGAAGACTCATACAGCTTCTATTAATATATCATATTTTTAATACTCTATTCTTTATATTTATTTTATTTTATTTCTAATTTTTACTTTTATTTTTTTATATAAGCTAAGAAATTAAAAGGGACTTAAAAAGGGCATGGCAACATATATATATATATATATATATATATATGTATCTATTCAAAGGGCCCCACAACACACATATTACTTTTTGGAGATTCAATTTGCACGGAGGAGATTTTCTTTTATTGGGCATTATTTGACAATGTTGACCAAGGCTACATAAAATGAGAAGGGACTTTGACTGTAATGACCCACTTTTACGTGTATTTTCACTGAATTGTTGATTTTATTTTAAATAATATATTGGTTTATTTATTTTAAATTAATGTATTTTAAATTGGTTATAATTTATTTGATGTTGTGTTTAATTTATTTTAGTCGTTTTACGGTTTTTAATATCGTTTTCGGCGGATTGGTTTTTGGTCTCCGGAGTGAGGATTGGACCTCATTTCTTTTCTTTCCTCTTTTTCTTTTTTTCTTTTTCCTTTCTTTTTCTTCTTTTCTTTCTTTTCTTTCTTTTTCTTCTTTTTCTTCCAGTTTTCTCTCTCCCCGCGCAGCCCCCTTCTCCTACCCCTTCTCGTCGCCGCCCCTTTGACCGCCCAGTTCTCCGCCGCCTGGCCACCGTTTAGTGCACCGCCACCACCATTCTCTTCCCCTTCCACCAGAGATCATCCCCACCAATTTTCAGAGCCATTGGAGCAGCCGTTAGCCTTCGAGAGCCGCCGAAAGTCGCTGCACCTGCTTTGTTTTTGCCCCTGTCGCCAGTTGCTTTCGCAGCCCAGAACCGCCGCTCGCCGGTGGTGTGGCCTACACCACCCATCCAGTTTTCTTCCCCTCTCACCGGTGAACATCCCCACCAAGTTTCACCTCCATCCGAGCCACCGTTAGCCACCACGAGCTCCTCCAAGCCATACGGTTTTTCACCGTTTCCGACGCCGTCGCACCACCTCCGGCCACCATCTTTTCACAGCTTCTTCCCTTACCTCTTGCCGACCTAAACCACCCATTTTCGGCCTCGATCCGTTGCCGGAGCAGCTCCCACGAGCTCAACTCCGTTCAGCCCCTTTTTGGCCTTCGACCACCATTTCCACCACCACCCACGGCCAAAACTCGTTTCCTTTAACTTCATAAATATCTCAAGACCATTCCCTATCAATTTCGTGCCTTGGTTTGTCCCCGTTCGAAAATGGGTAATTTATTACCCACGGCAACAGTGTAAATTACACTGTTACGTTGCTCTTTCTCCGCCGTTTGCAACGCCGCGAGCTTTCTAAAAATACCATATAGCGCTGTAAGTATTTTCTAAACTCTACTTTTAGATTTAAATATATTTTGCTCATTCAATAAATATTTATCTGTTGGTTGGCTAATTCCGGACTGAGTCCGAGGAGTTTGGGGGTCGGATGGGTTGTGGACGGAGTGCTTGGTTTTGTTGATTTATGGATGGTTGATTATTTTGTGCATTAATATCGCATTTACATGGTGCATGCACATGCATTTTTATTTAATTGAGAAAAGCCTGTTTTATTGGCGTAAGTGGATTTTCGGGTGCGTGTGTATCACGACCCCAAGCTGGGATGGGGTATTATCTCGGTGGAGCTTCTCTGGTCACTCGGGAGCGGAATAAACTGAGTGACGTCCCCTGAGTTGTCGCTGGGCGACGATGGGAGTGGGGGCTAGGGGATGCTTGGCTACGAACGCGTCGGGCGCGGAACCGGGCATCGCTCTACGCACCGACTCCGTGGCCCTTCGCTGGCGAGGGCTAGATGATGTTTGGCTATGAACGCGCAGGGCGCGGAACTGGGCATCGCTCGTTAGGTGTCACATGCGTGGTGGTACTCTGCGATGTGGCACTGGAGTTAGGGTGTGCGGATGACCCCTAGGGGAGGTCATGGTGCATACAGATTAATTGGATAATGGTTTGAGATGGATATGGGCCAAATGTGACTTTTGGCGTGATATTTGGAAAGGATATGTTTTTGGGCCAAATGGGATTTTTGGCATGCATGGTAAAAATATGATTTTATGGGTTTTGCGCATTGACATCACTTAATGCATATTGTTTGAGTTCTATATGTTTTTATCCGGTGGTGTTTGGATTTTACTTACCTGCGGTACCATTTTTGGTTCTGCAGATTTTGGTGCAGGATTCGAGGAGGAGGATGAGGCTGAGCTCGAGGATGCGGCTCCGCTGGAGTTTTGAGTTGAAGTAATGTTTTGTAGCTGTTTTTAAAACTATATTTGTGTTATGTAATATTTTATTTATGTATGTTTTGAACAGCTTGTATTATATTAAGAAAAATTCTGGTACTTAGTTATATGACTTTTGTTATCCGTTGCGTTTCCTTTGCACATTTGTTGCTTTTACATACACTTGACACTCGTCGTTAGGGTGGTGACCCGGGTTGTCATCATCCGGACGTCTAGATTTCCCCGTGTCCGGGCGTGGGGATTTGGGGGCGTCACAGGTGGTATCAGAGCGGTTTGACTCTGGGTAAAACCACATGTGCCATAGGTAGTACTAGAATGTTTTTAAAGTTGTGTTTTAAAATTTATTTTAAGTAAAGTTGCTTTTGAATATGTTTTAATTGTTTTATTTGTTTGAACTTGTTTGTTTGTTTTTATTTATTTGGTTATGTTTTTGCATGCTGGTTTCTTTTGTTTCTTGCTGTGTGGTGTTGGTTTTTGTTTTTGGTTTTATGATGGTTTTATTTGTTTTTCTTAAAGGGGTCAAAGGTTGTGTTGTGGCAGGAAGGCGGTATAATCGAGGACACTATTATTAGGCTTGAACCTTTAGTGTAGTAGGCTTGAATTTTTTTGCGATGTGGTTTGCTTGTATGATGATTGAGGTCAAGGTTTTATAGAATTTATGTAACGGGGCTATAGTATAGGAGAGTGTAGGTTCAACAAACTTTAAGGATGTGTTTAAGGGAATTTTGTTTAAGGATTGGGGTCTATTGCCACTGTGACTTAGTAGCGCTTTAAGAAAGAATTTAATGATCGCTTCTTTCCCGCTCCGTGAGGCGGCAAAAAGCAAGAGAGTTCTCAAGCTTAGTCCAAGGGAGCATGACCGTGGAACAGTATGCCCGAAAATTTATAGAACTTGGGCGATTTGCTCCCCACCTCATCGCACAAAAGAAATGCGAGCCGAGCGTTTCTAGGAGGGTCTACGTCCTGATATACCCCGTATGGTGGTCAGCCACCGGATATCCACTTTTCAGGATTTAGTGGATGTGGCCACTCTTGTGGAGCGAGAGAATAATTTGAGAATGGGCTCCGCTCCAGGACATAAGAGGCGGAGTTTTTCTGGTGAAGGAAGTAGTTCAGGTTTGCCTCAGAAGTTTGTTCAGCAGACTAGGATTCGACCATTAGCAGCCTCGGGAGTGCGTATGGGAGGACGAGTGCCAGTTTGTGAAAGATGTAATAGAGCTCATGGAAGCGAGTATCGTCTGGGTAGTAACCAATGTTTTGAATACGGCCAGACGGGACATCTTGCTCGTGAGTGCCCTAGTCGAGTTCAAGAAAGCCGTGGAGCTTGTCGTAGTGGTAAAACTAACCAGAGGCATTTAGCTCGGGCTCATGTGCGCAGTGACTCTTGGTATCGTTGGAGGCGAGGTTACGGAGACTCAGAATGCTAGAGTCATGACAGGTAGGGGTCTAATCTAATCTTAGTGATGAACGCCTTGTGTGGTTTGTTTTTCTTATATTATAGAGGCTTAGAGAGAGTGGCATGATCTGGGTGATCTTTTAGGGAAGTAGAATAATTGAGTTCTTTAGTTCCGTGGAGTTTATGAAATGGTCTATAGCGTAGTAGTTTGTAAGTTCAACAAATTTCAAGGATAGATTTTATGAAATTTCATTAAAGTTTTAAAGTTTGGGGCCTTATAGATTTTAGGAAAATAAGTTTATGGTAATTAAGGTGTTAGGTTCGACAAGCTCTGGGGGGGGGGGGGAAATAATTAAGTTTCGAGTTTTAGATTTCGTGATTTGAATAAGTAATTTGGTGGCAAATAGGGCTTTAGATTTTACAAGCTTTTAAGGTAAATGTTTCGGATTAAAGCCACCAATCTTGAGAATTTCAAAAAATGATTTATTATCTATTAATGTTTTAGAATTTGAAAGATTTGAGAAGTCGATTTTTCTATTATGGGATGTAAGTTCTTTGATCTTAGAGATTCCGGGAGATGATTCTTGTTTGATTTAAGGTTTTAGAATTGTAGAATTGAAGTACTGATTTATAATTGGAATTGAGTTCTTAGTTTTACAGACTTAGTGCTGTAGCTTGATCTACTCTAGTGAGTGATTAGTTTGTAACCATTAAAATTGGGTTGATTAGAGTTGAGTTATTGATATGAAATTTTTTTCTAGAGTAGATTCCTTTGAGAATTGGAGGTAATGATCTAGTTCATGTTTTTCTTTGAGGATTGAATATATCGAGCTAGTTTAGAAAAATATTTACTGTTAACCCGAGGTTGTAGTGGCAGATTTTAGGAAATGATTCTATCGACTCGAAAGATATAGGTCCATCAGGGTGTTGGAAATAGTAGATTTTGTGTTGGTATTAAATACGATTGAATTTGAGGTTATATGATCTGCAGACTTTTGGGAATGGATTCTTAGCAGGTCTAAGGTCATTCTCGGTACCAAACTTTAAGCAATGGCTAGTTGCTGATTTAAGGATATAAGTTGAGTAGATTCAGGAATGATTCTTGTTGAGTTGAGGATATAAGTCCAGGTGATGGAAATGTAATAATGGATCACTTGTACGTTTGAATGATTTGTGGTGTTGGCTAAGAGTACATGAGATCGATGAGTAGTAATGGTAAGTGCGTATGGATTTCGGGGAGTGCTGGTTCTAGTCTCATCTATTTTTGGCTTGGTAGGAGTTGAAGAGGAATCTGTATGATAATACTAAATTCAAGAGATTTTGGCTCTAAGTCATTTGGTAAGTTGAATGGAATGTACAGTCGAATCGGGTTACCCATTGGGATGATGGTTTGAAACGACTATTGTATTCATCTTGAGAATTAATTGCGACTTGAAGTCATAGGAATTTAAATTGGTGAGGCTATACTTTTATTTGGAGATCAAGTATCCAGTTGGGAGAATTGGGGATATGGTTATTTAACTTGAAAGGAGATCGTTAGGTCACCATGTGGGGTGTATCAAGTAATAAATCTTGGAAGTTGAAACTTATGCATCAAAGGTGGGTAGTATGATCATATGTATGAAGTAATAAAGCAGTAGGATCCTTGAATGTTGTTTAATAGTTTTTGATGGATTGAAGATTTAAACAGTATGACCTGTCTTGAGATGTTTTTTTGCGAAGTGCTATGAAGGAATTAGTTGTGCTAAAACTATAGTTTTTGAGAGTACAAGTAGGTGGGTGAGTTACAAAGAGCGTTTTGATTATGTCTAGTGATGTCAATGGTAGTTTATAATGAGTTTGAAGTATGGGATATCAGATAGAAGTTATAAGCGCTCTCGTTGGTTGGCTGGGAAGGACTTGGGCCTTTTGGAGATGTTCCTTATCTTTAGAAGAGACAGGTGTATTTTAGGATGGTGTTATGTGTTTTCAAATTGGTGCCTGGAGGTTGATTAGTACTGGTTTCTGTCATCAATCAATGGATGTATTTTTGCGGAATGTCGATTTTCGTTTAGGGCAGCGATGGCCAACTGAGGAATGAGTGGAGATTTATGGTTTTTGGAAGTATATGATTGTGGTAAACGTTTTCTTGTGGTTAGGTGTGGATTGAGTTTGTACTTCATGATATTAATTTTAAGAATATAGTCTTTATGTATGTTGGTGAGTTATAAGAGTGCGCGCAAAAGCATGATTTTTGGAGATTTTTAGAAGTTCAAATTTTGTATCAATTTTGAGGAATTAGTAGTAATTCAGAGTTTTAATGGGAGATTAATCTTTTGGTCGTGCAAATTTTATTTATTGATGGTTAATTTCGGGAAGTGGCTATTAGGTTACCAAGGTTGGAATAGGATGAAAATTCGGAAGGTAAAGCAAAGGCGTCGTCGATATTAGCAATTTATGGTATAAAGTTAATAACCATTGGTTTTGTTGGGGGTTGTCGACGTTATTTATCTCTCAAATATGTTCGTAGTTGTACCTTGTATCTGTTTGGCGCTGATGGTTGATCTTGCAAATTTCGAGGACGAAATTTGTTTTTAAGGGGGGAGGATGTAATGACCCGCTTTTACGTGTATTTTCACTGAATTTTTGTTTTTATTTTAATTAATATATTGGTTTATTTATTTTAAATTAATGTATTTTAAATTGGTTTTAATTTATTTGATGTTGTGTTTAATTTATTTTAGTCGTTTTACGGTTTTTAATATCATTTTCGGCGGATCGGTTTTTGGTCTCCGGAGTGAGGATTGGACCTCATTTCTTTTCTTTCCTCTTTTTCTTTTTTCCTTTTTCCTTTTCTTTTTCTTCTTTTCTTTCTTTTCTTTCTTTTTCTTCTCGTTTTCTCTCTACCCACGCAACCCCCTTCTCCTACCCCTTCCCGTCGCCGCACCTTTGACCGCCCAGCTCTCCGCCGTCCGGCCACCGTTTAGTGCACTGCCACCACCATTCTCTTCCCCTTCCACCAGAGATCATCCCCACGAATTTTCAGAGCCATTGGACCAGCCGTTAGCCTTCAAGAGCCGCCAGAAGTCGCTGCACCTGCTCTGTTTTTGCCCCTGTCGCCGGTTGCTTTCGCAGCCCAGAACCGCCGCTCGCTGGCGGCGTGGCCTACACCACCCATCCAGTTTTCTTCCCCTCTCACCGGTGAACATCCCCACCAAGTTTCACCTCCATCCGAGCCACCGTTAGCCACCACGAGCTCCTCCAAGCCATACGGTTTTTCACCGTTTCCGGGGCCGTCGCACCACCTCCGGCCACCATCTTTTCCCAGCTTCTTCCCCTATCTCTTGCCGACCTAAACCACCCATTTCCGGCTGGGATCCGTTGCCGGAGCAGCTCCCACGAGCTCAACTCCGTTCAGCCCCTTTTTGGCATTCGACCGCCATTTCCACCACCATCCACGACCAAAACTCGTTTCCTTTATCTTCATAAATATCTCAAAACCATTCCCTATCAATTTCGTGCCTTGGTTTGTCCCCGTTCGAAAATGGGTAATTTATTACCCACGACAACAGTGTAAATTACACTGTTACGTTGCTCTTCCTCCACCGTTTGCAACGCCGCGAGCTTTCTAAAAATACTATATAGCGCTGTAAGTATTTTCCAAACTCTACTTTTAGATTTAAATATATTTTGCTCATTCAATAAATATTTATCTGTTGGTTGGCTGATTCCGAACTGAGTCCGAGGAGTTTGGGGGTTGGATGGATTGTGGACGGAGTGCTTGGTTTTGTTGATTTATAGATGGTTGATTATTTTGTGCATTAATATCGCATTTACATGTTGCATGCACATGCATTTTTATTTAATTGAGAAAAGCCTGTTTTATTGGCGTAAGTGGATTTTCAGGTGCGTGTGTATCACGACCCCAAGCCGGGATGAGGTATTATCTCAGTGGAGCTCCTCTAGTCACTCGGGAGCGGAATAAACTGAGTGACGCCCCTGAGTTGTCGCTGGGCGACGACGGGAGCGGGGGCTAGGGGATGCTTGGTTACGAACGCGCCAGGCGCAGAACCGGGCATCGCTCTACGCACCGACTCCGTGGCCCTTTGCTGGCGAGGGCTAGAAGATGCTTGGCTACGAACGCGCGGGGCGCGGAACTGGGCATCGCTCGTTAGGTGTCACATGCGTGGTGGTACTCTGCGGTGTGACACTGGAGTCAGGGTGTGTGGATGACCCCTAGGGGAGGTCATGGTGCATACAGATTAATTGGATAATGGTTTGAGATGGATATGGGCCAAATGTGACTTTTGGCGTGATATTTGGAAATGATATGTTTTTGAGTCAAATGGGATTTTTGGCGTGCGTGGTAAAAATATGATTTTATGGGTTTTGCGCATTGGCATCACTCATGCATATTGTTTGAGTTCTATATGTTTTTATCTGGTGGTGTTTGGATTTTACTTACCTGCGGTACTATTTTTTGTTTCGTAGATTTTGGTGTAGGATTCGAGGAGGAGGAGGAGGCTGAGCCCGAGGATGCGGCTCCGCCGGAGTTTTGAGTTGAAGTAATGTTTTGTAGCTATTTTTAAAACTATATTTGTGTTATGTAATATTTTATTTATGTATGTTTTGAACACCTTGTATTATATTAAGAAAAATTCTGGTACTTAGTTATATGACTTTCGTTATCCGCTGCGTTTCCTTTGCACATTTGTTGCTTTTACACACACTTGGCACTCGTCGTTAGGGTGGTGACCCGGGTTGTCATCATCCAGAAGTCTCGATTTTCCCGTGTCCGGGCGTGGGGATTTGGGGGTGTCACATTGACTTACGGAAGAGATTTCCTTTGGGGAGATTTTATCGAGTGCCGCACGCTACATCAAGGGATATGTGGACTTTTGACCGAGGGAGGAAAGCATATATCTTTTTGACCTGCACGGGATTGTTTTGAGCACCGCATGAAGCTTCTTTCTCTTGGGGCCATTAATTCAACTATTATTTTCTTTGAGTTTTCAATTCAAGCCACACCAAATTTTCTCTTGGGGCTTTCCATTCAACGTCGCACGGAATTATTAATTGGTAGAAGAGGAATTGCAGCGTCGTTGAAGAACTCCTTGAGGGGTCCAATTGCTGCTACAGTCCAACCTCCTCCACTACTTTCAATCTCTATCTCTATTCAATTGGCTTGATCTTTTCATTCCCTATTTTTTATTTAATTTCAGTTTAAAATTTATGGAATATTTTTGATTTTTTTCGCTTAGAAGTTTGGGTAATTTATTTGCTATTTATTTACTTCGTGTTGTTTTTTTTCTCACTTTTTCAAGCTTTCATTTAACATTGATTACAATTGCTATGGATTAATTTTAAGAATTTGTGATTTGAATACAAAGATGAATTCTAGAATCTTGATTTTGGGGCTTTTCAGTTTTCAGTTCGTATTTTGTTAATTACTTTCTAATTTAGTTTAATTCTTAGTTTAGTTTTATTAATCTCTTAGTTCCATTACATATTAGATTGATTAAAGTTTAATTAGGACTTAAATAATTTTAGTTTTATTGTTTAATTTTCATATTAATTAAGATTTTTTAATTTAGTTGATTCTTTGATTATTAATTTCAATTTGTTAGTCTTTTAAATTTCATTTCGAGACTCAAAAATCTAAAAATATGAATCTAGTCTATGACTAGTGCCCTTTTTCATTGTTGTTGCACTCTTCCATCTATTGCACATATCATCATTTTTATTTTCTCTTTGGGAAGATTTTCACCATTTTCAATGAGTTTGATTTTAAGTAACTTTCCCTGAGGAGTCGATTTAGGAATTTATTCCAAATTATTACATAACATCCTCCTGCACTTGGGATAGCCTTTGTGCTACTAATTTTTGAGTGAGTCAAAGGCCTCATTCGCGTGTGGCTATGGAAGATTTTAATGTTTGGATCCAAAATTGTGGCTTGATTGATATGCCTACGCAAGATAATAGCTTCTCTAAGTGCAATGGTCAGGAAGGCTTAGTAAGGAGCTGGGTGAAGTTGGATTGAATCTTAATGGATCCAAACTATCTAATCCAGTATCCACAAGCGACTACTCTTTATCTCTTTGTCCGAATTCATAGCCACATCCAAGATCTCGAAGCACTGATTGCGAGATTAGAGGAATCACTCTAGACATATTTTAAAGAGGAAGTTGAGCAAGACCTTTTTGTATCTAAGTTGGAGATGGACGCTTAGCTAGATGGGGAGAATTTAAGGCTATCGCATATGGCAAAGGTGAACTGGTTGAAGGATGGAGATCAAAATTTTAACTTCTTCCATGTGGTCATTAACAACAAAAAGAATTTAAGCATTTCAAAAATGAGACTTCCGAGTGGGGAAATGATTCACTGTCTTGATGATATTCATCTAGGGGCAGTGAATTATTTTCAAGACTTCTTGCAAAAGGAGAGACAAGATACACTGCCTAACTTAGAAAATCTTATTTTTCAGGTGGTTCAGGCAAAGGATAATCAAAAAATTATTGTTGTGCCATCGATGGAAAAACGTAGAGAAGCAATTTGTAGTATCCCAAGCTCTAGTAGCCTGGGGCCGAACGGTTTTGGGTCTGACTTTTATACTGTCTGTTGGTCGATTATTAAGGATGATATGCTAAAAGCTATGTCAGAATTCTTTCGGGGTGCAGCCTTACCACAAGCCTTTACATCCTCATATGTGGTGATGATTCCAAAGGTTGACAAATCGACAGGTATTGATAAGTTCCGTCTAATTTCTCTTTGTTCGGTCTTTCATAAAGCTTGTTCAAAGCTAATAGTCTCTCGCTTGAGTCTTTTGCTTCCAAAGATGATCTCCATGGAATAAGGTGCCTTCATTTCGGGTATGAGTATTTTCAAAAACATTAGTCTCACACGAGAAATGGTCCACTCGATTAATAGGAAAGTTGTTGGTGCCAATATTATAGTCAAATTGATATGGCAAAAGCATATGATCGTGTGGATTGGGACTTCCTATTACATGTGTTGGCTTATTTTGGCTTTTCGTCACAGGTGTGTCGATTGATTGAAGCTTATATTTCTTCCCTATGGTATTCCATTGTAATATATGGCACGACAAGGAGTTTCTTTCAAGGGGAAAAAGGGCTCCATCAAGGAGACCCTTTATCCCCGTACCTCTTTATTATATTACAAGAAGTGCTCTCTCATCTTATTAAACAAAGCAATTTAGAGAAAAGAATTGGTCAATTTGTTCAACCCCATAATACGCCATTGATTTCTCACCTCATGTATGCGGATGATGTGGTCATTTTTTCTAATGAAGCAAAGAAGTCTCTTCGAGGTCTTATGTGAGTTCTCAATACTTATGAAGAGTGGTTAGGTCAACGAGTTAGCAAAGAAAAAACTACAATTTATTTCTCTAAACAGTTCACAGTTGGGAGGAAGAAAGTTGCTATGCGGTTGACAGGTCTTTCGGAAGGCACCTTTCCATTTAAATATCTTTGAGTTTCTATTGTTACTCATTAATTAAAGGCCATAGATTTGGATGAGATGGTGAATAAAATAAGGAAAAAATTGAAGGATGGAAAATGAGGCTTATATTTGTTGAGGGAAGACTCACTCTGTTGAAACATGTGTAATCAAGTATGCCTTCACATCTCCTTATTGTGGTGCAGGTTCCTAAGGTCACTATACATATGCTTAATAGACTATTAAGCTCTTTCGTTTGGGGAGAGACTAATGGAAAAGCTAAGAAAAAGTGGATGACACGGAGTAAATTGTGTTCCTCGTTTGAGGAAGGTGGGATTGGGCTGAGAAAATTTGAAGATTTGCAAATGGCTTTCCACTCGAAAGTTGCTTCGAAGCTTATGATAGAAGGTTCTCTGTGGACGCAATTCTAGACAAAATATGTGGAAGATGGGCATTTATCCTTGGTGGCCCTTAACAAAGTATCTTGGTTCTAGAAAATTGTACAAAAAAATGCATCCAGTGGTACTTGATCAGTCGAAATGATTGATAAAAGATGGGAACGTATCCTTTTAGTTTGACAAGTGGGTGGATGATGGGTCGATCTGTAACCAGTTCCCAGTATCTGCTAATCCGAATCTGAAAGTTATTGATTGCAAAATTGAAAGTGGATGGGATATTGATTTACTACAAAGTCTAGTGGGAGTGTATAAAGCTGAGGAGATCTTGTCATTTTTGGCAAGCCGAATAGAAGGTAAGGATGGATGGTTCATTTTCATCCAAGACCACCTGGGACTATGTGAGAATCTGAGCGCCATAAATGCAATGGTCCGAATGGGTGTGGCATAACTTTCTACCCCAGAAAGCCTCAATCATAATGTGGAATGCACTACACGACTGTTTTAAGTGTTGATGATCGTATCCGAAGAGTGTGAATTCCTTTGGTCTCTAAATGAAAATGTTGTCGAGAAGGAGCTTATGAGGACCTTAACCATGTCTTGCTTATAGGTGAGTTTGCTTGGGACATTTGGCGAATATATAGAAGGCATTTTAGAATTTCTTCTGTAAGGCACCTTGATTAGAAAGACCATATCCAGTATTGGTTTCGAAGGGCTACGTACAACTCACAAAAAGGCATGTTAATTGGCATTCGTCCTATTATTGTGAGTTGGAGACTTTGGTCCAGGCATTGCCTGGCTCGTATTGAGGGTTGGAGTGACTTGGTGGAAAAGGTCTTGACAGATATTAAGCTTTGGCTTTCGTTTATGGCCAAAAGTATGAGCAAGGTGGAGAGGTTGTCTAGATCTAATTGGTTAATACTTTGGAAACTCCATATCCCTATAGTGTTGCCAAGAGCCAAATGTATTAGAGTGTTGAACTAGTTGAAACTAAGAGAGGGAAGGCTCAAGCTGAATTCAGACTGGCGTAGTTTTGGAAACCTAGGTTCCATTGGCGCATGGGTGATTCTGGACCACACTGGAAGACTCATTTTTACCTACTCAGTTTCTTTGCCTCTAGGGTCAAATAACTATGCTGAACTCGTTGGTGTTTTGGAAGGAATTAAACACTATAAGCATATAGGCTTTATGGAAGTGGATATAGAAATGGACTCTTATGGTTTTGCTTAATTGGTTATGAAAAGGTAGATGTGGAGTCCGGTACTTGGAAGACTACTGGGATGACACCTTGCATATCCTAAGCACTCTAAATTATTCTACCTGCCACACTTTAAGGGAAGGTAACGCTACAATTGATTTCTTAGCTAAGTTAGGAGTGCATGGTGTTAGTAGTAATTGGAATAATGTGAATGACTTGCCACAAAATCTTAGAGGATGGGTTCAGTTGGATAAGCTTGGTCTCCCTCACTTGAGAGTTTCCTAATTGTGTATGGAATTTAGTAGTTTGGAAATAAGGTTATCTTATTGGAATGTCCCATAACCATGGTATTCCTCTGCCAAAAGTGAAGGTTTTGTCAATAAAGCCTCCAGGTTCCATCCTCTAATTTTTTTTTTTTTTAAATAGCTATTTATGGCACTTTGACCTCTTACTTCAAGGAAAGTGTTCTATGGATCGATTACATAGATTATTTTGTGAATGAGATAAAAGGTTTTTAGTCTTTTTTTTTTTTCCAAAATCAATATCATTGGGATAGGCATTGTTGTTCATTCACCAAAAGTCATTTCCACATAATGGGACTGCAAAAGCCCAATTTATACTCTTGAGTAAGGTCACAATTCATGTTCGGGGTTTTATTTGTATCGTATCAAGTTGTGAGTATTAGACTAAATATTATAAGTGATAATGGACAAAAAATCAAATTTGGAAAGATTGCCACCTCCAACCGCATGATTTTCTGCTGCTTTGTCCAACATGATTAATGCAATACAGCTCTCTAGTAATCGTTGTACAATTTTTTAGTTCCTAAAATCTTGTCTTTCCATTACATTGTATAGTTATACTTGTATCTATTTATACTAATCTCAAATACAAGGAAATCTGTGATTTTTCCAAAATATATCATGTTTATATAGATCAATCCAAACATGACCTGTTTAATTAAATAGGCTAGGCCCTAAAATACAATAATTAGAGATATTTTCTAGAGTGTGCAAATTCTGCATAATTCCTTTGAAAAAAATGAAGCATATTATGAAAAAGTAGGTTTTTTTATGTGGATCTCAAGTGTCTCACTTATTCAAAAATAATGCGTGAGATTTGTAAACCTTATAACTATACAAATCATTTTATTTTCTAAATCAAGATAAAATTAAACATGTTGGACAAGTACCATAGACGACGCATCTCATGTTTATGAAATTTAAATAAAACCTTTGCAAACCTTAATCTCTCTTTGAAACAATATTTTATTTTTCTAAAAGATCTTATTGTCTAGACTCTAGATTCACCAAAGTAATTTACCATCTTCTTAATCTTCTTATTGTCTATGATATTTGTTAACAAGAGATGTCCAGAAATCAATTTCTCCTACCTAACTAATAAAAATTATGATTATTAAAAAACAACTAAAAAAGATTTTGATTATCAAACATACTAAAACCCTCCAAGTCCCAGATTAATTTGTGAACTGGTATTGCAAGTGAAAAAAATATTTCATGCAATACACAAGCAAGTGAAAGGAAGAGCAAATGAGAACATAGAAAAACAATTTGAAGGATGAATTGAAAATTTTCACTATGGATAATGAAGCATGTGACAACCTGACTTTCCAGTCTAGCGAGAGGATTGTGTTGAGACACGTTAAACACAAGAACTCAAGTCATGTGTCCTTATGAGTAATATGTTTTAGTATCAATGTGTGCTTAGCATCTTATTAGATTTAATAGTTGCAGAGGATTATGGTCACAAAATCTCTAAAATATCAAAGAAAAATATATATAGACAAAGAAAAATGCAGCCATGTCCAAAAATCAGATCCACCACCAATACACATCTAATGCTTTGGGAACCTACAACATGCCCAAATTAAAATAAGCATCTCCTTCCTAAAAGTAAGTAGAAAGTTTCAAGGAAAGGAATAATTACTCTATACTTCAAGTTACCATTACTCACAAGAGGAAATCTAGTTAGTGGATAATCCTCAAGATATTCTATTGTTCTTCCGCTTTGTGCTTTGCACTTATATGATTGATTTGGTAAAAACAATTATCAGAAGGAATGTGAACATTTAAGTAAAACATGACATTATTCACCTAATCTGTGTAGCCAAACTAACTCTCTCTCTCTCTCTCTCTCTCTCTCTCTCTCTCTCTCTCTTTGACCCTTCGAAATCTTGACCCCACACCATAAACCCTCGTCGGAGGGGGGGCACCATCTCCTCCTTCTCAACTAAAACTTAGATTGTTTTCTAGTTTGCTTGTTCGGCCTATTGCTGGTTTGCTTTTTTGTTTTTTCTTTTCTTTTTCCACTACATCAAACATGTCCAATCTATTGCTTTCAAGCCCACTGTGTTTGCCAGTCGCTGATCTTTAAAACCCTGGTGGAGGAGTAGCCAAACGATCATCACATGATTCGCAGCCGCCACCAAAGCCGTGTCAATTTCCTACTCGCCAGCCCCTTTCTAGATCTCCTACCACCACAAGTGTGGCATAACTGGACTCCCCACTTCTGGGTCCATCCTCGGGCTTTGTCCACACCAGTGTGTGTAGCACAAACACCAAAGACAACCAGCAACTCAGATTGTCCACACCAGCATGTGTACCTCCAAAGACAGCTAGCAACTCAGATTGTTTGATTTTAACTATCAGACTATTTTATTGCTTTCTTTAACGAAGAATTTAGGAGAAAAGGATGTGAAGACCTTCATCAACGACTCCGGATTAGATGGTTGCAGTGCTTCTTTCAAGGATGTGGATCACAACTGCATTCAACAAATCCACCAGTTGGATTTTAAGATCACTATTATAATGGTTCCCTAGGCTTGGGTCCAATTTATTGGTCTCATTGCCTATTTTAAATTTTTTTTCTATTATATGCACTACAATTTCTATGAAGGAATTATTGTCAGGGTCCCCTACCCTCTCCTCTTGTATTCTCTTTAATAATTCAATGCAAGTTTGATGGAAAATGTAAAACATGATAAATAATAAACAAAATATGTAATAAAAATATCACCATTTACTGTGTAACTTCCTCCTTATTTTTTGGTGTGCACTTAGGCCCCTACTCACACTTTAGAATTCTAAGTGCTATCATGCAGTCACATGGTTTTGTTAGGGACTTCTTTATCCTCCCACCCAACCTCAAAGTTGATAGATGCTCTCCATTCCATCACAAAGGTTTGTCACTTTTCATTATCTTTCTCATGGCCTCGAAGTTTTGCTTTGATTTTCCCTTCCCACCAGATAGGTTGAGACTTTTCTTAATTTCTTGAATAGTGGATTTTTGCAAAGCCCAGTGTTTTTAGAATGCATAATTTAGAAAACAAGCATAGAAAAATTAAAATGAATAATATAACCTTTTAAAACAACTTAACTAGGTAAAGGTAACAGCTTACAATCTATCCCAGACTGTCACTTTGTCCCATGTACTAGGTGTCAATGTACTTTTCACATAGAATATTTGGTTGTTGTGAAAACGATGATAGAAAATTAAAACCAAACACAAGTAAATCAATCACACGACACAAAATTAACGTGATTTGGCAACATGCCTATGTCCATAAAACTTTAGAAGATTTTATTATATTTACGAATGACAAAATACCCTTTGGGGCAAAATTCACTATTCTAAACCGGCTATAAATATGTACTTACTGTCTGATGTTCCTTGGAGCGACCTGTCGAGTGAACTCTTTACTTGAACTTTACTGTAGCAACATGTCTCGTGAACTTTCTATCTAGCACTTCTAGAATTGCAAACAGTTTCAAAAACCCAAATCTCATCCTGGTCGAGTCCGGTTGGGTCAAATCATTAAATTGGGCTAACACACAAATAAACCAGGCTCCATAGACCCAACAATTTCCCATTTGGAGACTAGTAAAACGAACGCATCACCCTCGCCTCCCAAACTTGTAATCCTCCACCTCTTCAACTCATAGCCTTTGTCTTCAAGCTAGAAGACCAATGAAGTTGCACACAACTTCAATTCCTCAAGTGTAGTGCCTTCTGTCAACCCATCTTGCAAGGAAAATCTCAACTCCTATTGCACTAGGAATATCTACTCTCATACTGACCCTAGCACAAATTAGAGAACTTGTGGTTGAGGCCCTCATTTCTAATCTAGGCGATTGATCCCACCTCTTGCTTTTAGCCTATTATTTCTTTAGACGACGTGCCCATCTCTTATGCAGTTTATGCTTCTTCCTTGGAAGTCCAATTAGCTGCTTCTTAGCTAACTCCCACTTGCTCAATATCCTATCTCGCAAGATTTTACTTTTGTACCATGGTTCACCACCTTCAGGAAACAAGATATAATTCAAGGTGGATGGCCATTGTGGAGGTCTAGTTGTCCTTGTAGCTCTGCAAGCATCAACTGTAGGTGTAGATGTCCATGGAACACTAGATGCTCTACCCCGTCTCTCACACCTTTGCTCTGCATCATGATCTCAGGAGATTTCCCAAGGCTTACATGAGGAATGAAAAAACTAACTCCATTTTGCTTCCCATCTAACTCGTGCAACCAATCCTACTCTATTGCAACCGTGTATTTTCTTACACATCACTAGACCCTAATGTCAAATACAAAGTGCCAGTTCTCTTACCACGTATCAAGACTAGCGCACCCTTTGTGACTTTCCACACTCCTTAAAAAATGCTACTATATGACCATTGTCGTCAAGCTACCACATAGAGATTAGACTTTTCTTTAGATCTAGAATGTGTGTGACTTGTTGCAAAGCACACATGCTCTTGTTTGGGAGTGCGATGCATACGGGATTTGCCTAACTTTAGATTCATCCCAAAGCCTAGAGTCACTTCTGTGAGTTATGATACCCGGCTAATGACTCAACTTCTTGTAACTATTGGTTAGGCTTATAGAGTCTGGAAGACAAAGAGTCCATGGATCATTCATTCGATGCAATCTTGATTTGATCATTGTTGATTATGTAACAACTTGTAATTTTGAGAATGAGGAACAAACTAGTTGGAGCTAAGTGATTTGACCAAACAAATTGATCAACGCTTCAATACAGAACATTTTGTATTGAAGTATAATGATGGAAGGTAAATGCACTGTGCCTGGGTGTATTAAAATGAACTGAAGGATATAATTTCATCACCAAGAACAAAGAGTATTCATACATATACTTACAAGCATGAAAGCCAAAAGCAACGATCGAGTTTGAAATTACATACAACATGACATTCCAACAGAACAATTGGCACGCAAGCATGCCATCTTTTGTTGGGTTATCACCTTTATTTCTCAAAAGTACAGTACTTGATATTCATCATGAGTTAAAATTTTAAAAGGATGATTTACAGAAAGAATCAGTTCTTGCGGTTCTGATGTTGCTAGATTCTTTCAACAGATCAAATGAAGTGCGAGAATATGGAAGGAGTACGACATCCATGTCCTTGCCAGCATTTTCAAGTGGACTCTAGGTCGGTTTGACCTGGATATATACAATAGAAGACAAAAAGTGTTATTTAGAGCTATATGTTATTTCTGTCAATCTTACCATTCAAGAGAGAAAATTCTTTCCCTTTTGTCAATTTTTCTTCTCCTCTTTATTTCATACTGTAATATTTTGTTTGTAGTAGATTGTGGGAATCAAGAAACCATGTATAGGCCAAAGAGATATGATCCTATATAAATATTACATTGGCAAGAAGATATGAATAGCTGAATGCAGCTAAATAGTTACTATTTAATTAGTGGCTAATTAAAATCCTATTAGATTTTTGCCCAACTTTGGCTGTGTACGGGTAAAGATGGTAGAGAAATCTGCCCACCGCCCTAACAGCACTAGGATTTTGTCTTGGTCAATGAATATTCACTTCATAACCATAAATTGAAAACCTTTTTAATCTTTTGAGAATGTCTGAGGATCATCTTTAGTTTAAGGTAATGAAAATGAAGACAATCTAAAAAGTTACCTACAAAATAGCATGTAGAAGTATATCTGAATATTCGGAGAAGCCCCCCAACAATTCAGAAGACATGTTTTCTAGTACTACTAAAAAAGCAATTCCTGAATAATGACCTTATTTGGCTCATCGAAGGAATTCTCATCCTTCAGATTACCAGAGGTGAGTATCGTCTTTGTCGACCTGGATGGCTGTATGGAGCTGGGCTCCAATTTGTCCACACTTATCTTGAGATTAACTGTGTCCTTCCTAAAGTTCACAATCTTCAAAAGAAAAAATAAAATAAAATAAAATCTCAAATTAACAGCAGTGCCACATAGATAGAAAAGCCATATTCCATTCAATTCCAAAAGCGTATGAAGCAGCTATCAAATTCAAAATAACTAAAGAGCTAGAAAAACAAGTAAGACGGATATTTGTGTCAACAAGTAACTGGATAATACGCCTGAACAAAGTAAAATCTATGAATATGTTTGAATCTGAAGGTGCTGGAAAATGGGGTAGGAAGCATTGCATTATAAAATAGTGAGGTCAGTCATGAGGAAGCACACCTTTAATCTTAGGTAACTCTTGTTATCATCTGAGTTTTCCCACATAATTGCAGATGCAATAAGGGAAGTGTATGCATTTTTTTGAAGTGTTGAATGAAGAACAGTTGCTGAACTCGACTCCCTAAAGAAGTGTTGCACCCAGTAGCTTGGTGTTCCATATTGCTGTGAAGAGTTAAAGATAATTGCATCTGAATGCCACCTTAATAGAAAGTTTTTTAATCTCAGTATAACAATTATATAAAGGTTGATTTTCACTTTTGAAGTAAAATATATTTAAAATTATTTTATGACAAAATTTTGAGAGAAATTACCATCTGTCATTGTCATTCAGAAAAAGTGGTGCAAAGCTTGCCATGCTAACTACATCACTGCATTGAAGAAAGAAATGGAACTTCTTAGCAGCTTTTATTTCTGATTGGCCCTAAAAGTTTTATGAGTATAGAAGCTAATTATTGCAAAAGAAATTGAAGATCAAGATCCTTACTTTATGCACACAAACCCATCTGGAAACTCCAGGATTTAGGGATGTTTGAGAGACATAGCGTTGTCAATTTCTAAAAATTAATGCACATCAAAGCAGTTTATATAGCCTACTTGGTACCTATTTGTCAAACTAAATGGGCATAGGCCAGGTTTCCATTTTACGGTCTTTTCCCTTTTCGATACTTTTACTATTTAGCTTTCTTTTTACTAAACTATAGACCTCATTATAAGGCAATATTTTCATTCTTCTGCAACTTGTACATATCGCACGCACTCCTTAGCATGAATTTATCCTACATGAAGGCTTAGGCTCAAAGCACTAGGTTGGTTAACAAAGCATGAACGGGCACTGAGAAGGAAAGGCCAAACACTTTGTCCTAATGACAAGAACCCTCATAAGATGTGGGCTCCAGATTACATGTCTTCTAGAATAATGGTTCTTCACCCAACACTCCTATCTGGTTGTGCGGGTGAGCCTTTTGGATTCCCACTTTCCTTAACAAGGGGAAAAGCAAACAAAAGAAAGAACAGAATGAAAGAAAGAAAGAAAGAAAAGTAAAAGACATAGCTCAGCAAAAATTCTACCTCGATTCCTCTGTATTTGAGAATCCACGAATTTCAGGCACTACAGTAGTAGCAACGATGGGAAAGGCAAATAACCAGCAAGGTGCTAGATTTATAAAAGGATCTTACAAATTGATGTAATTCGATATGAGACGTCATATCTACTCTAAAATAAGAAAAAACTTTACAATCAGACATACTAAATCAAGCCACATCCACTTGTAGGTTTACTTTTGAAGAATTCCTTTGTAGACCAAGCATTTCTCATAATGAACCTACCACGTATGCCTTATCATGCATTAACTTCCAACTATCATTTATTATATCACACCCTCTACACCATCACACCAATATATTGTCTTTTGGGTGGCAGCTTTTGTTTAAATCAAATAACTCTTTTGTCAGCAGATGCCTTTGTTGGACACGACCAAACCATCTTACATGATGTCATTCTTGCTACTAAGGCTATAGGATGGGCTTTTGATTCCCCTTTTTTAACCAAAAAACTTGATTTTTTTTCAATATTATTAAGGAAAAATGTTAAGGGAAACTTCGGGAAATGAAGAAAGGTCATGCATAGAAAAGAGAAATTAGCAAAGAACTAAGTAAAATTTTGAAGGAGACCTCATGGAGAACATAAATGCAAACAAGTTCATTATTTTTGTTTTGATGGGTAAACAAAATTTTATCTATTATGAGAAGCAAAAAAGTTAATTATTAATGTCATTTCTCAAATAAAAATAATTTAGTAACATTAATTTGCCTTATTTACATGTCCATATGAGACAATGGATTACTTATCATAGTTGATGTTCCAACTTATTTTCATTTGACCACAAAAACTATCAAGGTCTTGACCATTCAAAATTTCTGTCCATCGTATATCAAAGTGACCTATACTCTATATTTGAGTATATTTAACTTCAATAAGATTAGGAACTATTTTCTGTTAATGAATGTGAATAACAAGTTCAGTTGACAATAAGTTTGTAAAACTTTTATTAGCTATGGTGCCGTTCGTGGAAGTCAACTCTTCCATGAACAAGACAAATCTAATTGTAGTTTTCTCAGATAAAATGCCTAATTCACCACTAGCTATGAACTATAAGTTTGCAAGTCATTAGCAATTATAACTTCAGTGGACTAGTCTCGTTCAATGAAAGCTGAATCATGTTCTTAATTGCTTGAGAACTACATGCAATTCATCTAATGAGAGATATGCGGATTCAAATAAATAGGTATGGCCAGTGAAATTAAACTGATGAGCCTTTGAAAACATATCATTGGCAGATGTATAAACATATCAAAAGACAAAAAAGAACATTGAAATGGCTCCATTCACATATCAGCACAAGAAATGAAGATGAGAATTTTACATGATAATCATAAAAATCTGCAGGGTGATCCAACGTTTGACATAACCCGTTAAAATTTGTGATAATTTTGACGTCCGGATAAGCCTTCTTTATGGCATTATAGAACTTGAGGTAATTTCCTGGTCAATGAACAATAAAATAATAAACAAAATAAAACAACGAATAAAGTCATACATCAGATGCATCACTAGAAATCTGTATTGCAGTGGCAATTTTTTTCTTCTGAATTTTTTGGTTTCTAAAATTTTTTGAAAGTAATAATGGTTATTGCAACAACTAAATTATAGCACAGATGCAGCCAGTCAAATTAAGCGAGCAGTACATTTCACAATCCACTTGGAAACCAAAGTTAAAAGTGTTTTTCTGGAAGCACTGAGCTTTTGCTGCACACAAGTACACAAAGGAAAAATAAATACATCCATCTAGCATTTCAAGAATTCAGGTACTATATCTTCCCATGGAAAACTTTCCATTGAGGCAAGTAAAATATGAAAACAACTCCATTCAAAGATGAGAGATTTTAAAGGTGGTGTTGCTAACAGAAGCTTAAATGACAAGAGAGAAACTTCATTAAAAAAAAATGTATCATACAGGAATGAAGCATCATGGAGGGAAAGAAAGCTGCAATGAAAGGCATTCAGATCTTCATTAACGTAGAGTTGATTTTCTCCAACATGAAGTTCTTGCAATGCAATAGTATCTCAGAATATCGTACCATTTGTTTCTCATTATTTTTGGAACTGAAAATATGCAACTTGCTAGCATTTCCTGTTTAGTATTGCAATCATTTTTGTGCATTAGGATAATACCTAGTATGATGTTTTCTGAGTCATTATAAATTGAAAGAATGAGTAAACGACACTCTCTGAGCAAGAGTTACACGAGTTTGTGTGTGTGCGTACACACTATGCAAAGGTATGCATGAGAGAGAGAGAGAGAGAGAGAGAGAGAGAGAGAGAGAGAGAGAGAGAGAGAGAGAGAGAGAGAGAGAGAGAGAGAGAGAGTGAGAGAGATTGTGGGCCCTATCTAGGTAGGCCAATAAGGATCATGCTTGTGACTATTAAATCAGGTTTTTCCTCAGTGCATAAGAGTTTGATAAATAACATTGTCAGACATTTGAAAAATTATAATCCCCAATAAAAAGCAACATAAAGTGCATTAATTATGTATGACTAAGTAGAATAGGAGAAAATGTGAAATAGACTTTACCGACTCAAAAAGGAACTACAGCAGAAGCTCTGGAGTAATTGACTCAGATACATTAAAATGTTTCTCATATCGATAGGTGATTCTTAGTCATATTAGTAAATGTATGGAGAATATCATCTTTAGCATGGAGAAGATCATCTTTAGCCCAATTTATAATCTCTATAAAGGCATCCAATCTATCTGTTAAATAATAACTAAGAGAATAATAATAATAATAACACCAAAACATAAATGGAAACCTTGATAATTCTTTTTCCCACAATTCTCATTCCCAAGGGCAACATATCGCAAGTCAAAAGGTTCTGGATGTCCCATTGCAGCTCGTATAGAGCCCCATGTAGAATTAGAATCACCTCTAGCAAACTCAATACTATCGAGGGCTTCCTGTAATCAAGTCATTTATCATCAAAGAAACAAAAATATTGACTTTTTAGCACCAAAAAGTGAGGCTGAATTGTAGAGAACATGAACTGAGATATGAAGCTCTGTTATGGTAAAGAGTATCAACTTGATCAACTTAATGTAATAGGAAGCAACAAACTCACATACTTGCACAAAAGGCCCGACATTGGAAGTACTAACTTGATCATGACGACTGATACCTGTAGAATTGTTTGATTATATAAAGTAACAAAGCATATATTATTCAATTGCTAGATTGAAAGTAAAACAGTTAGGATCACAAACATGGTGAAGTACCATTATTGTACACCCATACTGGCAATGCACCTAGATCCTCGGTTAGCTGCAGAAAAGAAAAATAATGTATTAAAATCAGCTCAAGAATCATATAATGGAACATTCTCAGGTTATTAATAATGCTAAAACTCCACCCTCAAAATTAAAGAAGATGCCTACTTGGAGAAACTCAAAGTAACCAAGGCCATCATCTGTCCAGTAGTTCCAAACATCAACAGTGCCCTGGTCTCTCCTCCCAGGGTCCAATGGTTGCTTTCCAACGAAATGCATTCCTTAACCAAGCACCTAAAACAAAATAGCCACCTGATGCAACATAATTTGGAGGGCAAATATCATTAGTTACGTCGTAACTTCTGAGGAATAAAACGTTATTTATGTAATAACGATGTCAACCCTTGATCAATTAACAGACAAAAAAAGCCTAAACATCCCAAAATTTACAGCCTTTATAACCCTTTTAAAGCTGCTGTTTCTTTTTGAATGGGGTGTTTTGGAGGTAGTGTTGGGAACAAAGATATAGAGGATAGAAAATGACCAATCCAAAAGCTTTCATGAGTTTCTCGCTCATTTTGTCACAGAATTTCTTGGACAAATTTATGATTAATATTGGAAAAGAAATAAAATGGGTAAAGAAAAGCCAAAATGGGGACGCCAACCAAGAACACAGAATAACAAATCAATAATAACAACTGCTTAAGATTTAAAGTTAGGAGTATCTATAAAACTTCAGAATGACTTCAAAGAGGGGGGGGGGGGAAGAAAAAAAAGAAAGAAAAGGTGAGCCGAGACCCATTTGAACAATACTTCAAGAAAAATTGCTACGTTTCATTCATGGATTCACCATTCAAAAGCACTCCTACGAAGTAATATATCATACTCTTGGATCATGAAGAGAAAATGTTGATACAAATAAGCATTCAAAACAATGACCAACCATGTACCTAAAGGGAAGATGTAGATGATGTATTATGGAAATATAAGCATCAGCATCACAAATATTACGCTCACAAGCCTGTATAATGCTGTCTATATTTTCCTAAGAATAACTAATACAATCTGAATTGAGAATTCTCAACACATACAATTTATGCTCACCTGGAAATCTGATAAATTTTGATTTTAGATCTGCCAACATTTCAGCAAGCTCACTTCGGAAACCATGTCCCTGTGCCAAGACAGATTTTGTTGAAGACTATCAAGACCTCAATGGAATGCATGTACTAAGCGATAACAAGTGGGTCTCGGTGGGCATTCAGGTTAAAACTTGACAATAAGTAAATATATAATTATTTTGAACAACTTGCACTGAAGATATCAACTTCCAATGCGACCAAAGCTCAAATGATGAGAGGTGAAACCTTGCAAATATTTATCTTTATTTGAGTTTTGAAATCCCACAAATTATTTCAATCCTAACATGCATCAGAATATGAAAAATCAAACAAGGTTTATACTTTTTCTTTCAGCATGTTTTACTTTTCAATATCATTAAGTGAGTATCGCTTTCACAAAATTTCAGGTGGTGACTGCATGAGACTTTTAGCTATTAGATTCTGGGAAGACGGAAAGATTGCAAACATGAAGTCGAGATCAAGGCAAATGAGTGTTCCCCATAAATTCCCATATCCAGATTAGCCATTGATTATCGAGGCAAGGGGGCCTTAAATGAGGAACGAATAATCTTAAACCATCTTATATTAAAATTTTTTTCTCAATGAATATATTTTCAGAATCAAGATTGACATACTATAAGTTGCATGCCATGCATCAGGCATAAGAACACTAGGGTACACGTATAAATTCCATTTAATGGTATGGGATTTGGATGATGTGAAGAGAAGGATAGCTCACTGGCAAAATCCATCAGCGTCCTATGAGATAAGATAGACAGTAAGTTCAGTGACATTCAACTCATTCATTAATAAACTTCTATCATAACTGTATCACGTGCACATGTATAATCTATCTTATACATGTAAATAAACCATAGTTGGAGTGCATGCATACCTCATGTAACGACCATATATGACTTCAGAAAGAAACAGATACCTTATATGTATCCACGGGCATAGCTGACACTTGGTCAAACCAAATAACTCCTTTTCTGGTTGTAGTCAATTGAAGTCTTGAATTATGTTTTGTGGCGTTGGCTTCCAACAGGACCTCCATCTTTGTCCAGTTTGAGACTTGAGAAGCAGAAGCTCTGAGAGGCAGTCAAATGTATTTCAAAGGATGCATTAGCCCTGTTCAATTAGATAATATTTACAGAACACTGAAAAAATGCACAAATGGTGCTCACAATATTTCACAAGTTGCCATTGTCTCCAAGCCGTTTGAGCCCGTCAATGACACGGATACATCAATTGCTCCTGATGAACGAACATAAAAAACCACTTTGTATTTCTTTCCTTTCTGAATATTCTGAAAGAAAACAAAAAGTAGGTGAGTTTGTCACAAATCAGAAGTTTGAAAGAATAACTTGGCAGAATTATAATATAAAAGATGCAGGACTTCGCATACTGTTGCCTAGACACCTGAACATTATAAAACCCATATGGACTGTAAACTGTTTCCCAACATTCAAGATTTTCCCAAAAGAAAATGTTACGTTCCCTGCACATGGCATTAAACTTTTTAACTATTCCAGATAAGGTGGAGAGAGAGAGAGAGAGAGAGAGAGAGAGAGAGAGAGTATGCATATTAGTGATCTTGTCGTAGAAAAGGTGTCGACTTACCATGCCTCAGAAGCCCGGGTTATAAATACCAACGCCCCCAGCAGGACAGATATTGGTACCTTTCGTGTCACATAGTACCTCCATTCGGAGTGCAACCTTATTGAGCTCAAAACATGATGAACGGTCTGTGGACACTGTAAGGGATGAGTCCTCATCCCCAATAATAGACCAAGGGTCAATGTTTGAGGGGATAATAGGTCCCCCAGCTTCAAAACCTGGAAAAGAAACTTTGTGAGCATCCCTAACACTAAAATATAAGGATGAGGTCTTGCATTTCAATGGCTGGTTGTATAAGACAATATCAAATTCATAATATTTATAGGATAGTTTAACAACCATTTTTTTTTTGTTTTTTTGGACACCAATGCTAAGCAAACAGCCGCACGGATAGTTGGATCCTAAATATAACTTAACAATCTCGAAATTATAAATGTTTTAAAAATCTCAGTACTGGAGACTAGCACATATTGAGACACTGATTCCACTGGGTCTCTGTGTGTTTGTGTGTGTGAAGGTTCATAAGCAGTGACAATTAGCCTATGAAGATTTTTTCCTCTTTCTCTATCCCTATCCCGCAATTCTTCTTCAGCAAACTCTTTTGTTCATTGGAAGTTTAGAGAACATAGAAATGACCTCTGTTGCTCACAAGCTCTGCCCACAACCCTCCAGCACCTGCATGGTTAATCTCCTGCAGAAAAGTATTTGAGAGAATGAATATTCACCATAGTCACAAATTGTTATTATACACTCAACCATTGAAGATTCATCATACACATCACGATGGCTCACAAATGCCATACTAATTTAAACCATTCAGTTTATCTTTAGAGACATTTCATAAGATTGACATCAAATGAAGCATGACTAATCAGATCTGTTGAGGGAAAAATGAGCGTGTTGGCATATTCTTGTGAAAACCTGTGTAAAATAGTGTTGTAACAAGTGTTGTTGCGGAAGGATTGAAGTGGGCTTGAAGTGTGCTCATTATTGGTCAAAAGAAGCTACTTCGCTCGACCCTCGCTCGACAGAGCGCTCGAGCGAAAGCAGGCAGATTCAACCGCTCGACCCTCGCTCGACATACGGCTCGAGCGAACTCAGGCAGATTCAACCGCTCGACCCTCGCTCGACATACGGCTCGAGCGAACTCAGGCAGATTCAACCGCTCGACCCTCGCTCGACACTGAGCTCAAGCGAACCCAGGCAGAGTGTGTCGCTCGACCCTCGCTCGACATACGGCTCGAGCGAACTCAGGCAGATTCAACCGCTCGACCCTCGCTCGACACTGAGCTCGAGCGAACTCAGGCAGATTCAACCGCTCGACCCTCGCTCGACATACGGCTCGAGCGAACTCAGGCAGATTCAACCGCTCGACCCTCGCTCGACATACGGCTCGAGCGAACTCAGGCAGATTCAACCGCTCGATACTCGCTCGACATGGCGCTCGAGCGAACTCAGGTAGATTTCGGCGCTCGACCCTTCGCTCGACCCTTCGCTCGAGCCAATGTTCCAGATCACTTACAATGTAGGGTTTTGAACGCCTCATTTGATGGGAACTATAAATAGAACATGTTAGCTTCTGTTCTATGGGTGGAGAATCAGAGCAAAAACCCTAAGGGCCTCCAAGAACTTCTTAGAGCAACCTCTCCCCCATTTGGTTGATTCTCTCTTGGAAAAATATTACTCCATCATAACACATTCAAAATCAACTCTTATTTGAGTCCATTGAAGTGGACATTGCTGTTGGCCGGAAGAGTCCGGAGCTGCCGTTGATGCAGAGATCGAGAGGTTCTCGTGGGAAGCTATAGGAAGGTCGGAGTTCCGACACTACATGCGTGTAGAGATCGAGTGGGTCACTCGTGGTGTTGCAAGCCAAGTTTAGCTACTACAAAGGTTTTGTGAGTGTTCTAAATTGGTTGTAACAAACTAAAGTTTCTATAGTGGATTTGAGGTGGTGTCTTACACCCGGAGTGGTTTTAGATTTTGAAGAGGTTCTTCAAATGAGTTTCCACTCCGTGAACAAAATCATGTGTTGATTATTTGTGTTATTTGTTTCATTTATTATCTGCTTGTTTGATTAATTTTCAAAAGGCCATAAAAATTAGATTACACCTATTCACCCCCCCTCTAGGTGTAGTGTTGTGTAGAACCACTGCTTTTTCAATTGGTATCAGAGCGGGTTCACTCCGCTAGGATTTAGTTCCTGAGTGTGATCCTGCTGTAGTGGTGTATATGGATAGGTCTCAATCAGTCACATCTCCACCATTTTTTTATGGAAGTAACTATGCGTATTGGAAGGTTCGAATGAGAGCTTTCCTTAAGTCTGTGGATGAACGAGTGTGGACCTCTGTAACAAAGGGATGGAAACAACCGGTTGTATTCATTGAGGGAGTCGAAACCCCCAAGGGTGTGGAAAATTACTCTAGGGATGAAGTCAATGAGTGTAGTTGGAATAGCAAAGGCCTAAATGCGATATTCATGGCCGTGTCCCAGGAGGAGTTCAAAAGAATCTCCATGTGTGAAAATTGCAAAGAGGCATGGGACATTCTTGAGGTTACCCATGAAGGTACCAAAGCTGTAAAAAATTCTAAACTTCAAATGCTGACCACCAACTTTGAAGAACTTAGGATGAAGGATGATGAAACTTTTGATGTCTTCTATAGCAAACTTAATGATATTGTCAATTCTCGTTTTAATTTAGGGGATAGAATTCCTGAGGACAGAATTGTGAGAAAAGTCCTTAGATCTCTTCCTGAGAGGTTTCGTCCCAAAGTCACTGCTATAGAAGAAAGCAAAGACTTGGACAACATGAGAGTTGAAGAGTTGGTGGGTTCCTTACAAACCTATGAACATACTCTTCCTATGGATAAGAAAAACAAGTCCATAGCCCTCAAAGCTATTAGAGAAGAGTCTGGTGAATCTTCTGACGAACTTGCCATGAGTGACAAGGAGATAGCATTTTATGCTAAAAAATTCAGGAAGATGTTTGCCCAGAAAAACCCAAGACAAGAAAAGAGAAGGTTCAAGGGTATCAATGGAGGTTCTAGTTCAGAAAACCGAGAAGGGAGGTATAAGAGAGAAACTAGAGCTGTCAATGACAATATTCAGTGCCATGAATGTCATGGTTTTGGTCACATTCGACTTGAGTGTGCAAATTACAAAAGGGCCAAAGAGAAAGCGAATGCTGCTTCCTTGACTGATAGTGAGTCTGAGTCAAGTGACTCACAAGAGAGTTCTCCCAGGAAGAAAAATTTCAACTACATGGCTTTCACTTCCTCTGTTGCAGGAAAAAGTCATAACAGTGAATCTGTGGTTGAAATTGAGAGTGTTTCTGAAAATGAATCCGGGGATGAAGATGACTTGCAGGAAATCTATGAGAAGTTGTACAAGGAATGTGTGAAATTGAGGAAACTCAATAAAGCACATATTGAGGAAATAGATTTATGCAAAAGAGAAAATGAAGGGCTTCAGAGCAAACTGAGAGAAGCCATTGGTCTAACAGATGAGTTGCAAAAGAGAAATGTGACTTTGGAAGATAAAGTGACAACTCATGAAAATGAGCTAACTTTGTTAAATACTAAGTTGCAAAAATTCTCCATTGGGACAAACCAGCTTGACAAAATCCTAGGTTTAGGAAAGTCATCTAGTGATAAAAGTGGTTTAGGCTATTTTGAAGAGAATCCTGATGCTCCTTCAAGCTCAAAAGCTTTCGGTAAAAATGTGAGAACCACAGTGTTTGTTCCTGAAATGACTGAGAAAAAGAAGGCTCATCCATCTGAAAAGGGCAAGAAGCCTGTGCAAGTGCAAAAGTCTGTTCCTCCTCCCAAAAGACAAGGAGCTCGCAACATGAGCCCCATATGTCATCATTGTGGGAAGCTAGGCCATATTAGACCAAACTGTTTTAAATTAATGAGTCATTTTGTGCATGCTCCTGCATTTGTTAATAGTAGAACTGCTTATCCTTCTGGAAGGGGTAAGAATTACATGAATAACTCTAAGAATGTCTCAACCTTCTTGAGACAAAGAGCTCACAAAGCAAGCCCCGTGTGTCATCATTGTGGTAAGATTGGTCACATCCGACCAAACTGTTTTGAGCTTAAGAGGCACACCAAGAAAATTGAAAAGCCTTTCTCAAAGAAATGGATACCAAGGTGGATCATCCAAAAGGGAAAGACGCGAGTCACACATGGTTTTGGTGCTGTAGACTGACAGGCATGCATTACATACATTACATGCATTTTTGTTTTATTTTGTTGTTGTTTATTTTTCTTGTTTGTTGCTGTCTAGTTTATTTATCGTTGTTTGCTGCCCCTACATGCACTTCATGATTGGGCTATATGATAGTGGGGTTGTTAATTCTAAAATCTAAGTGCATGTGTCTTTTGAGATTTGTATCATATTTCTATGTTTTACAAAGATTTGGAACATGAGTATCTCGTGTAATCTATGACTGGCATCACACACTTCACTCCAAACTCGGTCAATTGACATTTCACCACTTGTGAGTTTATTGGGGAGGCAATCAAAAGTGGTAGGAAGCTCTATCTTCATACAGAATTGACCACGGGCTAGATGACCTCATCATGGTTCATTTGTGCAAAAATATGTATCTCAAAAGGAAAAGAAAAAGTGAAGTTGAAATAAAAATTAAAAAAAAAAAAAAAAAAAAAAAAAAAAAAGGGAAAAGAAAAGGGAGGGTGAAAAACAGAATAAGTTTTCTGTTTTCTTGAACATACTGAGACAAGTATTTAAACAGAAAGATTCAGGTCCTAGCAGCATTAGGTTTGACTTTCTGTGTCTTGAATGAGCTTCCCAAGCACCTATGGTTTCATGTTCAGCCCAACCCCACTCACGCCTTACGGTTGAAATTTCTTGATTGAGCAAGGACCGTTTTAAACACGCACGTCTATATTACTTGTGATACTTTGTTTTAAACTGCGTATTGTATGGGAATATGATGCTTCTCTACATTTGATATGTACTCTTGGTGTGAAAATTGACATTCCCAGTATTTGTCTAAGTCATGTGAGTGTTGTGTGCCTCAAAACTGGGCAAAATGTGTTTTTCTGGAGGTCTCGCTCGACACTCGCTCGACCCCGCTCGAGCGAAAACCGCTCGACAGCCGCTCGAGGGTTTTAAGTTCGCTCGAGCGAACTCCTGGTATAAAAACCCAGCGCCGCTCGAGCCGCTCGAGCACAGTGGCCTCTTTCTCCCTCTCGTGCGATTTTCTTCCTCCTTTTCTCAAATTTCTTCGTTTAAACAAGTGTTTTTCTTCCGAAATCATCTTCAAACCAAGGTAAATCCTTTTCTCTCTTGTATTTTCGTGATTTGATGCTTTTATTTTAGGGTTTTCCGTGTGTTGTTATGCATTTGGGTTTCGGATTGGGTGTTTGAGAGTCTTTCTTCGATTGTTTTTCTTTTATCTTGTTTTATTGAGGCTATTGTATAGCCATTGTTGGGATTGGTTGTATTTAGGAGGTTTTTGAAACTCCCATGGGTCTATACCCGAGTTTCTCACTTGGATGCACTCCAAGTGTTCGATAAAATGTCTCAATGAAGTGTGTTTTTGGTTTTTCATCATGCATTGGCATAGCATTGCTCCCATATCTATTTCATGTCTATCCTAGGTTTGAGACATCGTTTAAATAGGATTGCATTATGTTTTGAAGGTGTTTTGGTTTAGAATTGGCATTGGTTTGCACATGGGTCATGCATGAGGTTTGGCATCGTTTAACATGAGTCATGCACATGAGTTGGCATTAGCTTGTAAATGGCTTGAGTTGTCATTGCATATATGTCATGAATGTGGTTGGCATTAGCATGCATGTTGGTCTTTCACATGAGTAGGCATTAGCATGCATATGGCACACTTTGACCTAGGCATTTGTTATTGTTTTGAAAAATGAGGAGTGACATCGGGCATGCACCGAGTCTTGCATTGTTAGTTGGCATTGTTGCGTCAGCATGCATGCATCCATCACGTCTTTGCATTGCCTTAGCCTTGTCTAACGTCTTTGACTCTGTCTACAGCCGACACCATGTCTCGACGTGTTCGTCCTCGCCAAAACCCTCCTGCACCCGTTCAAGCCCAATTCCATAGTGCCCGGGCCCAAGAGTTATACTCTCAGAACTTCTCGCATCGTACTCCCATAGTCGAGCGTGAAGTGACATTAGGTGAGCTTACCGAGACTATAATTCCCCGTATTTTTGAGTCTCGTCAGTGGCAGGCATTGACCACTGGTCATCCCACTCCTTCTGTGGAGTTGGTTAGGGAGTTTTACTCCAATATTCATGACATATCTGTTGATGACTCATTTGAAGTCAGTCTCAGGAATGTTGTTTTCCGAGTCACTCCGGGCATGATAGCGACTCTGCTAAATGCCCCTCGTGAGCTCTATCCTAGGTTTCCCTACTCACGGACATCTCCTCCAAGTCCACAAGTCATTGCTACTTGTCTTTGTGGCCAACCTAGTAGTTGGGAAGGGACAACCCCTATTTCAACTGCTCGTTTTACACCCGATCACCTCATTCTTAGTAGGATTGTTCTTACGAACTTAGATCCTACTGGTCATAATAGTGATGTGGGTCTTGACCGTGCCCGTCTGCTGTATGCCTTGATCAATGGTGTCTCCATTGATCTAGGAAGTCTTTTGTGTCGGGTTATTGTTGAGGCGTATCGGTCCTCCAAAACACGGACTGGTTTGCCCTTACCGTGTTTGATCACCCGAATAGCTCTCTCCCAATCTGTTGCTTTCCATCCTCAGGAGCCTAGGATTGCTCTTAAGGCTCCTATTGGTCGTAGGACGGTTCAGCTGAGTCGTGCTCACACAACTCCACAGCCTATCCGTGTTGAGCACCCTCCCGCTTCCTCCTCTCAGCCTTCGAGCTCTCGACCATCTAGTTCTCAGCCGTCTACCTCGGCCCCATCCAGCTCTCAGCCATCTTCTTCAGCCCCCGGTTCGTCGGAGCCCGGTCTTCAGCAGGTACTTGAGTATCTAGCTCGCCTTGACGCCCGGTTCGACCGTCTTGAGGTGAAAGTTGACAACCTGCAACAACTTGTGACTCAACGCTTCAATGACATCGAGAGGCAGCTCAATGAGGATGATGAGGATGTCGATGGTGATGATTGAGACCCTTGGCTTCTTGTGACAAAAAGGGGGAGATTGATTGTTGAGGGGGAGATATTGTTGAGGGGGAGTAGTACAGTATTAACTCAGGGGGAGTGTTACTTGTACTAACACATTTTTTTTTGTTTTGGGGGAACAGCAGCTTTTGGTTATTTCTGTTGACTTATATTTCTTGTTAGCTGCTGATTGTTTGACAAATGTTTCTTGAACTCCTGATTTGTTGCTTAATAAAGTATTTCTTTTCTAATTATGATTTGAGAATTGCAAATACGTTTTTGTGCATATGTGAATGGGTATGTTTAACCGTTTGCTAAGCGTGTGCAGAAAATTTTCAACATGTTCAAGAATATGGATCTAATTGGGTGTGCTAGGATTAGATCATATGTATAGGTTAGAGGTTTTGTCACAGAAATGCCAAAAGGGGAGATTGTTGAGGGAAAAATGAGCGTGTTGGCATATTCTTGTGAAAACCTGTGTAAAATAGTGTTGTAACAAGTGTTGTTGCGGAAGGATTGAAGTGGGCTTGAAGTGTGCTCATTATTGGTCAAAAGAAGCGACTTCGCTCGACCCTCGCTCGACAGAGCGCTCGAGCGAAATCAGGCAGATTCAACCGCTCGACCCTCGCTCGACATACGGCTCGAGCGAACTCAGGCAGATTCAACCGCTCGACCCTCGCTCGACATACGGCTCGAGCGAACTCAGGCAGATTCAACCGCTCGACCCTCGCTCGACACTGAGCTCAAGCGAACCCAGGCAGAGTGTGTCGCTCGACCCTCGCTCGACATACGGCTCGAGCGAACTCAGGCAGATTCAACCGCTCGACCCTCGCTCGACACTGAGCTCGAGCGAACTCAGGCAGATTCAACCGCTCGACCCTCGCTCGACATACGGCTCGAGCGAACTCAGGCAGATTCAACCGCTCGACCCTCGCTCGACATACGGCTCGAGCGAACTCAGGCAGATTCAACCGCTCGATACTCGCTCGACATGGCGCTCGAGCGAACTCAGGTAGATTTCGGCGCTCGACCCTTCGCTCGACCCTTCGCTCGAGCCAATGTTCCAGATCACTTACAATGTAGGGTTTTGAACGCCTCATTTGATGGGAACTATAAATAGAACATGTTAGCTTCTGTTCTATGGGTGGAGAATCAGAGCAAAAACCCTAAGGGCCTCCAAGAACTTCTTAGAGCAACCTCTCCCCCATTTGGTTGATTCTCTCTTGGAAAAATATTACTCCATCATAACACATTCAAAATCAACTCTTATTTGAGTCCATTGAAGTGGACATTGCTGTTGGCCGGAAGAGTCCGGAGCTGCCGTTGATGCAGAGATCGAGAGGTTCTCGTGGGAAGCTATAGGAAGGTCGGAGTTCCGACACTACATGCGTGTAGAGATCGAGTGGGTCACTCGTGGTGTTGCAAGCCAAGTTTAGCTACTACAAAGGTTTTGTGAGTGTTCTAAATTGGTTGTAACAAACTAAAGTTTCTATAGTGGATTTGAGGTGGTGTCTTACACCCGGAGTGGTTTTAGATTTTGAAGAGGTTCTTCAAATGAGTTTCCACTCCGTGAACAAAATCATGTGTTGATTATTTGTGTTATTTGTTTCATTTATTATCTGCTTGTTTGATTAATTTTCAAAAGGCCATAAAAATTAGATTACACCTATTCACCCCCCCTCTAGGTGTAGTGTTGTGTAGAACCACTGCTTTTTCAAGATCGATCAACTTTCCGTATACAAAATCCAGAACACCATGCCGGTGCTTTCTTGGAATTCCTAACTTTTTAAGATTGCTACTCTCTTTGTGTGCAGGTGCGCAAATATAAAGAAAAATAATTTGTACAGACGGAACGCTATTAATATTATGTACAGTTATAAAGTGGATAAATATTTTGTAATTATTTTGATAAAAAATATAATTTATTATTATTATTTTTTTCATGTATACCGTATTCTTTTTTATTTTTTTTAAATAATTACGTGATGTTTAGCTACTGTAACTATTAATTTTATTTAAAATAAATGGGATCATATAAAGAAAATTCAAATTTTTACGGCGAGTCTAATTTTTTTTTTTTAGGAAAAATGCTACTGCCTCGTATTTTTGTCTCTTATTTTGACTCATCGTAATTTTATTTTAAATAAAATAAAATAACTAGAAGCCCAACGTGATGACAACATAGACTGCATAGTGCATGAAGAGCACAAGCAGATGTTCAAAATAAAAAATGCGAAAATGATTAAAAAAACAAAAGCAAAAAGCATGCAATATAGATAAGAACATACAAGAAACTCGATCAGCGTTGAAGAGGATGTTCATAATTCGGTCAACAACTAACCTCAAAAAATATTCCAAAAAGTGTTTCGGGTGTTCGCCGTCCCGATGCTTCAGAAGCATTTACAAGAAGAAATACTGTTTGGTTGGCTTCATCTCCAATAGAAAGACAATGTGGCACAAAAAAACCCCCAATGAAAAAGGAAACCAGAAGAACACTGTAAGGAACCTTGCAAGAAGCCATGTTGTCCTCAACACGTCTCATGCTCTTGATACAAACTTATGAAGAGAAAGGAGCTTATTCAGTTATATTCTGATGATTCAACAGAAAAAAAAGGAGACAGCTTGATAAGCAACACTGGACTGACACCTCACAAAATGAGAAAGTCTAAGAGCGAGGAGTGACAAGAGTGTTGTTGGAAGTAGGAGCTTCACTGTTTTTAGTCTCTGCCGGAGTTTATTATAACAAGAGCTTTTATAGTTGGGTTCAGAAGAGTCTTTGCCTTGCTTTCACGTAAGCAACTATTTTTCAGGCTGTGGATTTCAAGCTACAACGACTTCCTCTTTTGATTCTGGACCCCCACACGCGATTCTATATTCCGATTCTGTTCCATTATTTTCCCAAAAATCATTTTTACTCTGCCTGTCTGGCATCTCAGCTCCATCGATGTGGTGTTTGGCTTGTTGGGTTATGGAGCATGGTTTGAGTTGAGAATACGTCAAGTTGAGAGTTCACTCAAGAATCACTTGACAATCGCTTGACAAGGCGCTAAGGCAAACTTTTGGTAGTAAGTTCACTTGAGATGCATTTGACAGTTGGCTCGAGTGAACATTGGATAGAGAGTATGCTCTAATGTTCTCTCGAGAATTGTGAATGTTGGACTGATTGTTAGCTCGAAACGCACTAGACACTCTGCTCGAGTGAATAAACCCGTTATGTCATATCAAGGTTTCTGACACCATTTCCTATAAATATGTTATATTTATGTACATATGGTTGAGACTGAACTATAACAAATGGTTGAGAGAGAAAAAGGTGTTTTGTTAGCATTCTTGTGAGAGAAAGAAGCCCTAGAGAGAGAGAGAGTTGAGATTTGTGAGTAAAGGGAAGCTTTTGTAACTCACCGTGCACTGTAATCTCATCTAGAATAAAATCTCCTACAGTTCTATGGATGTAGGCACATTGCGAACCACGTAAATTATGTGTGTCATATGATTCTGTGTGCTTAATTCTTGAGTTTTTACATTTTTATTTTCATTGTTTGTCTCGATATTGTTGTGTGTGGGTGATGTTTTTCACAATAATTGGTATCAAGAGCCCAAAGTTTTGGACCTGAAAAAGAATGATGTCTGGAGAAGAAGTGGAGATTGGAATCGAAAAGTTTGATGGTGAAAATTTTGGTTATTGGTGAATGCAGATCAGGGATTATCACTATGGGATGAGGCTCCACCTTTCTTTGTTGGTAAAGAAGCCGGAAAACATGGATGATGCTGATTGAAATCTATTGGATTGACAGGTTCTTGGGGTTATTCAAGTCACCATGTCTAGATTAGTTGCACATAACGTTATTAAGTAGAGAACCATGACGGATCTCATGGTGGCTTTGTCAAACATGTATGAAAAGCCGTCTGTAAATAACAAGGTGCATCTGATGAAGAAATTATTCAATCTGAAAATGGCAGAAGGTACGTATGTTGCCAAACATCTGAATGAATTCAACACTATTAAAAATCAATTATCGTCAGTCTAGATTGAGGATTGATTCTTTTAGCATCGTTGCCAAATAGTTGAGAGGCCATGAGAATGGGGAATTACGATGATAATTATGATATAATTCTTGCTGAGAAGGTACATACGTAAGAGTCTAGTGAGTTTTCTAGTACCAGTTTGGCCTTGAGTGTGACGTTCAAGGTTAGGGACACGGCAGGTCTAGGAACAGAAGCAAAAGCAAGTTGAGATTTGGGCAATAGATCACTTGCTAGAATTGTGGCAAATTGTGACATTATGAATGTTATGACTGAAGAAATATATGATGCTCTATTTCTTGCGATGCACAATCCAGTTGACAATTGGGTGTTCTATCAAGGGCTTTGTTCCATAGCATCTCACATTGAGAGATCATGCAGAACTATATTACTGGTGATTTTGGAAAGATGTACGTGGCTGATAGAGAGGCACTGGATGTAGCGAGAGTGGGTGATAGTTTGAAGATAGCTTTCATACAATAGCATTTTTTGGAGGAGCGTGGAAGGTCATGAAGGGTTCGCTGGTCTTGGCATGTGGTAAGAAAACTGACACTTTGTATTTGACATCATAGTCCAGTGATGTGTAGGAAAAATACAATGTTATAATAAAGCAGGCTTGGTCACATGAATTAGATAGGAAACCAAAATTTTGCAGTTTCTGATGTAAGCCTAGGGAAATCTCCCGAAACCACTGTGCAGTGCAGAGTATGAGAGACGAGGACAAAGTATTTGGTGTTCTACGGATGTCTACACCTATAGTTGTTGTTCGCAGAGCTACCAGGATAACCAGACCTCCACATAGGTCACATGCCTAGAACTATATCTTTTTGACTGAAGGTGGTGAACCATAGTAAAATCTTGGAAGACTAGAGATCAAACAAGTGGGAGTAAGTTTAGAGGAAGCTAACTGGACTTCCAAGAAGGAAGTAGAGAATGCACAAGAGATGGACATGTTGACTGAAGATAGAACAAGTTATTAGCGTGAGGTGGGATCAATCGCCTAGATTAGAGAAGGGGACATTGACAACAGGTTCTCTTATGTATGTCCACCTCAAGACTTGATATTCCCAATGTAGTGGGAGTTGTGAGTCACCTAGTAGATGTGTTGACTGTGAGCCTTGTATGTGAGAGACTGAAGTCGGACTCAACTGTAGTTTGTCTTCTGGCTTGAAGATATGAGTTGCGAGCTACAAAGGTGATAGGGCTGATGCTGGAAACAGTGGTTGGCATGTTTAGAACCAGTCTCCAAGTGGGAGATTGTTGGGTTATAGAGCCTGGTTGTTTTTTAGCTGAGAAGTCCTCAAACTGAGAGTTTGCTCACGTCTCACTTGAGAAGGTGCTTGAGCAATGCTCATGTAGTGAGTTTGCTCGAGGTGCACTCGACAGTTGGCCCAAAAAAATTTTAGAAAGAGAGTTCATTTGATGATTGCTCAATAGGCTGCTTGAGCAAATGTTAGACAAATTGTTCACTTAAGGCGCACTCGACACTCCACTTGAGTGAATAACCCTGTTTTGCCATATTAGGGTTTCTGAATTTGTTTCCTATAAATATGTAAATACATATTTATATCCATACAAATGAGATTGAATTGGGAAAAACAACAGACAGAGAAAAAGGTGTATTGTGAGCATTCTTGTGAGAAAAAAAAGCCTTAGAGAGAGAGAGAGAGTTGAGATTTGTGAATAGAGGGAAGTTCTTATAACTCATTATCCGTTGTAATCTACAATAGAATAAAATCTCGTGCAGTTTTATGGATGTAGAAACATTGCCGAATTATGTAAATTATGTGTGTCATGTGATTATGTGTGCTTGATTCCTAAGTTTCTGCATTATTGTTTCATTGTCTCTCTTGATACAATTGTGTGCGTGTGGTATTTTTCACAACATGGCAATCTACATTTTTAGAAATGTGATAATTAGAAGATAAAATTATAATAAATCCTATTTATAAATTGGAATAATATTATTAACAATTGAAATTTAAAATTTTGAATCTTGTAAATCAAACAATACTTCATAATCAGTATGGATGTGTATTTTCCACATTTACAAGTAGAATGATAGAAAATTATTAGGCATCTCCAAAGTATGGATGACTTTGTGTGCTTGTCTTATCACAACATGTCATGAATAAAAATTCTTTATGCAAGCACCCATTTTAATTGACATTACATCCTATGGTAGGATAAAAGCACTATGAGTCTGTCCTCCAAAAATGATTAAATATGGTATATCAATTAAATACTAGTATTGCCTTTGGTATTCTTTTTAAATAGAAACTCATACATGAGGCATCAAATAAAAGTTTTTGAACTCTTAGGAAAATAAGGTCTATTACTAAAAAATAATTTTTTCATATTAGTTTCAAATTTACTAAATTTTTCAAATAGAGTTCGAGATTTCCATACCATAGGACTGCAAAGTCATGTCTTTTACTTAGCATTTGACGATATAGTTATGAAGTCTTCCACTTGCATACTTCTTATCAAGTCTTTCAAAAAACAAAAAAGGTCTTCTCGTCGATTATAACAAAGATTATTAGTTATATATAATAACTCTAAGAAAAGAGAGTTGCTTTAAGTCAGTTGGTTACTCAAAAAATAAAAAAAATAAATAAAAAAGAAAATCCTAATTCGAAATACGCATTCGGCCGGTCTCATCGCATTGTCTACCAACAATACTTTCATAAGCCCTTTTATTCTTTAAAAAAAAAAAATGAAAGGATGACAAACTGATTAAAGTAGAAGTTTTGTATAACAAAAGTTGTTTTTGAATTAAAAATACGAGGAGGTAGTAATCATTCGATCACTCTTGAATTATAATGATGAGATAAGATAGGTTACAAGTATTTCTCAATCCAAACAGTTTCTTAAACTATCACATAATAACTCATCATCAAAAGAGAAAATGATTGATGAACAATCTCACCTTACTGTAATAAAATACGAGTAAAAATAAAATACAAGTTTGTTATAAAACTGTTTTTTGATTACAAATGGCCACTTGATTATTACTTTTTGAATTAAGAATATGAGGAAATAGTAATCATTCACTCTTGAATGTTTCACACTCATTAGTAAATCATTCTTCACATATTTAAAACAACACTAAGGAGTTTTGTTTTATGATGCCTTGCGTTCACTCCAAGACTACTTTGTTTATTCACATTCTTTGATTTGGGGGCATCTCATGATCAGGCCATTTTGATAAGAGAAATGATACTTACAGTCGTAAGTTTGTAGGAACTGGGCAATCATCTTGAAAAAAATAAATAAATACGAGATCCACATGAAAAGAAATTTAATTTTTTAATAGTGGATCCTACTATTCTTCAAAGCGACTGCATAACGCTTACACATTTCATGATGCATATAGCATTACTCTTTTGATAAACACTTAAATAAATGTGCCTTTGGAATTTTAATTAAATAATTAAAATTTTAAAGAGCTTATAAATTCTCATTTCCTCAAGAAAAAGGAAGAAAATAAATAAATAAATAAAAAGTTTGGAAACCATCTAAAAAATAGTCATATTAATTTGATTAAGGTGTTTTAAAGTGCCATTTACAAGTTGTAATTTTCAAACTCTAATCAACTTGAGTTGTTTATAAAAAGGTACGTAGAGTTTGAATGTATTGAGAAAACTTAGAAGGATAATACATTTAATTAATTTGAAGAGTTTCCATCTACCCTAAATGATTTTTCATTTATAGTTTAATTTTTTTTTTCCCAACTTTCTCAAACATACAAAATTCTCAAAAACTTCCCATACAAAGACTTTTCCTATATTTTCAATTGGGAATATTTGTTTAATAATGCCGTGTGTTTTGGTCTTTAAGAGATTTGCCAATCGTGCAATTTTTTTAGGAATATCATTATGTGTTAGCTTTTACTCTATTTTAAAAATATAAAATAATTATAACTATAATTCAATATTTTAAAACTAACCACAAATAAAAAAGAATAAGGCTAGATCATCGAGCACCAGGTCGCTATGGCTCCGGTCACAACGAGCTAGCCTGATTAGCCTTTATGTGGTGGCCTAGGTTTGGCTATTGTGTGGGTGGCAAGATTCTGTCCCCACGCAATGGGCCACAATAGGGTGACCGAACCTGGCCACCCATGTGATGGCTAGACTTAAGACACCAGGAGATAGTTGAATCTAGCCACCTTATGGTGGCTTATGCTTGGTCAACATAGGGGTTGCCAAACTTTGCCACCCTGTGGTGGCCAACATGACCTTTTTATTTTTTATTTTTATTTTAAAAATTAAATTATACTTTGTCACTACATCTTTTTTTTTTTAATAAGAAATAAATTTTATTAATGAATTATACCATAGATTTAATAGAAGGTACAACATAATCTATATAAATAAGCTTTGCTGTCCCTTTTAGTAGGGGTGGGCAGCGGGGGCCCGCCCCCATCCGCACCGCCTCCGCATGGGCGGACAGGGTACCCCGTACCGCACGTGTTGGGGCGAGGTCCCCCGCCCCGCATGAAACACACTAAGGGGGGGGGGGGAGGGGGGGCGGAGGGCGGGCAGGGCTCAACCCCTCCCCGCTTTTCCCCTGCCCCGCACTTTCTTTTATATTTATAAACATATATATTTATAAATATAAATATATATTTACAAATTGTTTATATATAAATATATATTACAATTTGTTAGACTTGTTCACAAGAATCGCATCACAAGAATTGCAAGAGAGTGAGACTTGTTCACAAGATTGCAAATGGTATGGGCACCCTAGGCCACCTTATATAGAACTCCAAGACCATACAAGAGTCTTACTTGAGCAATGTGGGACTTAACACTCTCTTGTAATTCTTGTGAACAAGTTTAACAAATTTAAAAATTAATAACATAATTTTTATGTTATTAGTTTTTAAATCATTATTATATATATAAATTTTAATTTACGATTTAATTATATAATAATTTGGATCTAAAAAAAATATTTTTAGACCCAAAACTTTTTTTTAAGTGAAGTGGGGGGGGGGGCAGGGCGGATGGGGTGTTCGCCCCGCCCCCCAGCATCGGGCGGGGGGCCCCGCCCCCGCCTCCCTGGGGCGGGGTGCGAGATGGAATTTCCATCCCCTGCATATGTGGGGGCGGGGTGCGGGGAAGGGATGCCCCCGCCCCCACATATGCGGGTAGCACCCCTACCTTTTAGTGCTTTCTTGGTTAGTATATGAGTTGGCATTCCCATCTTGCGTTAAAAGAAAATCAAAAACACAGATTTAACAAATGGATGCAATGAAGTTGAGTAGACCAAAATTAGTTATCAAAACCGGGCTTTGGGTTGTAGATTAGTGTTGTTAGCAGCACACACAATCATGACTTATTTTTATGATAGTTAGGGCAACCAGTTGAAGATATTTATGAGTAGTGCACCAACTGATGATTAATAATACTTTTAACAAGACTTGCATATATGGCAATAGTTGCTTCAACTTTTCACAAGAGTTAAAGATTGTTTATAAAAATGAGATATATTTTTTAAGCAAATAAATATATATAATATCAACAAAGAACATAAAAAAGGGCGGAGGGCTCGACATGCACCTTGTAACAATCAAAACAGTGACAATTAAAAAGGGAAAATGAAGTTAAATGTGTTGAAAATGTAACCATGGGAGAATTTTCTCATGGATAGAAATCTTCGAAAGTTTCTTTTTTTTTTACCAAACTTAAAAATTAAGAGTAGGAGAAATATACAGACATAAAATAGATACATAAAAGGTTGCTTGAGTAAATTCACTTGGGTAACCTTTAACGTTGTAGGGAAACTTCACACATCTATTTCTCCTTCACTGTAAACTTTAGAGTTTTGTCAAGAATTCTAGGAGATCCAAATCCTCCTCCCATGAGTTTTGTCAAGAATGCTTTCATTGCTTAAAAATTTTGGTTTAGTAAAGAATGTTTCCACTCAAAGCATTAAAAAAAACCAATTTGGGGTTGCTCCCAACTTCCAAGATTGATGTCCAAGGAACATGGAGTAAGGGCAAAGTATAATTTTATAGAACACCCCACTCACTCAAAGTTGGTACAAAACATTAATAAAATGGTGAATGGATGAAAGTGGAATGTCACTACAACAAATTTGAGATTTTTTTATGGTTACATTTTTGGGTTAGAAGTTAGAACGAAAATCGTCACAAAATGGCGCTTTTACTTTATATCGGTCACGAACTTTGAATTTTTATGACGGTTATCTTTTTGTGATTATTTTGTTTTTATGTCCGCCACAAAAATTGTAAACTGTTGTAGTGTGGCCAAAGCATGTGACAAATGGGATAGAAAATATATACTTGATATCGTTAGGGAGTTTGAGTTTTATCAAATTTGGATTAAGATTATATTACATGTAACAACCCAATCCAATGTTATTATGGATTGGATAAAGATAATTTTATTGAGTCTGTATTATATTTAATAGACCATATTGGATAAGCCCATGACCTATACTTGTCCATTTCACCCCCAGAATTCAAGAGTGAATCCTTTAACCTAAAGTCCACAATAATAAGAACTTAAATATAAAAAGCCATCCAAAATCAAAGGTCCCAAACATTCTTTCAATTAAAAAGAACTAAATACTAGCAAGATTTCTCTTAACTCAGGCAAATTCACTTATGCCACCGGACACTTCTTTCTTTTATAATCCTGTCATGTGCTAATCATTTTCAACTATCACAACCATCAAAGTCATCTATAAAAGAAATGGTGGATAAATAGGGTGAGTCCACCGACTCAGTAAACAGCGAAGCTATACTAGTGTGCAAACGTAATGCATAACAATAATTCAATATCAAAATTACAAAACAAAATATCAAAATAACATAGCGACATTTCAGAAATACTGATTTACAACAATACAATATACAAAATTCCTTTGGCATAAGCATATCTTAACAATATCATAATAGAACAGATTCCATATTTAACCCTCGTGATAGGGTTGTGCTATCCTTGGTGGCCAAACCAGGTAGAAATAGAAGTGAAATCTTCCCATTTTAAACTTGGTGCGCTGAGTGTGCATACAATTAAAACCACGTAGAAAATCACTTTGTCTCCAAAGTGGGTGCACTCATAAACAAAGATGTTGGTATCAACATAATAATAGAGGCCACAATTTTATACCTGTGGTAAGGTCATAATAGAATCATAAATAGAATATCATGCCAAAGGGTTTTCAGATGCAACATCATATCATAACAGAGTACTGAGCATGTAAATAACATATACAAATTCTAAATTTCATATTTGCTCTTTTTATATAGTTAAGAACAGAATACCAAAAAAACTCATGTCTACATTAGTCATAATGGAAAAATATTTTATTTTCTTGTTTAGAACAAAGAAATAGTGTAGAAAAGCGACTAGGGTTGTTTTCATAACAAAACATGCAAGTTTTTCATAAAATTAACCTTAATAAGCTTTTAGGCAAGTCTAACATAGGAGTATTGCTTACCTAAATGTTTTAACATTTTTGAATTTCCCTACAATAGTGCCAAGCAAATATTAATCATAGCCTATAAAATAGGCACATAACTTGCAATTAAAACTTGAAATACTAATAACCTATTTTTCATAAAGCCTAAAATCATCATAATCCTAAAATTGCAATAACTCTATAATATCAACGTTAAAACTATAAATCTTGTCTTCATGAATCCAACTTTGATTTCCCAACCTCCATAATATCATTAACAACAAAATAGTCTATTGACTCTATTATTCCATGGATCCAAAATAACCTAAATCGAAGTAACTAATGAATCAAGGTGTATATGTAACTACACTTAAAAATTTTATTAAGCGTTACATGTACACGTCTCAACTTCATGGCTTCAAATTAACACTTGAAGAAAGATTGGTTAGATTGCATACATTGACCAACTGAAGTGAGGGAGAGATGGGAAGAGGGAGAGAGCTAACGAGAAAGATAGAATGAGAGAGAATGTTTTACCGCATGGAGGGGAGAAAGAGTCCAAGCTGTGCATTTTAACACCACGTCTAGCAGTATAGGCAACAATTGGATAGCTTAATGTAGCATAAGGAGACGACAGCTAGCTTCAAGGTTGGAGGAGCTAGGTAGAGGGAGATGTGGCGTGTAAGTGCTCGATTTCTACTTTATAAAAATATGGGTGTAGATTGGTGGTTGTCGTGGCACGTAGATTGTTGGTGGTGGCTTTGATGTTGTCGAGTGGTTGCTTTCGGCGACGGTAGCTCATGGAAATTGCCTTCAATTTGGGAGGAGTTGTGCTGCTAAAGATGACCAATAGACGTGAAGGCTTTTTGTGTTTTTGTCCTGTGTTGAGGGCGACAAAATCAAACCTTCAATTGGAGTGGCAGTGTGGCTAGCCCATAGTGGTGTAGTGGCTCGTCCATGGTAGGGTTGTACAATTAACTAGTGTACCTAGTCCAACCTAGTTCAAGATACCCAACCCGAAACAAAGTGGTTTGGGAACAAAAATTTCCAGCATAGATCCGATGGGGTAATACCCGAACGTCGTTTTATCAGTTGTATGGCCTCGTTTGGATGTTGAGATGAGATAAAAAATTTGTGAATAGAAATGAAATGATTTGTGAATAGTAGTAAAATAGTTTGAGTTAGGAAGTTTTATGGAGTTTTGGGAATGAAAAGAGCAAAAGTTCAATAAAAAGTATCATAAAGTTAAAATATTATTATAATATAATTTTTTAATATTACTTTTATTTTGAATTTGAAGAAGTTGAATTATGTTTTGTGTTTTGTTTAGAAATTTAAGAAAATTGTAATGATCAGGTAATGATTATATGAAAATTTTGAAAACTTAAAAAGTTGAAATTGAAAAGTGTGTGTTTGAGTGGTGTTTGGATGTTGAGATGAGATAAGATAAAACCATCTGAACATCCAAACTGTAAAATTTATTCTCCTTCTCAATCCATATTCTTTGTCTTCTTTCAATGGCTCCACACAACCTTCTCATTTTGGTTCTCAAGGTTCTTGCTCTTCCCGCCCTCAAGCTTCCCCTCAAAAGGCTAGGGGTACTAGTTCTTATCTCCCAGATGACTTTGATGGTTATCGTTGGTTCGCTATGACATCCCAAGTAGACTTGGATTTTGTGAGAAACTCATACGGAGTTCTTGACTCGGTTGTGTTGGAGGCACCAGAGAGGCAACCCTTTTCATAAGCTTTTTTATTTTATTTATTTATTTATTTTTATAGGGTTACGTCTCCTATTTTGCCATCCGATTTGGGACATGTTGGATTATTTGGGTTTAGCCCCAATCAGCTTCATCACAATGCTTGGAGGATATTATTGTTGTATAGCATTGTGTGGTGTCAAATATTGGAGTCTACCAGCAAAGAATGTCCCAACCTTACTACCTGTGAGTTCCTATATACCCATGGTGAACAATGTATTGCTAGAAATATGAGAAGTTTTCTTTCGAGGGCCAAGTGTAAGGTGGCATGTCTAGAAATCTGCTACTCTCATGTCAAGGACTAACACAAGAAGTTCTTTTTAGTGTCGGGCACTGGTTGGGAGTATCCTATGGGGCGAGCTCAACGCGTAGAGTTTCCCATCTGGATAGTGTGGAGTTCCCAAAGACCATGAGTTCAATGACTTGCTCTCCGTTTGAGAGGAGGCTCGCATTCAACAAGCATACTCCTAGATTGAACATAATCTCGAGGTGGTTTGCTCTAACGTTCTTCTTACTTGGGAGAACAATTGACCATTTTTTGGGGTCCCTAGTCATTTTCGACGAAATGTTTTGAGCGGTCCACCCAATTCTCGCGGGTAGAAAAGGGGGCCTTCAATCCCACCGTAGCAAAAGGGAAAGAACGCTCGTCTGAATAGTGACCTAGTTCATGGCAAGGACAAATCTTCCAGTGAGTCAAGTTCTAGGGATGCCTCCATTGCTTTGGGAGGTGCTACCCTGGGGCAATCTTCATCGCTCATTGGGGGTAGTCGCTCATTGAAGCCAGCCGATCATCAACGACACGTTCCGTTGTCCCTAAGAGATGGTGAGCCATTCCGCCTAGTTTTGCCTCATGGTGACCACTTGGAGGAGATTATGAAGTAGGCTGAGGCCGACTTGGCATTAGTTTTGGAGGCTGAGTCCTCTAAATCTAGCCAATTGGCCAGGCTCTTTCTATCCCTGGTCATACGGTTGAAGTCCTTGATCAAATGGAGGAGGATATTGACGTGGAGTTGCATTCCACGTTTCTAGAGCTCGTACCTAAGGGGTTTGTGGATCATCTCTCTAATGTGTGTCTTTGGGGCCGTGGAACTTGGCTGAGGTGCATGAGGCTGGCAAGGAGGTGCTTTCTAGAGGCGGTTGTGTTTCTTCCCCGCTGTCCATTACTTCCACCACATCTGGTGGGGAGACTCCCAATCTTCCATTTGATCCTTGGGGATTGTCCGGAGATGATCCTATAAGTGCTAAGCTCAATGGTGGTCGAGTTTCAATTCCTTCTGGATTTTCAGCATTTCACCTTTTGTCGAGGGGATTCCTTCGCCTGTTAATCCTACCCTACCTTTTATTGTCTCACCTCTTGGCGATGAAGTTTCAAAATGGTTTGTTACAAAAATAAGAACCCCCATCACTTATGATAACTTTGGGCATGCCAAAACGAGTAAACATAAATTGCAAAAATTTTAGGACAACACGATGATCATTTGTTTTGCAAGCGACGGCCTCCACCCATTTTGAAACATAATCCACAGCTAATAAAATATATGTGTTTCCAAAGGAAATTGGAAAAGGTCCCATGAAGTCTATTCCCCAACAATAAAAAATTTCGAAAGTAAGAATAGGGGAAAGAGGCATCATGTCTCTTTTGCTAATGGATCCCAATTTTTGACAGGGCTTACAAACTTTACAAAAATTATAAGCATCTTTAAACATGGAAGGCCAGTAAAAACCACTTTGCAAAATTTTAGTGACTATTTTCTTTACGGAAAAAATGACCACCACATGCACCCATATGACAAAATCTCAACACTGAAGAAAACTCATAATTAGGAATGCATTTTCGAATCAATTGTTCTGAACAATATTTGAAAAGGTATGGATTATCAAAGTAAAAGTGTTGTACCTCAAAGAGAAATCGACGCTTATCTTGGGTGGACCATTCAAAAGGCATTCGCTTAGTCACTAGATAATTGACTATGTCAGCATACCATGAAACTCTATTAATCACAAATAGTTACTCATCCAGGAAACTGTTATCAAGAAGAAGGCTGACATTTGAAGAGGAGGATGATGGCAATCTAGAGAGGTGGTCAATTACCACGTTTTCAACTCCTTTCTTGTCCTTAATGTTGATGTTGAACTATTGAAGTATTAGAATCCAGCGAATCAAGCATGGTTTTTCATCTTTCTTAACCAACAAATATTTAAGAGTATAGTGGTCAGCGAAAATAGTAACAGGAGAACCAAGAATGCAAGTCCGAAATTTATCAAGTGCAAAAACCACTACAAGCAATTCTTTTTCAGTAATGGTATAATATTTCTGGGCATCATTCAAGATTCTACTGGCATAATAAATCACAAAAGGTCTATTATCCACACGCTGTCCTAAAATAGCTCCTAAAGCATAATCACTTGCATCTGTCATGATTTCAAAGGGAAGGTCCCACTACGGTGGTTGCATAATAGGAGCAGTGGCAAGTGATTTTTTAAGGGTATCAAAAGCCTTTTGGCACTCATCAGTCCAAACAAATTCAATATCATTTTGTAAAAGAGTGTACAAAGGTTTTGTAATAGAACTGAACCCTTGAATAAACCGCCTATAAAAGCCAGCATGACCAAGAAAAGAACGAATATCCTTAACCGTCCTAGGGATAGGAAGTTTAGATATTAATTCAATTTTTGCATTGTCAACCTTTATACCTTTAGAAGAAACAATATGTCCCAAGATAATGCCCTTAGTAACTATAAATTGGCATTTCTCCCAATTAAGTAAAATATTTTTTTTCTCACATCTCTGGAGAATATGTGCCAAATTATGCAAATAACTATCAAAAGATTTCTAAAAAATAGAGAAGTCATCCATGAATATTTCACAAATATCATCAATCACGTAAAAAAATACTCATCATACATCTCTGAAAAGTAGCTGAAGCATTACACAAACCAAAAGGCATTATAGTAAAGCAAAGGTGCCAAAAGGACATGTGAAAATAGTTTTCTCTTAGTCCTCAGGCACTACAACAATTTGATAATAACCAGAGTAAAAGCAGCAATAAATGCATTACCAGCCACTCTTTCAAAAATTTGATCCAAGAATGGTAAAGGAAAATGATCATTCCTACTGGCTGAATTAAGTTTTCTATAATCAATGCACATTCTTCAACCAGTAACCATTCTAGTTAGAATCAACTCATTTTTATCATTTTTGACAACAGTTAAACTAGATTTTTTTGGTATCACTTAAGTTGGACTTACCTAAGTACTGTCTGAGATAGGGTAAATGATACCCATTGCGAGCAGTTTAAGCACTTCCTCTTTAACAACTTCCTTCGTGGTAGGATTGAGCCTACGTTGAGCATTACGAATAGGTCTAGCATCATCTTCAAGATAGATTCTATGGGTACAAACAGTAGCATCAATACCTTTGATGTCGGCTATTGTCCAACCAATTGCGCATCGACGCTTTTTTAAGACTTCAATCAACTGGATTTCATCCTTCTGATTTAACTTTGAGGAAATCACCATAGGAAAAGTGCCTTCTTCAGGACCAAGCAATACATACTTTAAATCTTAATGAAGTGGTTTCAGTTCCAACTGGGAAACTTCTTCCTTTGAAAATTTAAGTATGTCTGGTTGTGAGTTTCAAACTGGGATTTCCATCTTGCGCTTGCAAATTTACTTTAAATGATAAAGAAGAATATGCAAAATAGTCCAAAAATTCAAAGGCATCTTTATCAACATGGTCAGTTTTTTCATCAAGTAAAAATTCAAGTGTCTGAAAAATAGAATCATTATCAGAGAAAGGAAAAGTTGAGCAAATAAATTCTGTTGGTATCAAAGTCTCCACAGCATTCAAATCACTCGTGTCATCAAAATGTGCTGGCATTTTGCAAGCATTGAAAACTTTCAACTCAAGTGCCATGTTCCCAAAAGTAAACTTCAGAACTCCACTTCTACAATTAATCAAAGCATTTGATGTAGTTAGAAATGGTCTTCTAAGGATGACAGGAGCTTGGTAAATAGTGGAAGCTGGCTACTGCATATCAAGAACTACAAAATCTACTTGGTAATAAAATTTGTCCACCTAGATCAGCACATCCTCTACAATAGCCCTCGACTTCTTAGCTAATCTATCAGTCAACTGTAGCACGATGGAGGTCTTTTTCAGTTCACCCAATTCCAACTGCTTATACACTGAGAATGGTAGCAAGTTCACACTACTCCCCAAATCAAGTAAAGCTCTCACAATGTGTGACTCACCGATCATAATGGAAATGTTGGGAGAGCCAAGATCTCCAAACTTCTGAGGAGTGTCGCTCAATATCAATGCACTGACTTGCTCCGTTAGGAAAGCTTTCTTCTTTACATTCAGCTTCCTCTTCACTGTGCACAAATCCTTCAAAAATTTTACATATGAAGGCACTTGTTGTATGGCATCCAAGAGTGGAATATTAATCTTTACTTGCTTGAAAATCTCTTGAATCTTAGTGTGCTATTTGTTCTTTTGGCCAGCTGCCAATCTCTGATGATAGTGAACCACATGTTGGTACCCCCTACTAGTTTCAGCATATGCACTCATAAACTTCTTCAGCGCTGGTCTCATTACCTTTGGTTCTTTTTCAGCTTTACCAGTCTCTACTGCATCTTCAGGTGTAGGAGCACTACCTGTGTGTCTATAGTCATCTCTAGTTGGGGAACATCCTTTCCATTTCTCAAAGTAAGAACAGCCTTCGCTGTCTCAAAAATGTCCCCTGAGACATTATGCACTTGCTATTGTTATTGCCTGTGTGTCTATAGTCATCTCTATTTGGGGAACATTCTTTCCACTTCTCAAAGTAAGAACAGCCTTCGTTGTCTCAAAAATGTCCCCTGAGACATTATGCACTTGCTATTGCTACTTGAGGATTAGGCTAAGGTTGTGCTAGAAATTTCCCTTTCTCTAGTGTGCTCAAGGTCGTGCTTATCTTATTAATAGTGTCTCGCAACTCATTTATGGGCTGAGTGTTCTGATTGTTTGTGGTGGCCTGAATTTGCATGAATTGCTGAAGTACATTGGCCATCTGTGCCATACTGTCGTCTAGAGACTTCTTTGTAGATGACGGAGGCTGAGAACTCTGTGTAGCTACATGAGGCTAAAATCCAGGGGGTACTACAAAAGGATAACTCTGAGAACTGTGATATGGCTGATATTGGTGGTGAGGAGCACCCAGATGAAATGGCTACTGCTGAGATGGTGGAGACCGGCCAAGCTGATCATTTCTCCATGAGAAATTTGGGTGATTCCTCCACCCCGAATTATATGTGTTGGAAAGAGGCTGATTCTGTGCTCTGTTAACCCAATTAGTTGATTGCATTTGCTCAGAACTACTTTCTTGAAATACTGGCATAATCGGGCAGTCTTGGGTCTTATGATTCGAATCAGCACATATAGAACATGCCTCTACTACTTTCACAGCCTTCACTTTTTCCATTTCCATGACCTCCAGTCTTCTAGTTAATACAGCTATTCAGGCTTGAACAATAGTGTCCTCCTTAAACTCATATCTGCCCCTACCAGAAAAAGCCCTTAGTGGCTGTGCTGTTAATGGCACTTGATCAATATGAGTGTTCTACTGTTGTGCGCTCTCAGCAAGATAATCAAAAAATGATAGTGCTTCATCGGGTTCCTTGCTAAAGAATTCCCTATTGCACATTGTCTGAACAAACTGCTTGCATTTTAGAGTGAGACCAGTGTAAAAATAACTCACCAACCTCTAAGATTTGAAACCATGATGAGGACAGATGTTTACCAAATCTTTAAATTTTTTCCAATTGGCCTTAAAAGTCTCATTAGATTTCTGATTGAATTGACTGATTTGCTCTTACAAAAACTGAGTTCTCTAAAAAGGAAATTTTTTTTTGTAAGAATTCACACTGCATATCTATAATATCTGCTCATTCTTTCTTCTTCTTTAAGTATGAACCTTGATCTATGTGTCAAACTTCATTCTACGTGCCAAGTTTCGATCTACGTGTTGAGTCTTATCCTAAGCGTTGTACCTCGATGGAGTGTTCTGAAAGTTATTCAGCGGATTTCAAAGTAAGATAGATATTTTAAAGCTTACGGATGTTTTAAATATTATTGAAATATCTTTAGGAGATATTTCCAATATAGTAGATAAGCATGTCTTTAAAGTAACAGAATTATAATATTTTAATGAGCTCTAAAAATATTATAATTGTGGATAATTACTTAAATTAAATATTTTAGTTGTTTTAAAATATTAAAAAGTTTAACTTTACGTTGAAAACTCTAACTTAAATTTAAATGATTTTATTCTTTTTGAGTAATTAACGATACCTTATCATTTTAAATAATGATGAAGGAATATTATTTTATAAACTTTAGTTTATAAAATAATATTCGATCTTAATTTCAAATAATATTCTATCTTAATTATTTTAAGTGTTTTATTTTAATAAAATACTTACGTGTTTTCAAATCAATGTTTAAACTCATCATTAGATCGTTTGAGGATCCCGAAGTGAAGAACTGGGATTAAGTACCTAGGCCCCTACCCTCTTCCCTGCACTTTTTCCTTTCTTCCTTTTCTCTCTTCTCTTCTCTCTCTCTCTCTCTCTCTCTCTCTCTCTCTCTCTCTCTCTCTCTCTCTCTCTCTCTCTCTCTCTCTCTCTCTCTCTCTCTCTCTCTCTCTCTCTCTCTCTCTCTCTCCCTCCCCCATGCATGTCTAGCCTGTGCTCTGTGTCTTCTACACCATGCGTGAGCTTCAAGCCTCCCAGCCGCCATGCACCATCTCCACCTCCGGCATGATCTTCCCCCACCGACGACCATTGCCTCACCGATGGTGAGCTACACCAGCAGCGCCATCTCTCTCTTTCTTCATCCAAGAAAGAGCCACCATACACAGCCAAAACAGCCATCAAGCACCACCAATGACTTCACCACATCATGGACTTCCTCCCCATGTCCTCTTTTTCCCTTACCTCTGTCTCTTTCTCCAATGGGTTTCCACAACCTTAGTTTCGGTTGCACCACCGTACACAGCTACACACGATGTTTCACCACCACCACCTTGTTTCTCTTATCACCTCGACCTTCTTCAACAAATTTCATGTCCAAAGGAGCTGTGTATAGCTCTCACTCTCCCTCACTCTCCAAGGCACAAGATTAACTTCTAGTGGCTGATTCACCACCGTGAGCCACCGCCTGGCCACCACCTTGCCACCACAGCTTCACCACATCTTCCTCTACCTTTCCCTAGCTTCCCATGAAGTTCTATAGCCTTCTTCCACCTCAAGCAAACTCCCATCATTTTGGATTCACTGTTTACGGCTTGATGCCGCTGTGCTCTGCCACCTTTGACCACCACAAGGCCACCTTGAGCCTTTCCAAGGCCATGCCTAGCTATATTCTCAAGCCTAAACCGCCACTTTATGTGGTGAACAGCAATCGTATGCAGTGTTATTGCCACGTACGACTCTTACGACGCCTTGATTGTGACTAGCAGTGAGTGATGCACGGGTTATCCCATTGATGGTATAAGTCTCTATTTCTAGTTATTTACGTTTATATTAGTTAATTGGTTGGACTGTAGACCATGTAGTTAGTAACTGTGGAGTTCGATGTGTAGTTGTGAAGCAAAGTGTAGTTGTGAAGTGTTGGGCTTGATTATGTTGTATTGTAGACTGTGCTATCAGTATGGGTGTGAGGATGATGCCGTAGTTGTGATACGATGTGAAGTGTGAAGGGAGTACGCGTGGAGCATACTCCGTGTATTGTAGTGATGCACTGTGTGACGTGCACTGTAGTGATGCGTGGCGTAGAGCGGAGTACGCGTGGAGCATACTCCGTGTTGTATGGTGATGCACCATGTAATGTGCATCATAATAATAAATGTTGTAGCGAAGAGAGTATGCGTGGCGCGTACTCCATGTCGCGTAGCGATGCATTGTGAGGTGTGTATCGTAGCAATGTGTGTCGTAGTGTGGATGGAAGAGAGTTCACGTGAGTGTACTCTGTACTAGGTTATGATACACCGGATGGTGTGTCACGAAGGGTTGGATGGCATAGTAGAGGTGTGGAGTGTATGGTGCAGTGTGGGAAAATTGTGTAACAGTGTCCAAAGCAGTGGTGATGTGGCTGTAGTCTAGGGTAACAGGTGTTGCCTTGAGGCTGATTTGTGGTTGAAGGTATGTGTGAAGCGGTGAATAAGGTATCAGAGAGTGCAACAGAAGCACGATGGGCATTGTGCTATGACTCGGGAAATGGTCTCAAGCCGTATAATGTGACAGAGGCGCATTTTTAGATACAGTCCTCTTGTTAAGTGACGGAAACTGTGTAATAGTGTCCCAAAACAGTGGTGTTATGGCCTGTAGTCTGAGCTGACGGGTGTCACCTTGTGGTTGACTATGGCTAAGGGTATATGGAAGTGGTTGAAAAAGAATCAAAGCATGCAACGGAAGCATGATGGGCATTGTGATGTGACTCAGGATTAGTCTCGAGTTACGTAACGTGACAGAGGTGCATTTGTGGATGCAATCCTCTCTTATCAAGTATTGAGATGAACTTGTACAAGGCTGGGAAGTAGGAAGAGTCCTATCAATCAGGTCTGAGCAAGTTGGTATTGGAGTATGGAGCATGGAGCTTGTTTATACAAGCGGACGTTCATTGGAATTATAAGTTACTATTAGGTGATAAAAGGGGATGAGATACAGGTGTCTCTGGCGAGACACGTGTGCTGGATAGGTTCACCATATGTAATGGGTAATCTGTCCTCGGTATGGTTACATGGTATTTTAGCCCCAGAGTTGGCTTGAATTCATGTAGCCTGGCTGGATGGGAATGAGGATGTAGTATTGGCTAGGATACGTGAAGGTAGTAATTGGTAAGTAGTCTAAGTTGGGACGCATGACTCTGTCAGTTGGAATCATGCGTCGGATGGTGGAAATAGAAGAACGAGACGGAGGTCTTATTGTCTTAACCCTAAGGTGAATCACAGGGGTTCACTTTAAGGAATAAGACCCCGAAAGTTTTAGTATAGTAAATGGCATGTAAGAGCCCAGGGATGGACGGATAGTGTTCCAAGTGAGGCATTATTCTATTTTAGAATAGTTCCTTATGCATTAGATAGATGATGATGTAAGGTTATGTGTATGCATGTAGGTTGCCATCTAACACGCACACGAATGGACTGCATGGATTGAGTATGATATGAAGTCCAGGTAAGTATTACGTTCATACTCTTCTAGACTTTTATTTATACAAACGAAGAAGAAGACGAAATCTTTTCTCTAAAAGGAAAACAAAAAATTTTTCCACGAGACATGTTTTACGAAAGAAAAAGAACGAAAAGTAAGTTTTCAAGTATAAGTATGTAGCGGCCCTCCTTGTCAGCCCCTTTTTACACACACCCAAAGTATGTACGTGTATGCATGTGAATGGATGCTATAAGTAGTACGTATTGTATGTATGTTCATGTAAGTAGTACGTATTGTATGTATGTCCATTATAAGTAGTACGTATGAATTGAAGCTTTAAAAGATGTAAGAACTGTTAAGGAATGTAAGGACTGAAACAGTAATGGACTGTCCCTAAAATAACTCTTAAGAAAAGAAAGAAAACTTTTTTTAAAATAAAATAACTTTTTATAAAACAACTTTTGGGAAAAAGAAAGAAAACCTTTTTCTCTTAAAGAAACTTCTCTTCAAACAACTTTTATGAAAAGAAAGAAAACTATGCTTTAAACGACGCGAAGAAAGTGTTTTAAAATGTCCCTATGAAAGTGAGGCATCGGCCCTCTGTTTTAAAGTGTCCCTATGAAAGTATTTTAAAATGTCCCTATGAAAGACGATGCTTTAAATGATGCCATGAAAGATGATTTTTAATAAGAGAAACTTCTTTTAAAACGACTTTTACAAAAAGAAAGAAAACTATTTTCTTTAATATGCCTTTCTATGAAAGAAATGAACTGAAGAACTTTAAGAACTGTAAAGGAAATGAAAGGACTGTAAAGGAAAGAACGAACTGAAATGCATGATGTATGAAAATACCTTTTAAAATGTATGAAAATACCTTTGAAAATGACATTTTATGAAAGAAATGAACTGAAGAACTGTAAGAACTGTAAGGATTGAAATAAAAGAATGGACTGTAAAGGAAAGGAAAGGACTGAAAAGAATTGAATAGACTGAATGCATGATATATGAAAATACGTAGCAGCCACATGAATGAAACGGAAATGGTACAAATGAATGGACTAGACTGGACTGGGCAGATTGCAATACCAGGTAAGTAGTACTGGTAGTGCACCTGGTGCTGCACCCTGACAGAATGGATTCCAACTTGTGGCCATGGGCGGAATCAAGTTCGAAAGACTGCTAACGGTGTGCTACATGGCCAATGAAAGTGAAAAGAAAGAATGGTTGCATGTTAAGAAAGAATGCATGCATGTATGTATGAATGGACTGAATGCATGAAGGTACGTAAGTAAGAAAAGCTGAATGAATGAATGTACGTATGCATGAATGTATGTAAAAGAATGAATGCATGAACAGACTCTTTAAGAAATAAAGGTAGCGATGCGTGGGGAATTGTTTTAGAGAAGAAAGCATGTTTTAAAAGAAAAACCCACCTCGCAAAGTTTTTAAGACAAAAAGAAAGACGTATGCATGCTAACTACGATATGTATGTATGGAATCATAAATACATGATTGAAAATCTATGTTATTATATTTTAACAGTATGAAGTAATGCTTACGAGTCATCGACTCATTTTAGTTTTTATGTGTGTCCTCCCAAAGACAAGATAAGCATGACAGGTCAGGACGGGCACTGGCCAAGGGGAGGAACACAAAGGCCTAGGCAAGATGTTTTATATGAGAAACTTAAATTATGAAATTTAATGTTTTCCGTTGTAATCTTTTAATTAAGAAAATGAATTTTATTTATAACATTGACTCTTTTGTATCTTGGTATGAATGGAAAAGAATTTTAAAAGGAATAGTAATTCCTGCCAATTTTTATCAAAATCAAACTGAAAATGTTCCACCATAAGGACCGGCGTTACAATATCAGACCAACTAGAGATAGAATTAGGCCTTAAAGAATTAAACCAAATCTTCACTTTATCCTTTAAAGAGAAAGGAAACAAACGAAGTCTAATAAATTCATCAGTAATAGCCCTAATTATAAAAGTAGTGCAAGCCAACTCAAAATTTGTCAAGTGCTGGTAAGGACTCTCAGAATCCATCCCATGGAACTGAGGTATCACTAACATCATACCATGCTTAGTAGAAAAATTAGGTATATTTTCAGGTAAAACAATGTATGAAGGTGTAGTGGTCTGAGTGGATTGCAAATAATCCTTAAGAGTGCGTGGTGCAGGTGCAGCTATATTTTGTTCAATTTCAATATCCTCGCTCATAGAAGAGACATAAGAGCTATCTATCTCTGAACTGTGTACATTACTCTCAATACTCGATGTGACTCTAAGCAACCTATTTGAACTATCTCTCACCCATGACATGAAACATCAGTCTAAACAGCATAAATAAGGCTACGGGTGTGAAGGAGTCGAGTTGAGGTGCTTTCTCTTCTCTGGTGAGAAGCAGTAAAGCTTCAGTGTTGTTGGCTTCCAACGGCTTAAGGTCTCACTATCTGTGAGCTTTTGTTTACTTTGTTCTTAGTAGGCTCTATCTAGTGTCATTGAAGGAGTATATTAGCATCCCACCAGGTCTCAAAGGCTCAGTTTCTGTCAGTCAAACTACTTAATCCTTGTGTTTTGAGGAAGCACACCAATGAAGGCAGAGGACCTGGCCAAACGATGGGAAAGGTTACAGCTATCAACGGAGGAAAGTTCACCTATCCAGGTGAAACTGGATGGTCCAGAGGAGAGGATCTGGATGGGGGATTACTGCATAGTGGGACGAGCTATGGTGGAGAAGATGGTAAACAGTGAAGCCTTTAGAACCACGATGTCACAAATTTAAAGGTTGCAAGGATGGGTGAAGTTTAAAGAGATAGGTGACCAGAGTTTCTTAATAGAATTTCAAGAACTGGCAGATAAGGAGAAGGTCTTGGGTGGCAGGCCATGGTTCTTCGACAGGTGCCTATTATCTCTGCAAGAAATTGACGCTAAGGTGTCTATTAATAGCATGCAGTTTCGGTTTGAACCTTTCTGGATTCAACTGCACAACCTTCCACTAGCCACGATGACAGAGGAGGTCAGCATATAATTTGCAGAATCCATAGGACATATTATCCGTGTAGATGCAGAGGTTGATGGACGTGCATGGGGTCGTTGTTTGAGGGTGAGAGTGGATGTGGACCTTCACAAGCCCCTGCTTAGGGGAAAGTGGATGCTGTTTGAAGATCAAGAGCATTGGATCTCATTCAAATACGAGCACCTATAGAATTTTTGCTTCTATTACGGTATCCTATACCACAAAGGTAGAAACTGTAACAGTATACTCCATGAACAACAAAAGGAATACCAGGCCCCCCACCAGTTTGGTCACTGGCTAAGAGCTCAACCCATGCATACAGATATCTTTAGTATCTGTAAGTATGGTGGGTCAAAGAGTGGAGCAAGTGGTGGTGCAAGGGGAGGAGCATACGATGCCAACAGCAACCGAGGAGTGCATGTGCCGGAGGAAGGTCAAATGTGACAGAGAAGAGCCCATACCAAGCAACCATGCTGTGAAACAGGAGGTGTCAGCGAAATTGGGGGAAACGTTTTCAGCGGGAATTTTGAGGACTGTTTAGTTGCATTAAACACCACTTTAACCACTGAGATGACAGAATGGCTCCTTAATCCTTTTACCCGAGAAGAAATCCATGGTGCTGTAAACCAAATGAATCCTTTAGGCTCCCCTGGGCCTAATGGATTCCCAGCTTTCTTTTACCAAAAGCATTGGACAGTAGTAGGAGAGGAGGTAAGTCAGTTTGCACTACATGTTCTGAACCAAGGAGGTTCCTTAGCTGAGGTAAATGACACACTTATATCTCTAATCCCAAAAGTTAAATGCCCCACAAGAGTGATTGAATTTCGACCCATCAGCTTGTGCAATGTATTGTACAAGATTGTCTCAAAAACCCTTGCCAACAGACTGAAATCCATCCTCCCCAACCTCATATCCCCCAACCAAAGCACCTTTGTACCTGGTAGAATCATTTCAAACAATGTATTAGTTGCTTATGAAGCTCTCCACTCCATGAGTACAAGAATGAAAGGAAAGAAAGGGAGTATGGCCCTCAAGTTAGACATGAGTAAGGCTTATGATAGGGTAGAATGGGATTTTGTGAAGAGTGTTATGTCAAAAATGGGTTTCCCTATCAAATGGATCAACCTAGTTCAAACATGCCTTAATTCTGTCATATACTCAATCCTAGTTAATGGGACACCACAGAAAAAGTTCTTTCCCTCAAGAGGCATAAGACAAGGTGACCCTATGTCCCCCTACATCTTCATTTTATGTGCTAAGGCTCTCACCTCATTACTTAACCAAGCTGAAAAGCACAAAGAGATAACCCCAGTTCAGATAGGAAGAGGCCCCATCACTGTAAGCCACCTCTTTTTTGCAGATGACAGCCTCCTTTTTTGCCAAGCAAACCCAAAGGAACTTATTCACTTGCTTGATACTTTAGTTGTGTATGAGCAGGCCTCGGGTCAAGTACTTAACAAGGAAAAATCATCAGTATTCTTCAGCAATAACACTAGGAAAGAGACCAAAGATCAAATTCTACAGTTGGCAGGGGTTAAGACTAATGGGTCATTTGAAAAGTATTTGGGGCTTCCAGTATGTGTTGGGAGGAAAAAAGTGACTGCATTCCACTCCTTAGTTGACAGAACATGGGCCAAAATTGCAAATTGGAAAACTAAGTACCTTTCAAGTGCAGGGAAAGAAGTATTACTCAAGGCTGTTCTACAGGCCATTCCCCCATATACAATGGGGATTTTCCTACTTCTACATTCGATTACAAGGAAGCTGAATCAGTTACTAAGAAAGTTCTGGTGGGGCTTTAGTGAAGACACTTCAAAAATACAGTGGGTCAGCTGGGATCAGATCAGCAAGCAAAAAGAGGCTGGAGGACTTGGCTTCAGGGACTTCAGAAGTTTTAACCTGGCACTTCTAGCCAAACAAGGCTGGAGAATGCTCAATAACCCATCCTCCCTGGTGGCCATGATTATTAGGCAGAAATATTGTGCAAAAGGTGCTTTATTAGATGCACAGCTAGGCTCGAGACCATCTTTTGCTTGGAGGGGCATACATGCAGGCCTAGAGGTCCTTAAAAAAGGAGTGGTATGGAGAATAGGAAATGGCCAGAGTGTAAACATTTGGTCGGATAACTAGATCCCATCTCTGCCATCATACAAAGTTATCACCCCAAGAGAAGAAGACTGTTGGTGTGAGCAAGTAAGTGATCTTATAGATCCAATATGTAGAAGCTGGAAGGAATGTCTACTCTAGGAGTTATTCTTAATACACGAGATAGAGGCAATTAAAGCAATACCAGTGTGCCTTGGGGATAGACAGGACAGGATGATTAGGCAACATACCAACAATGGCCAATTCTCAGTTAAGAGTTGCTACCATTTGCACAGGTCAATGGAAGCTGAAGTAGATGGGGAACCCTCATGTAGAAGACAAGATACACAAGTGTGGAAGACAATATGGAAGATCAAAACCACACCAGCAACCAAAATGTTTATATGGAGAGCATGCAGTGAGGCTCTCCCTACCTTGGCAAACTTGAAAAGGAGGAGTGTGGTTGAAGACAGTTCTTGTGGTATTTGCAAACAAGCCTCTGAGACGTCAGGCCATGCCATATGGGGCTGTGTTGCTGTGCAGGATGTATGGAACCATAGCTTTAGAAAGATTCAAAAGATGACATACCATAGTGATCACTTATTTGATATATGGTCTAGTCTAGTGGAGGTGCTGAACACCAGTGAGCTTGGGATAGTTGCAGGCATCTCAAAAGGAATATGGAATAGGAGGAATGAGATGGTTCATGGCAAAGAACTTAGGCATCCCACCAGGGTATACAACCAGGCACTAGAAGAGTGGACTCTATACACAGACAGCTTGCAAGGCCCAGGAAAGGGAAGAGACAAACCTCGGGTAGACTCACACAAGTGGAAAAAGCCAGCTGAGAACCACTACAAGGTAAATTGGGATGCGGTAGTAAGATCAGTTGAAGGCAGAATTGGCATAGGTGTCATGGTCAGGGATCATACAGGCCAGGTTACAGGTGCACTCCGAGCTCAAAGAACCTCCAGAGAGAGGCCTTTTGATGCAGAAGCTTATGGCTTACTGCTGGCAGCAGTGTTCATCAAGGAGTTGGGCATACGGGAGGCTTCCTCGGAGAGAGACTCAAAATAGGTAGCTGACTTGACTAAAAACCAAGACTTGGACTGGAGCATGGGAAGTTGTCTGGTGGGAGATGCAAGGAAAATACTGAACTCATGCGCAAAATGGAGCATTTCTCATGTTCCTCGTGAGGCAAACATGGCAGCTCATCTTCTGGCACAAGAAGCTCTAAGCTGTGTAGAGGATACCTATGATATTGAAACCTGTCCTTCATGTGTAGTTTCAGTTGTAACCAAAGAAATGGTGTAATCGTGGCACTCTGTGTATGTATGTAGCATAGAGTCATCTGTTACAAGTTGTTTTCTGGTTTATTAATGAGATGAGATCTCTTCAAAAAAAAAAAAAAAAAACATAAATAAGATTCAAGTGACTGAGTGGTAGATGGCAAATGAAATATGTAATCGGAGATAATATAGTGAAAGTAATAATAATAATAATGAGTTTAAATTTAAATTAGACAACTATCCCTGGCAATGGTGCCAAAAACTTGACTCACTCAAAAATAAGTAACACAAAGGCTATCCCAAGTGTAGGAGGATGTGGCGTAATAATTAGGAATAAATTCCTAGATCGTCTCCTCAGGAAAAGTTACTCAAAATCGAACTCGTTTAAAATGATAAAAATATTCATAAAGAGAAAATAAAAATGATGGTATGTGCAATGGATGGAAGAGTGCAACAAGAATGAAATAGGGTACTAGTCATGGACTAAATTCATATTTTTAGATTTTTGAATGTCGAAATGAAATGTAAAAGACTAGCAAATTGAAATTAACAATCAAAGAATCAACTAAACTGAACAATCTTAATTAATCTGAAAATTAAACAATAAAACTGAAATGATTTAAGTCCTAATTAAACTTTAATCAATCTAAGATGCAATGGAACTAAGAGATTAATAAAACTAAGCTAAGAATTAAACTAGATTAGAAAGTAATTGACAAAATGCGAACTGAAAATTGAAAAGCCCTAAAATCAAGATTCTAAAGTTCATCCTTGTATTCAAATCACAAATTTTCAAAATTAATCCATAACAATTATAATCACTGTTAAATGAAAGCTTAAAAAAGCGAGAAAAATAAAATAACACGAAGTAAATAAACAGCAAATAAATTGCCCAAAGTTCTAAGCCAAAAATCTCAAAGATATTCCATAAACTTTAAAATGAAATTAAATAAAAAGTAAGGAATGAAAAGAGCAAGCCAAATGAATGGAGATGAAGATGAAAAGTAGTGGAGGAGGCTGGCCAGCGGCAGGCTCTTCAACGGCACTGTGTGCATCTCCCAAAAAGTATGTTTTTTTTTTTTTTTGTGCGGTGTCTAATTGCCCAGATACAAAAAAAAAAAAAAAAAAAAAAAAAATGTTGTCGTGCCCTTCTCAAACTCCTAATGTGAATTGAATTCCTCCTACCACTTGATGTGCGGCGCTCTATCTATCTCTTTTAGGTACCGTGCATGAGTTTAATTTCAACTAAACCCAAAAGAAGTTGTGCGGCATAGAAATGTTCAAGGAAAATAATGTGTGGCTTAAATTAATTCTCCCACACAAAAGTGTTGCCGTGCATTAAAGACCCCCAAGGTCAAAGTCTCATGTGAATAAATGCATATCAAGGTCAAAGTCCCCCTTTCATTTATTAGCCTATATAAAAAGATTAAAACTAAAATTAGAAATAAAATCAAATAAAAATAAAGAATAGAATATCAAAAATATGTTATGCATGTAAAGGAACATTATCCAATTAAATCACAAGTTATAATATTAAGCAAAAATCATGCTATTTACCAATTTAAATCACAACTCGGATATATGCATCTTAACTATTTTTTCGTCTAAAATCAATAATAATGTAATGAAATAAATAAAATATATTGGTTATAAATGTATAAAATATGCAATAACTCAGCTCAATCAGGGGCATCCAACTAGGTTCTTCCTTTAGGTGGGGATGAGCCATTTGGACAAGGTGAGTCAACTTTCCCGATAGGCACTACCTCTGTGCCTCAATCACCTATAGCCTCACCATCCCTTAGCCTTGAGTGAGCAGATAGTTCCAGGTCTCTATTTTCCAGTGGAGGCTTAACCTTTCGAGATTACTTGGCCCCTTTGGGTCTCATTCTTCGGGGCCTACCTTGCAGGACCTCAGTCGTGTAGAGGAGTCGCCTTAATCATTGTATCAACTATTTTTCCTTTATCCTAACATAGTTTGGTTTTGTGTCTGAAGCGGTTAATGATCTCATCGACTGGATTGTTAACTGCCAACTCTATTTGGAAGATGAGGTTTGCACCCTTCATGCTGATGCAGAGAAGGCTAGCCAAGTCATTTATGAAATGAGGGTGAAAAGGGATGAGTTGGCGATGACTATTCTTATTGGGAATCATATTCCCACATGTTGAAGGAGGATGTTGCCGGTCTTCATGAAAAGGTGGTCGGTTTATGCCAACATCTCCACAAGTCTGAGGAAGAGGTGTCTAGGCACCACTTTGAGGCTAGACTCTTTTAAGAGGAGCGCAATAATGGGCGAGATAGGCTTCAATGTCTGGAGTAGGAACTGAAGGAAACCAAGGAGCATGTTGTAGAGTATGCTAACTAGCTAGCCAACTCACTAAATGCTTGCTAGGAACTCAACTCGACTCTTGATAGCACTCGTGGTGGGATGGCTCAGTTGAAGCCCAGTATGAGGTGGCTAACAAGGACCTCAGTTGATAGCAATCACATCACTAATATTCACAAGAAGAGGTCAACTAACTTTGAACAAAAAGCATCCATGTCGGAGGTTAAGCTAGAGGTTTCCAAGGAGGAGGTTGACAACCTTTCTCCTTAGCTTGCGGTAGCTAGGAATGTCTGTGATGAATTATAAGGATTGAATTATAAATATGGCCTACAAAAGTTGAGGAGTCACTTGTTGAAGAACCCCTGTGAAGATTTGAGGTCACTGAATTTAGATTCTATTTGCCCCAATCGTGCCATCTTCCACTTTCTCAACTCCTTGAGTCGGGATTTAATGACTAGCACTTTTCCTTCTTCACCTCAAAACCCCTGATATCAATTGTTTTTCTTGTATTATGTTGACTTTTTGAACTACTATATATTTATTTTTCATAGCAATTCACATTGTTTTGTCTTTGGATTGGATTTTTATTGTGTCAATTTTGACTTTAATGCCCTTTCACAACTTTATATTGATACTTGAATGTTTGGGCACTTGATGTTGTTACCTATGTTTGTAATTTCTTCGTGTTTATGGTTGAGGGATGAAGTATTCAGGGGAGCATCATCGTCCCTTAGGCATCAAAGGTGAGTGCCAGGGCACTAGGCTTAGGGGGTGAGGGTCGAAGCATACAAGGGATTGGCATTGCCCATTATAGTCATGTGAATGCAAAAGCATTTGGCTTAGAGGAGCGAGTTGAAGTAATCAAGGAACTGTCCTCACCTATTAATTGTTGTGTGAATGCAAGGGCATTAGGTTTAAAGGGCAAGGGTTGAAGTAGTCAAGGGACTATCATCTCCTGTTAATCGCAATGCAAATGCAATGGCATTCGGCTTAAGGGGTGAGGGTCGAGGGATTGAAAAGAGTGTCATCGCCTCTTGATCGCCATGCAAATGCAAGGGCACTCATCTTAAGTGGGCAATGGTAGAAGCACTCAAGGGAGTGTCATCACACGTTGATCACCGTACAAATATGGAGACACTTGACCTTTTCACAAATTGGGAGAAAGCATTTGTGTGTGCAAGCCTCATAATCTGATTTCTAAAAGACATACCTACGCCGCCCTTTCTCCTGTCATATTGGCCTTTCTTGGCCCTTTCTGGCACCTTCCCATCACTTGGCTTTTTGGAGCTTCTATCTGCATGCTTTACCTCAAATCTTCTAGGGGCAGTTAGAGCCCTGAGAGTGCCTTTAAAGTTGATGAAATTATTTGCCCTATCCACTAAGTTCAGCAGTATAGTTGGAGTTCTTCAATTCCGTCATGAATGGATTCTTAGGCCTTACCCCTCTCTAGAGTGCAACAAGTGTGATCTTCTCATCTTGATCATCGATGGTAATATGCACTTTCTTAATCCAGGCCAGGTATGCCTTTAAGCTTTCATCCTCCTGTTATTTAACAGTTAAGAGGTAACCCATTGCATTCTCCTCCTTCTTGCCATAAATCACTTTAGAAATTGCCTGGCGAGTTATTCAAAACTATCGATGGAGCCCGACTATAAGGATCTAAATCATCTTCTTGTCACTCCTTTTACCTCTTGCCACTCCTTTTAGGGTCAAGGGAAAGGCTCTACAGGCGATCTCTCCAAAGAAACCGTGGAGAGTCATGTGAGTCTTAAATGTCTTCAGGTATTCGACAGGATCTCTAGTTCCATCTACATAACTTTGAACTTAGGAAGAATGGCACCGTCATTATTTCATTGTTGTATGGCAAGTCGGTATTGTTGAGCAAATTGTCAACGAAGGAATATGTACCAATCTTCCTATCCATCTCCTTTTCTTTTTCCATGGGGTGATGAAAGTCTTGGTGCAGCCTCCTCTTCTCCTCATTGTTGAGGTTTGTTCTACCCATGTTTTGTGATTTTGCTTCATTTCTTTCAGCATGGCTTGGTGCAACATTCTATGCACCTTTCTTCCTGAGAACCTCATTCTCTCGCTGGAGGTTCTCCATTTCCAAGGTCATTCAATTTAATCTTTCCTCCATCTATGCAAACCTTTTCTCCATTCTGTTATCTGCTTGTTTGTTTGTAGTTGTATCTTGATTGCGAATTACTTGAGAATGGATCTTCATAGTCATACAAAAGGCACATTGAGAAGTAAGATGATCCCACAGACGGGACCAAATGTTGCAAACATATTTTGTAGTGCTGCCAACTGCTTCCAGTAACCTGCAATCATTAATATCATCTCAACATTCAAATATCACTCAAATAGAAACATTTTTCAATTTGAAATCTTTGACTTTTTTGTTTAATCATTACAAGCTCCAAAACTTCCAAAAAAAAAAAAATCAACTTTTTCATATCCCAAGACAAAAATTATATTAAAAAAACTATATTCTAATAATGTTTTAATTTTATAATACTTTTATTAAATTTCTTCTCTCTCATTTTTTAAAATCTCATAAAACATCTTAACTCAAACCATTTCACTACTATTCACAAACTTTTTAATTACTATTCATAAATTTTTTTCTTATAAGATCTCAACATCCCAACAAGGTTGTAGGGCTTGAGAGGAAGTATGACAGAAGGAGGTGGCTAGGGTTTTTGGTAAGAAGGTGCAACTGCAAAAAATGAAAAATTATAAAAGAAGGAGTTTAAATAAATTAGTGAAGGTTAAGCAACCCTAACGAGATCACGACAATTTTCACTAACATGCAAATCCCACCCAAACAGGCATGCAAATGCCTCAATCTATGCTGCACGAAAGGACGTGGAAACTAAACCGACACATGCCACTTCATGTGTGAGAAGACGTATTGCCAAAATGGTTAATGCACCTGGAAGCCTAAGTGCCACGCCTAAGAGTAGTTAATAAAGGCCAAAATTAAAAATTTCCATTAGACTTGTGTGAGAAGAATTTGTAGGATAATTGGAACGACAAATAGACCCTTATAAAAGTGGGCTGAGCCCACAACCATGAAAGCCCACAAACTAGAGGATAGAGGCCAGCAAAACAATAATCAGAGGTCAATAGCCATTGTGCGCAAATATAGAATTCAAACCCAATCATCATCAATTACTAATTAATGATGTAACGAGTAAGATGATCTATAGCGTGATATATGCCCAGAATACCCGCCCAATGTATTAATTCCCTCTGGGGTAATGGCTGACTAAAGCCCAAATGATCTGCAATCCCACGAGGATCAGAGGAAATTGCGCCATTAGGCAAGTCCTTTCATCACATGGCCAACCCATATAAATAAAGGTTAAAGAAAACACCTGATGGAACTTCTAACCACCCTGAAATCTAAAACACTCTCAAAGAGATATACTGACTTAGACATTAGGTGTCCCTTGACACACCCAGCCCCACCTACTTTCTGATTGCAAGTTACTCAAAGTCGTTGGCAAAAGTTACAAAACACATCCACAATGGTCATCATCACATTAGAGACTGATGAGTTTATTCTCAGCTCCAATTGAATCTTATTAAGCATTTATAGAAAGTATATAATAAAATCTTAAGTAATTATGTTTTTATGTTTCATTTCATCTAGCCTAATGTGATGGGATATTCCCATTTTCAGATTTATAAGTACTTGTCAATTCTTTGTGGTTAAGATTGTTTGGAAGCTAAGTTGGTGCTATTTACAGACACTTTGACCTTTTTCTTGAAGGGAAGTGTTCTTTGGATCCATTAGGTTGTTTAGTGTATGAATGAGATATACGATTTTTATACTTTTTCTTTTTTTAGCTCAAAATCAATGTCATTGGGTAGGCTTTGTAGTTGATTCACCAAATGTCCCTTCCACATAATGGGATCAAAGAAATCCAATTTATACTCTTGAATAGGGATCACAATTCATGTTCATATCATGTCAAGTTATTAGTATTAGACTATATGGGATCAATTTGAACATGACCCGTTTAATTAAAAAAGTTAAACCCTAAAATTTAATAATTATATAAATAGTAGTAGAGTGTGTATATTCCACCTAATGAAGTACATTATGGAAAAGTGAATTTTTTCCATGTGGATCCTAAGTGTGTCTCACTTTTTTAAAAAGACTACGGGAGATTATGGAGAATTTACAAGCCTTATGGGAAAATTTCAAATTGAGTGAAGAGGAAGATACAGCAATCACGTTGGAGAGTGAGGCGATATGGGAGGTTCAAAGAAAGGGGGAGCCCTGTCTTATTGGGAAAATCTGGATGGATAGATCTACTGGAAAGAATATTGTTGAAACTACTATGGCCAAGATTTGGAGGCTAAGCAAACAAGCAAAGTTTACAGAAGTTGGCTCAAATGTTTTCATTATCTCTTTTGCCAATCATGTTGATCGTGGTCGTGTAATTGAGGGATGCCCGTGGCTATTTGATAATCATATCTTTGTGATTGAATTATTTGATGGGTTTACACAACTGAGTTCTATGAAGTTTGATTCAGTAGCAATGTGGGTGCAACTCCATAACATGCCTTTGGTGGGAATGAATAAAGAATGTGGTGGAAGGATCGGAAGTTTGCTGGGAGAGGTAGAATACGTGGATGTGGAGGAAGATAATGTAGCATGGGGAAGCTTCTTGTGGCTTAGAGTTAGACCATATTTGTTTAAACCATTAGCGAGAGGCGAAACTACAATGCTAAATGGTATGAAATATTGGATTCCAATGCAGTATGATAAATTGGCTCGGTTCTGTTTTGACTATGGGAGAATTTTGCATGAGAATGGTGTTTGTGGGGTGGTGAAACAAGAAGACAATGTTCCTGCTCAATTTGGAACGTGGCTGCGTGCAGGGGCAGATGGCAGACGACTACGTGGGGGGCTTTGGGGGAGACCCAGTAGACGAGAAAAACGGGTGGCTGAGGGCGGTAGCAAGGCAGATGAGGGAGGCTCAACTCACTGTAACAGCAAGAACTGGTGTGGGTGACATTTAAGAGGACATTGAAGATGGTGTTAATAGCAGACATACGCTAAACACTGAAGGTGGTAAGAATCAAGTAAGGGTAACAGATATAAGGTATGAGGCAAATGATGACATTCAAACTGTTGTAACGGCTATGGGGGGAGCAAATGGTGAGCTTATTAACAAGGGCTCTGACATTGCACCTGGGCCAAACCTGCATGATCCAATCACACCAACTGGGCCTAACATTCATGATCCAGTTCTTTCTCATGCTCAGATCCATTCATCTGGAACTGCTATGCCAGTTATACACAACACAAGATCATGGAAAAAACGTGCTCATGTACAAGGTACTCATTTTATTCCTAGTGTTGAATTACTAAGTAGGAAGAGAAGTAGTAGGGGTATTCTAAATGGTGGTCATATGAAAAAACAGAAACTTAAGGGTAAAGAGAAGGTGGGAGAGGAGCATGTTATCTTGCAAAATGAATCGGCAGTGGCTATTACAGAGCCCTATCGGGATCAATGATTCTCTTAAGTTGGAATTCACGTGGGCTTGGGAACCCAATTGGATTCTGAGCTCTTCTTGACTTGGTCAGAAGAGAAGTTTCTGAGGTTCTTTTTTTGCAAGAAACAAGATTACATGCAAAGGAAATGGAGAGATTGAAGTATAGATTGGGATATGAAAATTGTTTAGCTATAAGCAGTGATGGTAGAAGGGGTGGTATTGCTTTATTGTGGAGGAAGGATGTGGACATTATAGTTCTAAGTTTTTCAAGATCACACATTCATGCACGGGTTAAGGATGATGATTTAGCAAATGCAGAATGGTACCTCACTGGTATATATGGCAATTCTAAGGCCTCGAAAAGACATGAAACATGGGCTCTAATAAGAGCTTTGAAAGTGGTTTCTTGTCAAGCATGGATAGTGTTGGGGGATTTCAATGAAATCTTGGGTTGTCACAAGAAGTCTGGGGGATTACAGAGGGTAGAAAGGCAGATGAAGGATTTTAGGGATGTTTTGGATGATTATGAGTTAAGGGATCTTGGTTATATTGGCCCCCATTTCACTTGGTGTAACAAAAGAGAACCTACATATAGCATCAATGAGAGGTTGGATAGGGTCCTCTCAAATCATAGGTGGGGTTTATATTATCCTATGGCTCGAGTCCAACATGGTGCAGCTGCATACTCAGATCATCTACTTATTATTCTTAGAACTCATGAGGTACAGTTCCAAGGGAGGAGTAAGAGACCTTATAGGTTTGAGGCTATGTGGGTGGACTCACCCGATTGCAAGAATGTTATAGAGAATGCCTGGTATGAGGGACAAGGTGCTGATGGCTGCAGTGCAGTGACGAGAAAGATCAAATGTTGTGGTGAAAAGCTTACCATCTGGAATAAGTCAAAGTTTGTGCATGTGAAGCAAGGACTAGAGAAAGCAAGATCAAAATTGAAGTGGTTGCAGTCTAGTGATCCCTGTTTTCAAAAAAGGGATGAACATAGGAAGGCAAGAGTAGAAATGCAAGTTTGGATGGAGAGGGAGGAGATCATGTGGAGACAAAGGTCTAAATCCTTATGGCTGAAAGAGGGGGATTCAAACACCAGGTTTTTCCATAATAAGGCTTCTCAGAGAGGGAAGAAAAACTGGATCAAGGGACTAAGAGGGGAGAATGGATGTTGGAAATTTAATGAGGAAAGGGATAATTTGATTCTTGAGTACTTTAGTACTTTGTTTAATCCTCAGCTGAGGGAGGACAGATGGATTTCTTAGATGGAATAAGGGGAAGGGTCAATGCTGAAATGAATGAGAATATAGTGAAGGAATTCAGGGAAGAGGAAGTGGTTTTGGCTCTACATCAAATGGATCCCAATACAGCTCCAGGTCCTAATGGTATGGCGCCTCTCTTTTATCAAAAATACTAGTCTGTTATTGGCAAGGATGTCACTCGAGTAATTCTGCTGGCTCTCAATCAAGGTTAGTTTCCTAATTTAAATCATACGTACATTACCTTGATTCCAAAGAAAAAATAGGCTAAGAGGATTACAAATTACAGGCCTATTAGCTTAAGTAATGTCCTTTATAAATTGATCTCAAAGGTTTTAGCTAATAGGCTTAAAGAGATATTGCCAACTATTATTTCCAAGTCACAATCTGCTTTTGTTCCTGGTAGATTGATAACAGATAATATACTTGTTGCTTATGAGTTGGTGCATTTCATGAGACAGAAAATAAGTGGAAGGAAAGGCTTTATGCCATTAAAGCTTGATATGAGTAAAGCTTATGATAGGGTGGAATGGAGTTTATTAGAAGTTGTGATGGAGAGAATGGGGTTTTCATGGGAAGTGGATTAAGTTGGTTATGGGGTGTGTTAAGTATGTTTCTTTTTCCATATTGGTGAATGGTGAACCAAAAGGACCTTTGTTTCCAACTCGAGGGATTAGGCAAGGAGATCCATTATCTCCTTATTTGTTCTTTCTATGTACTAAGGGGCTAATCACTCTCCTACAGTAGGTTGAAACATCAAAACAAATTGAAGGCTTGAAGATTTGTCGTGGTGCTCCCAAGTTGAACGATATTATGTTTGCAGATGACTGTTTGCTATTTTGCAGGGCAAATGTACAGACTTGTTTGAATATACAACATCTACTTGGCATTTATGAAAGGGCATCTGGTCAGAAGGTCAATACAGAAAAGACCTCGATGATTTTTAGCAAAAATGTTAATCCAAGTAACGAGCAGGAGATTATGGACTTATGGGGAGCTCAACAATTTCAACAATATGACAAATACCTTGGCCTACCTCCTATGGTTGGAAGAGGGAAGAAGCAAGCTTTCTCAGATCTTAAACATAAGGTTTGGCATAAATTGAAGGGGTGGAAAGAGAATTTATTGTCCTAGAGAGGTAAGGAAGTGCTGTTAAAGGCTGTTGTAATGGCCATCCCTACTTATACATGAGCTGTTTCAAGTTACCATCTACTCTGAGTTGGAACAGTTAATGGCAAATTTTTGGTAAGGCTAGAAGCAGGAGGAACAGAAAATTAGATGGGTAGGATGGAAGAGAATGTGTAAGACGAAGGTGTTAGGAGGGTTGGGTTTTAAAGACTTGAAATTTTTTAACCAAGATCTTCTTGCAAAACAAGCTTGGAGGATCATGATAGATGAGACTACACTTCTGCACAAGTTGTATAAAGCAAGATATTTCCCTTCCTCTAATTTTAATAACTCAAGGCTGGGATCTACACCTTCATACGTTTGGAGGGGTATCTGGGAATCAAAAGATGACATGTTGAGGGGTTGTAGATAGAGAGTTGGGGATGGTAAGTCAATAAAGGTTTGGACAGATTATTGGATACTTGGATACAGAGTGTTGCAACATTCGACACAGGAAAATATTGATGAGACACTTATGGTTGAAGACCTTATTGATGAGAATACAAGATGGTGGAGTATGGAAAAGGTTAGAAGGCTGTTGCCACCTGCTGCAGTAGAATTTGTGTTGAAAATTTTGATCAGTAATGAGGTGAGGCCTGATTGTATTATATGGGATCATGAGAAGGATGGGGTGTTTAGTTCTAAGAGTGCATATGACTACTTTCAGAAGTTAGACAAACAAGAGGGGGAGTGTTCAAATGCTGATAATTATAGCAAGTTTTGGACAAAGTTATGGAAGTTGAGACTACCTAATAAAATAAAAATCTTTACTTGGAGAGCTTGCAAGAATGGACTTCCAACCCATGCCAACCTTAAGGGGAGGTTTATTATTAATGAAGCTCAGTGTGTGCTGCAATAATGAGGAAGATGTGGGGCATGCATTATGTTATTGTCCAATGGTAATTCAGTCATGGCACAAGCACTTTTAGGGTTTATTGAATACTGATGTGCAGAAGGATGTCATACAGATTGCAATGGAGGTCATGGAGAAGGGAAAGCTTGGTGATCTTGAAAAATTTTTCCTTATAGCATGGGGCATGTGGTATAGGAGAAACCAGCAGATTTTTAAATACAAAACTATACGACCTAATATGACTATTGATAAAGCTTTATCTATTGCAGCTGAATATAAAGAGGTCAGAGATGTGAGGCACCCGAGGAAAAGACAATGCTTTTGTTGGCAACCTCCATCTTTAGGTGCTTTGAAGCTCAATGTGGATGGGGCAATTTTTGAAGATCAGGATAAAGCAGGTGTAGGAATGCTGTTGAGGAATGATAGAGGAGTGGTCTTGTTTTCTACAAGCAAAAAAGAAAGTGGTGTGACTGATCCTATGGAGGTGGAGTTGTTAGCAATACTGAGAGGTCTACAACTCTTCATTCCAATGGGCATTCTAGACTTGGTTATTGAAAGTGACTCTTTAATGTTGGTAGAGGAATTAAACAATACTTCGGAGTCAAGGTCAGCTTGGGGCAATTTAGTTCATGAAGTGAAAGAGTTGATGAAGAGAATACCAAGATGTTTAGTTCAACATAAGGGGCGCATGGCAAATGAGGCAACTCACAACTTAGCAAGATGCTAAGCATCTAGAAGATTTGATAGTTTGGTGGGATTCTTTTCCTGAATGTATCTCTCAAATTATTTGGTCTGAATCTGCGATGTAATTTGTTGTTGTTTTAATGAAGAAAGTTCTATGTTTGCTATAAAAAAAAAAACTACGGGAGATTTTCAAACCCTAGAACTATGCAAATCATTTCCTTTTCTAGAGCGAAATAAAATTAGACATGTTCATCAATTACTATATAAGATACATCTCATGTCTCTCAAATTCAAATAAAACCTTTGAAAAACCTCAATCTCTCTCTCTTCCAAACAATATTTTATTTTCGCTTATTGTCTAAATGATTCACTAAATAATTTACCATATTCTTAATCTTTTAATTATCTGATGACATTTGTTAACAAGAGATGTCCAGAACTCAATTTCTCCTGCCTACCTAAGAAAAATTATGATTAATGACAAACATCTAAAAAAGATTATGATTATCAAACAAACTAAAAAAAATTCAAGTCCCTCATTAACTTATGAAGTGGTATTGCAAGTGAATATTTCATGCAATACACAAACAAGTGAAAAGAAGAACAAACTAGAATATGGAAAAAGAGTTTGATAGGATGAACTGGAAATTTTTGCTATGGGTAATAAAGAATGTGACACCCAGACCTTCTAGTCTAGCGAGAGGATCGAGTTGAGGCACATCAGATGCAAGAATTCAAGTCCACGTGTCCTCAAGGAGGGTAATATATCTCAGTATCAATGTGTACTTAGCATTAGATTCTATAGTTCCAAAGGATTATAGTCACAATATTTAAAGGAGAACTGGTACAAACATAAAAAGATCACACAAAATAAATCTAAAAACTGATGTGATTTCATGAAATCCGTTTGTGGGTTTACTTTTGTATATTTCCTTTGTGTTTAAAGTATTTTTCTCTCTAAAATATCAAAGAAAAATATACATAGCCAAAAAGAAAAATGCAACCGTGTCTCATACATGTCTAATGCATAGGAGCCTACGACATGCCCAAATTAAAATAAATATTTTCTTCTGAAAAAGTAAGCTTAAAGTTTTGAGGAAAAGAATAACCACTCTATTCTTCAAGTCAGCATTACTGATGAGAGCAAATCTAGTTAGTTGTATGGATAATCTTGCAGATCTTCTATTCATCTTCCTCTGTGCTTTGCACTATGAACTACGGTTCCAAATGTTGGGATCATAGGTGAGATTGCCATGTGAGTATTATGACCCTAAAACTCATAGGTCTAGTCTTTCTAGTCCTAAAACTTTTTTAAACACATGACAATGATTGACTTGCTAAAAAAAATTATCAAGGGGAATGTGAGCATTTAATTAAAACTAGATAAATAATTGCAAAATAATAAATAAAATATTTAATAAAAACATCATTTTTTTTTTTTTTTTGTGGAGAAAAGGTCTATATTATTCATAAAACTCTCATAAGAGAGGAAGAATACAATGAGGAATTTCTTCCAATACAATAAGAGAATAGTTCAAACCCAAAGCATCTTGTCCAAGAGCATGAGCAAATCTATTGTTATCTCTTCCAGTGTGTTGCACAGACCATGTTCCAGTGCTTGTTCCATATTCCTCATAATTAATAAAAAATTTTGACTACTTGCAGAGAGTCACCTTCCAATATAATGTCCCTATAACCCAAGTCTTGACAGAAAATAATGGCCTGGAGAGAAGCAACTGCTTCAGCCAATAGAGAAGGTCAGGGAATAAACTTCTGTTTATCCTCAAAGTAGCCTTGACAGTGCCCTTCTAATCTCGTATAATAGCTCCAATCCCCACCTTACAGTGAATACTATCCAAAGCAACATCTCAATTCAGCTTAAAAATACCTTGGAGAGGTGCTTGCCATGTATCACTAACTGCCCTACTAGACTTGGTGTTGCCTAAGTGTTGAGAGGAGAATTGAAAATCATAAATCAAGTCCTTTACTTGCTGCACTAGTGTAGAGGGATGAGTAAATTTGTTATTAAAAATGAAATCATTCCTCCTCTTCCATATCAACCAACTAACCATAGCAAATTCCTCAATCTCATGCTAGTTTAAGGTAGAAAACATCTTCTCCACCTGTTCTTTGAAAAATTGGCTGTGAGTTCCACTTTTCTGAACACTGATAGTACATTGTCCCCACACATCATTTGCTACAATGCAATCTGGTAGCACATGTTCCATTGTTTTAGGATATTGTTGACATACTGGAAACTCAAGGCTAACATCCACTTTCTTGATTTTTAAATTAACTTTTGTTGGAAGAGCATTGAGGCAAGCTCTCCAAAGAAAAAAGTTTTATTAGCATTTGGGATTTATAGGTGCCATATCTTAGTCCAGTCCTCTGGTTTAGTTTGTATGACTGAAGTCTGTCCTTTTCCACGATCTTGGATTTCACAACAGAGATGGTAATGCACTTTTGACAGTAAAATCACCATTTGAAGTACATCTCCAAATCCTCTGATTTGGCCTATTGTAGTGACTAGTAAGGATGGATTTAATGATTGCTGCTTCTTCTCTAGAGAAAATGGCATTGAGCAAAGAGTCATTCCACTGGTGGGTGTCTGAAATTTGAATCAATAAAATTACATACCTTAGTGTCAGCTTGTAAGAATCTGATTGAGCTTTGAGGTTTGAAGGTGTTATTCTAAGGGAACCACTTATCAGTCCATATACTCACTATATTTACCTATTTAGTATAAAAATCATTGGACTTAATGCTTTCTTGCTTTACTAATTCGCATACTCTGGTGGAAAATGATGAACAAGAATAATTTCTAATTGACTATCGAAAGAAGCTTTTGGATGAGTTGGAGATTTGCTAACAAACAAAGAGAATTAAATTCAATTAGTTAGATGAGTAAAGTATAGTGAGAGAGTAGGTGAAATCTATTTCCTAGAAGTTTTCTTTCTCATTAATTTGATTTTCGAACAATGACTTCATTTTCTTTCAAATTGCAATTACAAACAATCTTAGTGACTTTTCTAAATAAAGTTGAGATTAATATAATTTTGATACTTATCAAAAGTAAGTTATCAATCCTTGAGGACAATACTCTTCTTATCACTTTACTATAAAACTATGATACTGTGTACTTACAATTTTGCACCGATCAAGTTTTTGGCGCCATTGCTGGGAATTGATTTATTCTTAGTTTTCCCAATATTGATAGAAATTAATCTTGGTTTTAATTTAGAATTGTATTTTATTTGATTTGCATTTTTTTTTTTTTGTTCTATAGGTGTGTTTTTGATGTTGGTTGTGCCATGCTAGATCTCGTGATATTACTCATTTTTTATTCAAAGATTGAGATAACTCTTAGATTACGAAGAAAACAAAATACAAGCCATGGCTGACGGACAACATGATGTATAGCCACGCAGCTTAAAAGATTATGTACAACCAATAGTGAACAACAACTATTCAGATATAAGATGCCAACTCATTAATGCCAACAACTTTGAGCTCAAACTAGCCTTGATAAGCATGGTGCAGTAAGCCCAATTCAGCGGATTGCCACTTGATGATCCCAATATTCATTTGGCGATGTTTTTGGAGATCTGTGATATTATAAAGATTAATGGTGTTACTGAAGACATTATTAGACTGCGATTGTTTCCTTTTTCTTTGAGGGACAAGGCAAGAGTTTGGCTACAAGCTCTACAATCGAGAAGTATCACTAGTTGACAGGACATGGCAGAAAAGTTTCTTAGTAAATTCTTTCTACTTACAAAAACAGCCCAACTCAAGAGTAAGATTGGTCAATTCAAGCAAAATGATTTTGAGTCACTCTATGAAGCATGGGAAATGTATAAAGATTTGATTCAACGCTGCCCTCAATACAAATTGCCAGATTGGTTGCAAGTTCAAATGTTCTATAATGGGTTAAATGGGCAAACTCGAGCTATAGTTGATGCCGCTTCTAGTGAAACTTTGATGTCAAAAATAGTTGAAGGTGCTAAATATCTTTTGGAAGAAATGGCCTTAAACAACTATCAATGGCTAACTAAAAGAATTATGGCTAAGAAAGTTACTAGAATTCATGAATTAGTGTCGTTAGCAGCCCTTTCAGCTCAAGTTGCTGCTTTATCTCATTAGATTTCAACTTTGACAACCCAAAGGATACCACAAGGTGCATAATATGTTGCAGTTACAAGTATGACAGTTTCAAGTAATGAAGTGAGTCAATAAAGTTCAATACATCAACAATCGAAACTACAGCTATCGTGGTACTCCTATGCCAAATTACTACCATCCAGGGCTTCGAAATCATGAGAATTTGTCTTATAGAAACACAAAGAATGTGCTGCAGCCTCCTCCAGGATTTGATAATCAACCAAGCGAGAAAAAGATACTTGAGGATGCCATGGTTTCCTTTGTTAAGGAGACAAAAGCAAGGTTTAAAAAGACAGATTTACGGTTGGATAACATTGAGACTCATTGTAACAACATGGAAACCACTATGAAGAATCTTGAAGTGTAAATTGGGTAATTAGCCACAACCATCAATGCCCAACAAAGAGGAACTTTTCCTAATAACACATAAGTGAATCTAAAGTAACAATGCAAGGTCATCACACTTATGAGTGGAAGAGAAAATGAGAGGTCACCATCAAAGGAAAACAAGTCCACCCCTACAGCTGCGAACAATGGCCAAATTAAGAATAGAGTAGAAGAAGAGGAGATTGTTGATGATACACTAAGAGAGATTGACATGCCTTCAGCAATTTCATTTCCTAACAATCCTCCTATTCTCTCTACTCGACTTCCTTATCCTCAACGTTTTCAAAAACAAAAATTAGATTAGTTTTTGGATATTTTTAAAAAAATTTACATAAATAATCATTCTACAGATGCCTTGGAACAAATGCTAAATTATGTCAAATTCCTGAAGGACATCATTTCAAAGAAAAGAAGGTTAGAGGAGTTCAAAACAGTGAAACTTTTTGAAGAATGCAGTGCCATTTTTCGAAAGAAATTACCTCAAAAATTAAAAGATCCGGTGAGTTTTACTTTGCTCTGCACTATTGAAAATTTATTTTTTGATAAAGTTTTATGTGATCTTGGTGCTAGCATTAATCTTATGCCATTTTTGGTTTGCAGGAAATTAGGACTTGGAGAGATAAAACAAACAACCATTTCTTTGCAACTAGCAGGCCAATCTATTAAGTATTCACGTGGAATCATAGAAGACATATTGGTAAAGGTGGATAAATTTTTTTCCTGTTAATTTTGTGGTGTTAGATATAGAGGAAGACCAAGAAGTGCCATTAATTCTTGGCTGACCATTCTTGGCTACAGGAAGGGCTTTAATTGATGTTCGAAAGGGTGAATTAACATTGAGAGTTAACAAGGAAGAGGTTATGTTCAGCATTTACCAAGCTATAAAATTTTCAGAAGATCCAAGTACTTGCTTTCAGGTAGATGTCATTAAGCAATGCATAGAAAAAGTCTTTCAAGAAGATGTACCAGCCGATCACCTAGAACAATGTATCACCACTTCATCTTAAGCTTATAATTTTAATAACTTTGCTGCTTGTGAATCTGATTTACCTTTTGTTAGTGAATAATTTCTCCACTTTCTCAACTGTGTATTTGTCTTGAGAGCATTGCAGTAGATTACATCACTTAGCAATGAAGTGGGGAGGCTAGAGTCAATGGTAGCAAAGATGGATTCTATCATTTCTAAAGAAAAGGTGTTGCAAACTACAATTCCAGAGTTGAAGCAATTACCTGAGCACCTTTGTTATGCATTCTTGGGTGATAGTTATACATTTCCAATGTTTGTTGCTACATCACTCACACCCGAAACAGAGGAAAAGCTGCTATGTGTGTTAAAGGAGAATAGAATAGCCTTGGGATGAACTATTTCTGACATAAAAGGTATAAGTCCCTCCATTTGTATGCACAAGATTTTAATGGAAGAACTTTACAAACTGTCGATCGAGCACCAAAGAAGATTAAATCCAACAATGAAGGAAGTCGTGAGAGCTGAAATTTTGAAACTCTTTAATGCTGAAATTATCTATGCTATTTTAGATAGCTCATGGGTAAGTCCAGTGCAGATTATATAGAAAAATGGTGGAATGTTGGTGGTGAAAAATTACAATAATGAGTTTATTCCTACAAGAATAGTTACGGGCTGGCATGAATGCATGGATTACCGCAAATTGAACAAAGCAACAAGAAAGGATCATTTTTCACTTTCCTTCATTGATCAAATGTTGGATCGATTGGCCGGGTATTCCTATTATTGCTTCTTAGATGGTTATTTGGGGTATAACCAGATTTCCATAGCCCCTAAAGATTAGGAGAAAACTACATTCACATGTGTCAATGAAACATTTGCTTTTAGGAGGATGCCCTTCGGATTGTGCAATGCCCCAGCGACATTTCAATGTTGCATGATGACTATCTTCTTTGATATGGTGGAAGATATAATGAAAATTTTCATAGATGGCTTTTAAGTTTTTAGTACATCTTTTGATAATTGTTTGCATAATTTAGGTCTTGTTTTGCACAAATGTGAAAATAAAAAGCTAGTCTTAAATTAGGATAAGTGTCATTCCATGGTTCAAGAAAGGATTGTGCTTGGCCATAGAGTGTCATCTAAAGGAATTGAGGTTGATCGAGCTAAAATTGCAACCATAGAAAAACTACCACCTCCAAAGAATGTGAAGGGAATCAAAAGTTTTTTGGGACATGCGGGCTTTTATAGAAGATTTATAAAGGATTTTTCTAAACTCTCTAAACCTTTATGTAATCTTCTTAAAACAATTCTGCATTTGACTTTGATTATGTTTGTTTGTAGGCCTTTAATGCAATCAAGGTGAAACTAATTTCAGCACTACTTATGATTATACCTGATTGGAATCAACCTTTTGAAGTCATGTGTGATGCAAGTGACTTTGCAATTGGAGCAGTGTTGAGGCAAAGGCGATACAAATTGTTTAGGGCCATCTATTATGCAAGCCGAACATTGAATAAAACTCAATTAAATTATACAACAACTGAGAAGGAGATACTTTTTGTGGTATTTGCTTGTGATAAATTTCGGTCTTACCTTATTGGTACAAAGTTGATAATATTTATTGATCATGCAACAATTCGTTACTTGTTTGGAAACAATGATGCTAAGCCTAGGCTGATTCATTGGATCTTGCTTCTTCAAGAATTTGATTTGGAGGTTCAAGATAAGAAAGGAAACGAAAATTCAGTTGCTGATCATCTCTCCCGACTGGAGCAAGAGGAAGAAAGACCAGATTCAATGATCCAAGAAACATTCCCTGATGAGCAACTGTTTGCATGTGAGATCAAGCTTCCTAGTATGCTGATATTGTAAACTACCTAGCTTGTAAAGTATTGCCACCAAATCTCACTTACCACCAATGCAAGAAGTTTCTGCATGATGTGAAATATTATCTTTGGGATGAGCCTTTGCTATTCAAAAGATGCCCTAACCAAATCATCCAAAAATGTGTGTTAGAAGAAGAGATGCAAGCCATTCTCCATCATTGTCATTCATCATCATATGGAGGACACTTTGGAGCAACACGAATAATAGTTAAGGTACTTCAATGTGGTTTCTTTTGGCCTTTTGTTTTTCGTGATAGTTATATTTTGGTGTGTCAACATATGAGAAATATTTCAAGGCGTCAGGAGCTACCATTGTAAAATATCTTAGAGGTTGAGTTATTTGATATTTGGGGAATAGATTTTATGGGTCCTTTTCCTCTTTCTTTTAGCTTTGTTTATATCTTGTTAGCAGTTGATTATGTGTCAAAATGGGTGGAAGCAATTGCTACAACAACAAACGATGCAAAGGTAGTGCTCAAATTTTTGCATAAGAATATATTCATAAGATTTGGCACTCCATGAGATATTATTAGTGATGAAAGGACCCACTTTTGCAACAAGCTGTTTGACAACCTTCGTTCTAAATATGGTGTGAGACACAAGATAGCACTTGCCTACCATCCTTAAACTAATGGCCAAGCTGAAATTTCAAATCGAGAAATCAAAAACATCTTTGAGAAGATGGTCAACACCAATAGAAAAGATTGGGCAAAGAAGCTTGATGATGCTTTGTGGGCATACCGTATAGCTTTTAGAACACCTATCAGTCTCTGTACCGATTTGTATTTGGAAAAGCGTGTCATCTCCCTGTTAAGTTGGAGCATAAAGCTTATTGGGCTATAAAGAAGTTTAATTTTGATTTGAAAGCAGTAGGGGAAAAGCAACTTCTTCAATTGAATGAAATTGATGAGTTCCTGAACGATGCTTATGAAATTGCAAAGATCTACAAAGAATGGACGAAGAAGTGGCATGACAAACAGATTCTTAGGCGTGAGTTTGCACCAAGACATCAGGTTTTACTCTTCAATTCATAACTCAAACTCTTCTTGGGTAAGTTAAAATCAAGATGGACAGGTCCTTATACAATTGACAAAGTTTCCACTTTTGGATCAATAGACTTGAAGGACAAGACAAGAAATATATTCAGAGTTAATGATCAGAGATTGAAGCACGATTATAGAGAACAAGTGGAGAGGAACTATGTACTTATTCCTCTTGGAGGCTCTAATTGATGAAGCTTCAAAAGTCTGGCTGTAGACTTTAAAACAAGCACTTATGGGAGGCAACCCATAGAACTTTCTTTTATTTTTTTATTTTTATTTTTTTGAATAATTTGGATTTTGATGAAAGTTTATTTAGCATAAATAAAGAGCTGAAAATTATAAACTACGGCTGATTCACCAAGAAACTAGGTGATTGGTGCAAAACTGTAAGTGCACAATATCGTAGTTTTATAGTTAAATGATAAGAAGAGTATTGTCCTTAAGGATTGGTAACTTACTTTTGACAAGTATTGAAATTATTCTAATCTCAACTTTATTTAGGAAAGTCACTAAGATTGTTTGTAATTGCAATTTGAAAGAAAATCAATTCAAAGAAAATACTCAAAGGAAAATGAAGCTATTGTTCGAAAATCAAATTAATGAGAAAAAAAACTTCTAGGAAATAGATTTCACCTAATCTCTCACTATGTTTTACTCATCTAACTAATTTAATTTAATTCTCTTTATTTATTAGTAAATCTCCAACTCATCCAAAAGCCTATTTCGATAGTCGATTGGAAATTATTCTTATTCATCATTTTACACTAGAGTATGAAAATTAATAAAGCAAGAAAGTATCAAGACTAACGATTTGAATATTACATAGGTTCATACAAGTCTTTCAATCTCTATATTTACTTATGCCAAAATATTCAAGATCTATCCTATAATTCTTTCTTTCGATAGCAAATTATAAGATTAAAATCATCTAACTAATGACCAGTTAATTAGAAGCAATTAGATCAGAATAAATCAGACAAACATATAAGAGAATTACTTTAAATTAACATAGACAAGCAAACATAGTTTGGAATTAGATTACATTGTTTTCCTATAATAAAGAAAATTTAGTTCATGCTAAAAATTAAATTCAATATAAACGAATTCACCATAATTTTCTTAAGGAATGAAAGAAAACAAACACTGAAAAAAATTACTCCTCATCGTTGTCCTCCAACTCATAGCGTCCTTCTTCCAAACTGTAAAGAAAAAATTCTCAATATGAAAAGTGTGTCGTCCAAGTCAAACCAAAGGCCCCACGGTGTGAAACTCTGGTCCTTTTTACCTTTTCAATCCTTCATTTCATCCTCACATGCACGTGATCTTAGATATAATCAAATAGCATTTTTTTTTTTTGAATTTTTAACTTTTGACCTACATGGTGGTAGTTATAATAGATAGACTTCATTCCAAAGCATGCTCTCTCTCTCTCTCTCTCTCTCTCTCTCTCTCTCTCTCTCTCTCTCTCTCTCTCTCTCTCTCTCTCTCTCTCTCTCTCTCTCTCTCTCTCTCTCTCTCTCTCTCTCTCTCTCTCTCTCTCAAGCCTTTCCTTTGTAAAAACTTCCCCATCTCTATTGTTTCTCCAAGTGAATTTATCCCCACTATAGCCTAAATCATACAATTCACATGCCTCTAAAGCAAATTGAAAAGTCTCCATCTGTCTAGTGGGTCTTCTTGCAACAGCAAACTTTTCATATTGTTTAAGAATCACATTAGAGTCCCTAACACAAAGCCTACCCATTGTACCTTGAGGCTTTAGTGCTTGAAGCAGTCTCTAACTTTCCACTCTTTTACCACTTTCAAGGTTATAGAACCTAGTGAATATCCATCTCTCATCAGCTTGTGGATAAGAAAACCAAACTAAAATATGCCAATCAATGTAGGATTCTAACTCCACCACCACATTGGATTTCCATAGCAAAGCTAAACTCCCTCTCCATCCCCTACTGTTAATCACAAAACTTTTGTCAAATCCAATTTTGTTTCTAATACTCTCCACCTTATCTCTACAACACTTAGTCTTCATGATAAAGACTAATTGTAGGCACTTAGATTTCAACGGTTGGTGAAGCTCACAAATTGTATGAGGATTTCCAAGCCATCAATAGTTACAGCTTAAGCAAATCATTGGTTGTGGTGAGGCTGCATAGTAGCCACCACCAAATCATCCTGAGTTAATCTCTTTGCAGGTGTGAGCTAAGCTTTGAGCCTTTTGGATACAGGTGATAGTACCAAATTTCCTTTGCCAATGACAACAGACATCTTGTTACATTTACCAAGTGGGAAGCCTTTTGCCTTTCCATTTTGTGTAGTACTTTTTTCTTCTATCTTTCCTTCTCTACGTGGACACCCTACTAGATTTCATAGGAGATTCTTGTAAACCAAGATTGACTGAATCAATTTCCACATCAATGATGATATTAGAAGAAGGTGTACTATGGAAAGCATGAGAATCATGATTCCTTGTTTCTGTTTCCATAACTTAGAGGAAATCCTCCCTACCTTCTTTATTAAAAAAATCTTGAAGAGTGAGCAGAGAAGAAGTTTGACTTACAAAGAGATGGCTATTGACTTCCAAAAAAGGCAAGCCTTCCTTATTTTCTCCAATATTTGCTCCTTCTGGACCTCTATGCCATGATCCTTGCCAATAACTCCTCTATTTTCCTTGGATAACGCTTGACTTGCCTCTTCAGGAATCTCTTTTCATTTTTTCTCATTGGAATCTGCTTGTCAGTGGGGACTATAGTTGTTAGAGCTCAAGGTACCACCATACTGGCCAAAGTAACTACATAATTAAATGGTGAGGCACGTAGACATTAGCCATATTGTTCCATAAACTGATCATCCCCTTTCGCCTTAGTACATTTGTTGTCCTTATGGTTCAAAGTGCCACACTTAAAACAAAAAGTTGGCAGTTGTTCATACTGGAAATGAATAAGCATTTGCTTGCCCGCTATGTTAAGAACACATCCTCAAATCAAAGGGCTTGAAATATCAACTTCCACATGAATTCCAAGAAACCTCCCTCACCCTTTGCCATTTGTATCCACTTCTACTTTAAGAACCTTACCCATGCAAAAGGCCAGATGTAGTCCAATTTCCTCAGTCATAGCAACGAAGGGGAGGTTGTGTAATTGCACCCAGAAGGGTTCATGTTGGAACTGCACTTCGTTTGGCAAGAGGGTCCCATCAAATACATTGAGACTAATTAGATGTCTATCGAAAGACCAAGCGCGGCCATGCATCACCTTCTCTTTTTCTAAATGGTGGAGCTCCACCAAAAATCTATTATCACCTACATCATGAAACTGCACCCACCCTCCTAGGTTCTAGACTTTGGCCATTGTTGATCTGAATGCCTCCTTGTTAGTGTGCTTATCATTGACAAGCAATGCAAGGAGCAAGGAGGATGTGTTCAGCCTTAGTCAATGATAATCCCTTCCATAACATTGTTATTTCCTCAACCATAACTGCAAAACTCTTCAGACTATTATCTAAGAGACATACATTTTGTCAGAGCAAAATGGCCACACCCCACCCTTAAGAAAGGATAGGACCAAGTATTAGCTATCAAGACCTCATCTTCTAGTGTAACTTCTTTATTCATTATAAGAAAAATGAATAATTTAACTTTTTAAAACAACTCATCAAGTTGTAGGAGAGAGCTTAACACTTTTAAATATTAAAAAAAAATTCACAACATCGTTAAAAAAAAAACATTTCCTTAATCATTTAGTAAAAAAGAAAAAAAAAAGCACATGTCGAGGATCTTGACAAGATCCCTGTCGGGATCCTCCATCTGGAAGAGAAGCAATTCTCTTATTGTTTATAGGAGGTGAATTTTAGATTCATCCCAAAGCCTGTAAGTTTTGATATCCGATGCAATCATGATTTGACATTTACTACTAATTATGAAGCAACTTGTGATTTTGAGAATGAGGAACTAACTAGTTGGAGCTAAGTCATGATTACAGTGTTAACGTAGATTTTTATATTATTCTTCGTTAGCATGTATAGATCTAATAGTTAGGACTTATAGTTAGTTCTTACTTTGTATAGTTTTTACCTTGTAAAGATTTCCTACTTAATGAGAATGAGGTTGCAAATAGCAGACAAGTTTTCCAAAGCTCTTTACATATTTTTTTGGTCTCTCGTCGTATACGGGTTTTTAGGAATATGATTGTATTTGAAAATTAATATTTCTTTCCATCTCATGTTGAGCTGCCATCTGCATTTTTATCTCTTCTGCCTAGTTTTTCTGGTTCCCCAACAATTGTGGAAAGGTTCAAACCTAGTTTTGTGTATGGAAGATGTAGTTGACATGAGTTTGGTTCCACTTCCTCTATGCCCCCTTCCGTTCTTCACCCTGCGCTTGATCTTGCTCTTACTTCCACCACTCTTCGCCGGTCTACTCGTCCTTCTCAATCCCCTGATTGATATGGTTTCTTCTCTCCTATTTCTCTAGTCGCTACTTTATCATCTATTTCCATTCCCTCTTGCTACAAACAGGCCATGGAACATGAGTGTTGGCAAAACGCAATATAAGCAGAACTTCAAGCACTTGAGGAGAATCACACTTGGGATGTTGTTCCTTATCCTCCTACAGTCAAACTTATTGGAAGTAAATGAGTTTTCTCTATAAAACTTTATTTTGATGGCTCTTTGGACCGGTACAAAAATTGCCATGTAGCTCTAGGTAACAAGTAAGAATATGAGGTTGATTATGAGGAGACATTTGCTCCTGTTGCCAAAATGACCACGATTCGAACCATCTTAGCTATTGCCGCTTCATAGTCGTGGCAACTCATCAAATGGATGTGAAGAATGCCTTTCTTCATAGTGATCTCCAGGAAGAGATTTACATGAAGCTTCCCTCTGGTATGACTACTTCTTTTCCTCATGATGTCTGTAAGCTGAGGTGTCCTCTGTATGGGCTCAAGTAGGCACCCTAGGCTTGGTTTGAGAATTTTTGTAGTACACTTCTTTCATTCAATTTTACACAAAGTCAGTATGATTCTTCTCTCTTCTTCCACACATTTGCATTGGGTATAGTCATTCTCTTAGTTTAAGTGGATGATATTATCATTACTGGCACTGACTATGCTTTGATTACTAAGTTTCAGCAATTGTTACATGCAACTTTCCATATGAAAGATCTTGGCCAGCTCACATACTTCTTAGGATCGGAAGTTCATCATTGGGCCAATGGTATTTTCGTGAACCAACATAAGTATATTCAAGATCTTATCACCTTGGCTGGTTTGAAGGACACTTCTTCTGTTGATACTCCTATAGAGGTAAATGTCAAATACAGGGAAGATGAAGGGGACCTTCTTGATGATCCTACTCTCTATCGACGCCTGGTTGGGTGTCTTATCTATTTGACCACTACTTGACGTGATATCTCCTATGTTGTTCATTAGGCCAGTCAGTTTATGTCTTCTCCTCGGCATCTCCATCTTGCTGCAGTTCAACGCATCATCTGCTATCTTTGAGGTTCATCTACTCATGGGTTGTTCTTTCTTACCGGCTCATCTCTTCAACTTGTTGCCTATAGTGATGCTGATTGGGCTACGTGTCCGATACACATAGATCTACTACGGGTTGGTGTATGTTTTTAGGTGATCCCTTAATTTCTTGGAGATGTAAGAAACAAGATTGTGTTTCTAAATCCTCTATTGAGGCAGAGTGTCGGGCCATGTCTGGTACTTGTTCTGAAATTGTATGGCTACGCGGTCTTCTTAAGGAGCTTAGGTTTCCTCAGACTACTTCTACCCCTCTTCATGCTGATAATACTAGTGCTATTCAGATTACAACCAATCCCGTCTTCCATGAACGCACCAAGCACATTGATGTTGATTTTCATTCTATTTGCGATACCTTGAAAAATCAGTTGATATCTCTTCCTTATATTTCTTTTGATCTCCAAGTGGCTGAAGTCTTCACCAAAGCTGTGACTCGACAGTAGTATCAATTTCTTGTTGGCAAATTGTTGTAGGTTGACTTACTAGCATCAATTTGAGGGGGGATGTTAACGTAGATTTTATATTATTCTTTGTTACCATGTATAGATTCTAATAGTTAGGACTTATACTTAGTTCTTACCTTGTAAAGATTGCCTACTTAATGAGAACGAGGCTGCACATAGCAGACAAGTTTTCCAAATGTCTCTACATATTTTTCTGGTCTCTACTATTTTGACATACAGACCATTTTGTATTTGAGGTATGACCATGGAATGGAAATGCAGTGTGCCCTGGCATATTAAAATGAATTGAAGGATACAATTTCATCACCAAGAACAAAGCACATTCATACATAAACTTAACAAGCATGAAAGCCAAAAGCAACAAGTTTGATATTACATAAAACATGACACTCCAACAGAATAGTTGACATGCAAGGATGCTGCCATCTTTTGTTGGGTTATTACCTTTATTTCTCAAAAGTACAATCCTTGATATTCATCATGAGTTAATATTTTAAAAAGATGATCTAGAGAAAGAATCAGTTCTTGCAGTTCTGATGTTGCTAGATCCTTTCAACAGATCAAATGCAGTGAGAGAATATGGAAGAAGTACGACATCCATGTCCTTGCCAGCATTTTCAAGTGGATTCTGGTTTGGGTTGACCTGGATACATACAATGGAAGACAAAAAGTACTATTTAGAGTTATATGTTATTTCTGTCAATCTTACCATTCAAGAGAGAATATTCTTTCCCCTTTGTCAATTTTTCTTCTCCTCTTTATTTCATACTGTAATTTTTTGTTTGTAGTAGATTGTGGGAATCATGAAACCATTTATAGACCAAGAGATATGATCCTATATAGATATTACATTGGCAAGAAGATATGAATAGCCGCATACAGCTAAATAGTTGCTATTTGATTAGAGGCCAATTAAAATCCTATGAGATTTTTGCCCAACTTTTGGCTGTGTATGGGTAAAGATGGTAGAGAAATATTCTACCCACCAGCAATAGGATATTGTCTTGGTCAATGAATATTCACTTCATAACCATAAATTGAAAACCTATCCTAATCTTTTGAGAATGTCTGAAGATCATCTTTATTTTAAGGTAATGAAAATGAAGACAATCTAAAAAATTACCTACAAAATAGCATGTAGAAGTATATCTAAATACCCGGAGAAACCCTCAAACAATTCAAAAGACATGTTTTCTAATCTATTGAAAAAACGATTCCTGAATTACCTTCTTTGGCTCCTTGAAGGAATTCTCATCCATCAGATTACCAGAGGTGAGTTCAGTCTTGTTCGACCCGGATAACTGTATGGAGTTGGGCTCCAATCCATCAACACTTATCTTAAGATTAACTGTGTTATTCCAAAAGTTCACAATCTGCCAAAAAAAAAAATATATTATCTCAAATTAATAGCAGTGCCACAATCTCATAGATAGAAAAGCCATATTCCATTGATCAATTTCAAAAGCATGTGGTGCATCTACGAAAGTCAGAACAACTAAAGAGCTAGAAAAACCATTTCTCTGCCATTATTAACCACATGTATGCAAGTAACTAAAGACAAGATATTCCTACAAAAAAGTAACCGGATAATATGCCCAAACAAAGAAAAATCTGTGAAGATGTTTGAATTTGATGGAGCTGGAAAATGGGGTAGCTGGGAAGCGTTGCAATATAAAAATAGTGAGGTCACTTATGAGGAAGCAAACCTTTATTCTTAGGTAACTCTTGCCATCATCCGTATTATTCCACATAATTGCAGATGCAATTAGGGAAGTGGATGTATTTGTTAGGAGTGTTGAATGAAGAACAGTTGCTGAACTAGACTCCCTGAAAAAATGTTGCGCCCAGTAGCTTGGTGTTCCATATAGCTGTGAAGAGTTAAAGACGATTGCATCTGGACTCCACCTTAATAGAAAGTTCTTCAATCTCAGTATAACACTTATATAAAGGTTGAATTTTCATTTTTGAAGTAAAATATATGGAAAATTATTTTATGATAAAATTTTGAGATAAATTACCTCCTATCATTATCATTCACAAAAAGTCGTGCGTAGCATGCCATTCTGACTATATCACTGCATTGAAGAGAGAAATGGAAGTCCTTAGCAGCTTTTCTTTCTTATTAGCGTTACAATTCTTACCATAGAAGCTAATTAATTGCAAAAGAATTTGAAGATCAAGATCCTTAATTTATGCACACAAACCTACGGTTGACAAGTCGTGTTTTCAGGTCGTATTTATGTCGTGTCAAGTCATAAAAATTCGACTATATAGGTCAACCCAAATCAAAACTGTTAAGCTAAATATGTCAAACTTTCAAATCCTAACCCAACCTATTTAGATAATTGGTCGTGTCGTGTTATTCATTTTCACTTATTTAATAATTAATTAGAAATAGGTCAATACAACATGACTCATTTAAACTTGGGGTGAGCATTGACAAAGTCGGAGTCGGATTCCCCTAAATCCAACTTATACTATAGTGTCTAATTACATCTTATCATACTATAGTATTAAATATTATTTTTAGTATCTAATTACATGTTATTATACTATAGTATTATATGTTATTATATTATACTAGTGTTTAACTTATTTATAACTTATTTTTACACTAGACTTATTTCTAGTGTCTAATTACATGTTATTATACTAATGTGTAACATATTTTTAACTTAATCATATACTAGACTTTCTCCTGTCTAATTACAAGTTACTATACTTGAGTAAATTAGTATTTTGCGTTATTAAACTATTATACTAGGATTATATGTATATTAGTGTCTAACTCGAAGTCAGTCCAGCGACCCCTCTAACTCTAACTCCGACTCAAAAGCACAAAAAGAATAAAAAAAAATCCGACTCCATTTTGTCGGAGTTGGAGTGGGGTCGGATTCTGATTTGGATTTTTGCTCAGCCCTAATTTAAACCCATTTCACGTAGATGAGTTCAACTAACATGTATAACCAAGTTGACATAATTAACATAATTTCACATAAAAGTTCAAATTTATATTTATTAGTAGCAACAATATTTTTAAAAAAATAAGACTATCTACTAACAAAAAATATCAATATTTTTCAAATTTTAACATATAAGTAAACCAATATTACGAACCCTACAATAACAAATATGAGTATAGGTCCAGAATTACAATTCCAATAATAAAAACATAAACATAAAACATATTGAGAAATACTAATATTACAGCTCAATAATAATAAAATTTTAATTTTGAAATAAAATCAAAGCGGGTTGATTCAGGTTAAGCAGGTTATATAAATCATATCTTAACAGGTCAATCTGTTTTGACCTGAAATCATTAACATAAAACTCAAACCCGCTAATTTCGTATAATATTCGTATTGGGTTCATAAATTGTGTCACATATTGCCACTCCTACACAATCCCATATGAAAACTCCAAGATTTAGGTATGCTTGAGAGACTTACCATTGTCAATTTCAGAAAATTAATGCAAATCAAAGCAGTTTATATACTCTACTTGGTACTTATATGTCAAACTAAATGGGCATAGGTTTCCATTTTAGGATTTTCCCTTTCTTTTATACTTTTACTATTTTGTTTTCTTTTTAACTAAACTAGAGACCTGATTAGAAGCTAATATTTTCTTTGTTCTGCAGTTTGTACATACCGCACACATCTCCTTGGAATGAATTTATCGCTACATAAAGGCTTAGGCTCAAAGCACTATTTTGGTTAGCAGAGGATGAACAGACACCGAAAAGGAAAGGCCAAACACTTAGGCCTAATGGCAAGAACCCTCACAAGATTTGGGCTCCAGATCGGATGTCTTCTAGAATAATGGTTCTTCACCCAACACTCCTCCTATCTGGTTGTGCGGGTGAGCCTTTTGGATTCCCACTTTCCTAGATAGAAGGACAAGCAAACAAAAGAAAGAAATAGCTACTTAACAAAAGGATCTTACAAAACATTTTTACAAATTGATGTAACTTGATTTGAGACGTCAAATCTACTTTACAATAAACAGAGCTTTACAATATGACATCCCAAATCAAGCCACATCAATTTGTAAGTTTACTTTTATAGAATTTATTTTAAAATCAAGCATTTCCCATAATAAGCCAACCATGTTATGCCTTCATCAAGAGAGGGGGTCCCCACCATACACCTTTGTTTGAAGCCATATCATCCATCAAATTCCAGCTATCATTTCCTATACCACACCCTCTGCACTCTTCACACCAATCTATTGTCTTTTGGTTGTCACCTTTTGTTTAAACCAAATAACTCTTTAGTTAAGATGCCTTTGTTGCACAGGACCAAAACATCTTACATGACTTGAAGGAGAAATGTTCAATGTTACTAAGGAAAACTGTTAGAGGATACTTGGGGGAAAATGAAGAAAGTTCATGCATTAAGATTCAGAACCATTTGCTATTAATGAATTTGAATAACAAATTCAGTTGACAATTAAGTTTGTTGTAGAACTTGTATTGGCTAGCGTGGTGCAGTTCATGAGTACATCATATGTGTCGGCGTTTTTAACTAAAAGTCATCTCTTCCATGATCAAGACGAATCTATTTGTAATTTTATCAATACAAGAAATAAAGACTATAAACTGTAAGACTATAAGCTTGCAAGTCATTAGCAAATATAACTTCAGTGTACTAATCTCGTTAAACGAACCTGAATCATGTTCATAATGGCTTGAGAACTACATACAATTCATCTCATGAGAAACCTACGAATTGAAATAAACAGATATGCCCAGGGAATAAACACATTCATCTAAGAAAATAAACAATTTTTTAATAATAAAGCACAAGTTTAATTGACTTTAAGAACACAATTCTAACATTAAAATTAGGCAAACGACAGGGGAAAACTCAGCATCTTCCAAAAACTATCAATTCAGAGTTGATATTTTTATTTTCTTTTTCTAGGATTAGTTGCATGGTTCCCCTAAAGAATGCTTTGGAGGAAAAAAGAATTGTCAAATTTGGATTGAATTGAAGTAATTGCAAGCACAATTTTACCGTAAGCAAGCACAAAATTACATCAAACCTGTTCTGTTCAATCCCAATAAGGAATGCAGCCTCAGCCAGCGCTGCTAAAAGATTTCCTTTGCCAGCATGTTTCCGAGTTACAGCATACTCACTTACAAAAGCCTGATGCATATCAATGAAAACCCTTTAAGCATTTGATCAAATGCATATATTATATCATACAGGGACAACATCACACCTTTGCACCATTACGTGATGCAAGATCGAACAGATGAGCCAGTGAAAACATGTCCTTGGCAGTTTTATAAACCTAACAAAACACCAGAGTAAGACGACTTTGTACCTCGTTAGCAAATAACGGACGAAAGACATTCATATCATAAAACATAAAAGATCATTGAAATGGCTCCATTCACATATCAATACAAGAAATAAAGATGAGAATTTTACATGATAATCATAAAAATCTGCAGGGTGATCCAACTTTTGAGAAAACCTGTTACAATTTGTGATAATTTTGATGTCCGGATAAGCCTTCTTTATGGCATTATAGAACTTGACGTAATTTCCTGGTCAATGAACAATAAATTAATAAAGAAAATAAAACAAAGAATAAAGTCATACATCAGGTGCATCACTAAGAATCTGTATTGCAGTGACAATTTTTTTTTTTTTCTTCTGAATTCTTTGGTTTCTAAATATATTTGGAAGGAATAATGGTTATTGCAACAACTAAATTATAGCACACATGCAGTCAGTCAAATTAAGCAAGCAGTACACATCCAGAAACAAAGTTAAAGAGTTTTTCTTGAAGCAGTCAACTTTTGGTGCGCACAAAATACAAAGGAAAAATAATTACACCCATCTTCCCGTGGCTAACTTTCCAGTGAGGCAAGTAAAATATGAAAACAACTCCATTCAATGGTGAGAGATTTTAAATGTGTTGCTTACAGAAGTTTATATGACAAGAGAAACTTGATTCAAAAAAATGTTTTTACAGGAATGAAGCATCATGGAGGGAAAGAAAGCTGCAATCAAAGGCATTCAGATCTTCATTAACATAGAGTTGATTTTCTCCAACATGAATTTCTTGCAACTAGCTAGCATTGTCATTTTAGTATTGCAATGATTTTTCTCCATTAGGATAATACCCAGAATGATGTTTTCCGAGTCATTCTAAATTGAAATAATGTGTGGGTGTGTGTACACACCATGCAAGGGTATGCATGAGAGAAAGACAGATTGTGGGCCCTATCTAGCCCAATAAGGATCATGCTTATGACCGATAAATCAGATTTTTCCTCAGTGCATAAGAGTTAGATAAATAACATCATCAGACATGAGGAAAATTATAATGCCCAATAAAAAGCGGTAAAAAGTGCATTAATTATGTATGACTAAGTAGAATAGGACAAAATATGAAATAGACTTTACTGACTCGAAAAGAACCTACAGAAGAAGCTCTGGAGTAATTGACTCAGATGCATTAAAACGTTTCCCGTATAGATTAGGTGATTCTTACTCAAATTACTAAATGTATGGAGAAGATCATATTTTGCTCAATTTATAATCTCTATAAAGGCATCCAATCTATCTGTTAAATAATAACTAAGAAAATAATAATAATAACATCAAAACATAAATGGAAACCTCGGTAATTCTTTTTCCCGCAATCCTCATTCCCAAGAGCGACATGTCTCAAATCAAAAGGTTCTGGATGTCCCATTGCAGCTCGTATAGAGCCCCATGTAGAATTAGGATAACCTCTAGCAAATTCAATACTATCGAGGGCTTCCTGTAATCAAGTCATTTATCATCAAAGAATAAAAATATCGACTTTTCAGCACCAAAAAGTGAGGCTGAATTGTACAGAACATGATTTGAGCTATGAAGCTCTGTTATGGTAAAGGGTGATTGAGTAGGAACTTGATCAACTTAATGTAATAGGAACCAACAAACGCATATACTTACTTGCACAAAAGGCATGACATTGGAAGTATTAACTTGATCATTATGACTGATCCCTGTATAATTGTTTGATTATATACGGTAACAAAACATATATTATTCAATTACTAGATTGAAAGACAAACAGTTAGAATCACAAGCATTGGTGAAGTACCACTATTGAACACCCATACTGGCAATGCACCTAGGTCCTCTGATAGCTGCAGAAAACAAAAAATAATGTTTTAAAATCTGCTCAAGAATCCTATAATGGAACATTCTCAGGTGCTTAGTAATGCTAACACCCCACCCCCAAAATTAAATAAGATGCCTACTTGTAGAAACTCAAAGTAACCAAGGCCATCATCCGTCCAGTACATCCAAACATCACCAAAGTGCCCTGGTCTCTCTTCCCAGGGTCCAATGGTCGCTTTCCAACGAAATGCATTTCTTAACCATTCACCTTCAACAAAGCAGCCACCTGATGCAACATAATTTGGAGGGCGCACTTCATTATTTAGGTAGAAACTTCTGAGGAATAAAACAATATATATGTAATAACAATTAAACTATGATGTCAACCCTTGCTCGGTCAATTAACAAACAGAAAAAGCCCAATGTACATGCCAAAATTTACAGCACCTTTATAACCCATTTGAAGCTGCTGCTTCTTTTTGAATGGGGTGCAGTTGGAGGTAGTGTTGGGAACAAAGATATAGAGGATAGAAAATGACCGATCCTTTCATGAGTTTCTTACTCATTTTCTCACAGACGTTCTTGGACAAATTTGTGATTAATATTGGAAAAGAAAAAAAAAATGTATAAAGAAAAGCCAAAATGGGGACGTCAAGCAAGAACACAGAATAACAAATAAATAATAACAGCTTAAGATTTAAAGTTGGGAGCATCTATAAAACTTAAGAAAAACTTCAAAGAGGCAAAATAAAAAAAAAAAAAGGAAAAAAAAAGAAGTTGAATAAAGACCCATCTGAACAAAACTTCAAGAAAAGTCACTTGATTTCACTCATGGATTCTCCACACCATCAAAAGCACTCCTGCTAAGTAATATATATCATATTGTCTTGGATCCAAATAAGCATTCAAAAGAATGAATGACCATGTACCAAAAGGGAAGACGTAGATAAATTATTATGGAAATATAAGCGTCAGCATCACAAATATTACACTCATTCTTCAGAAGCCTGTATGATGCAGTCTAAATGTTCCTAAGAATAACTAATACAATCTGAATTGAGAATTCTCAACACATACAATTTTTACTCACCTGGAAATCTGATAAATTTTGGTTTTAGATCTGCCAGCATGTCAACAAGATCACTACGGAAACCATGTCCCTGTGCCAAGACAGATTTTGTTGAAGACTAACAAGACCTCAAAGTGATGCATGTACTAAGCCATAACAAGAGGCTTTCGGTGAGCATTGAGGTTAAAACTTGACAATAAGTAAATATATAATTATTTTGAACAACTTGCACAGAAGAAATCAACTTCCAACATGACCATAGCTCAAGTGATGAAAGGTGAAAGCTTGCATATTTTAATCTTTATTTAAGTTTTGAACTTCCACAAATTCGTTCAATCCTAACATGAATCAGAATGTGAAAATTGATCGAACAAGGCTTATACTTTTTCTTTCAGCATGTATTACTTTTCATTATCATTAAGTGGGTATCAATTTCACAAATTTAAGGTGGTGTAATAGTGGCTGAACACTAGTCAAGTAGATGACAAAAATCGCACAATCTATAAAGTTTGTTTAAGATTTTTCATAGAATGGCTTTTAAAACTGTGTTCATTATATCTTCTTCTTTTGTTTCACTTTCCCCAGGATAAAGTCCAAAATTCTCATTTGACCAGCTCAATTTATACTGCATTGTAAAGGGGTTGATATCAAAGAAAGAAACAACAATAGCTTAATGTAATGCAGCAGATAATTACCACTTTCAGTGACTGCAAGAGACCTTTTGTTGTTAGATTCTGGGAAGACAGAAAGATTGCAAACAATTTCTTGTTTGTAACGTTTTCATTTTGGTAAAATATTAGACTACCCTATTCTAATTTTTATTCTTTTAGCAAGGAGTAGATCGTCTAGTAGCCGAGATCATGCCACCAGAGGTCTAGTTAACCATAAATTTCCGTATCCAAATTAACAATTGATTATCGAGGCAAGGCGGCCTTAAATGAAGAACGAGTCTTCTTAAAACATCTTATCTTCAAAAATCTAAATTTCTTAATGAATATAATTTCAGAATCAAGATTTCAATACTATAAGTTGCATGCCATGCATCAGGCATAATAAACACTAGGGTACGTGTATAAATTCCATTTCATGGTATTGGATGTGGACGATGTGAAGAAAAGGAAAGCTCACAGGAAAAGTCCATCGACACCCCATCACATAATATGAACAGTAAATTAAATGATCGTCCCGCGAGAAGACATTCAACTCAGGCATTAATAAACTACTATCATAATTGTATCACGTGAAGATGCATAATCTATCTTATATATATATAAATAAACCACAGTTTGTGTAATACCCTAATGAAAGGCTCAAACCACATGACCTATACTTCAAAAAGACTAGTCAATGATATAATTGGAGTTTCATTAGAATATTACAAAGAGTAAAAGCTTCTCATTCGCAAGTAAAGTAGGATCTCATACACCACCTACCATTATCCTTATCATATGGGGTATCACAATTTGAGTGCATACATACCTCATGTAATGACCATATATGACTCCAGAAAGAAACAGATACCTTATATGTCTCCATAGGCATTGCTGACACTTGGTCAAACCAAATAACTCCTTTTCTGGTTGTAGTCAATTGAAGTCTTGAATTAGGATTTGAGGCATTGGCTTCCAACACGACCTCCATCTTTGTCCAGGTTGCGACGTCACGAAAAGAAGCTCTGAGAGGCAGTCAAATTTATTTCAAAGGATGCATTAGCCCTGTTTGATTAGATAATATTTACAGAACACTGAAAGAATGTACAAATGTTGCTCACATTATGTCATGAGTTGCCAGTGTCTCCAAGCCATTCGGGCCCGTCAATGACACGGATACATTAATTGCTCCTGATGAACGAACATACAGAACCACTTTGTATTTCTTTCCTTTCTCAATATTCTGAAAGAAAACAAAAGTGAATTTGCACCAAATCAGAAGTTTGAAAGAATAACTTGGCAGAATTACGATATAAAAGATGCAGGACATAGCATCCTGTTGCCGAGACAGCCAAACATCCTGAAACCAATATGGACTGTAACATTCAAGATTTTCCCAAAAACAAAAGTTGTATTCCCTGCACACGGGATTAAATTTTTTAACTATTCCAAATAAGGAAGAGAGAGAGAGAGAGAGAGGCACTATGCAAATTAGTGATCTTGTCGTAAAAAAGGTGTAAACATACCATGCCCCAGAAGCCTGGGTTATAAATACCAACGCCCCCAGCAGGACAGATATTGGTACCTTCTGTGTCACATAGTACTTCCATTCGGAGTGCAACCTTATTGTGCTCAAAACATGATGAGCGGTCCGTGGACAGTGTAAGGGATGAGTCCTCATCCCCAATAATAGACCAAGGGTCTATGTTTGAGGGGATATCAGGTCCCCCAGCTTCAAAACCTGGAAAAGAAATTTTATAAAAATCCCTAACGCTAAAATATAAAGATGAGGTCTGGTATTTAAAAAGCTGGTTGTACAAGACAATATCAAAGTCATAAAATTTATACCAAAGTTCGACAAGTATATATATATATTGGCACTAATGATAGCAAACAGCTTCATGGATGGTTGGATCCCAAATATAACTTTTTATAAATGTTTTAAAAATCTCAGTACTGGAGACCAGCACATATTGAAACACTGATTCCTCCCTCCCTGCCTCCCTTCCTCTTATTTTACCATTGCAAGGGTGATCTAGTATTTCAGTTTGAACACCCCAAATGCCAAAAATCAGACAAATTTAAAGTCGATTCCTTCTTCTTCAAACTCTCTTGTACATTGGAAGTTTAGAGTATTTAGAAATGACCTCTGTTGCTCACAAGCTCTGCCCACAACCCTCCAGCACCGGCATGGTTAATCTCCTGCAGAAAAGCATTTGAGAGAATGAATATTCACCCTAGTCACAAATTGTTGATAAGATTGACATGCTTGGCTAATCTGATCAATCATGTTTCCGTATACAAAATTCAGAACTCCATGGCGGTACTTTCATGGAATTCCTCACTTTTTAAGAATGCAACTATATTATTGTGTGCATGTGCATATAAATACATGGAAATAACAAGCAAGTTCAACACCACTATTTTGGAAAAAAGTGGGACCCATTTGAAAAAATTCAAATTTTCATGGTGGCTAGCATTGTTTTCAAAGAACCTGTGCGGAGACCGTAGGGTGTGTGCACAATTGCACGTGTAAAAACTCGAAGCACAACAATGTTACAACATAGACTGCATCTAGAGCACAAGCAGGAATTCACTATATAAAAATGCGATAATGATTTTAAAAGCAAAAGCAAAAAGCAAGCAATAGAGACGACAACATACAAGAAAGTTGAAGAAACTCAATCAGCGTTGAAGAGGATGTTCATAATTCCAGGTCGACAACTAACCTCAAAAAAGATTCCAAAAAGTGTTTCGGGTATTGGCCGTCCCAATGCTTCAGAAGCATTTACAAGAAGAAATGCTGTTTGGTTGGCGTCATCTCCAATAGAAAGACATTGAGGCACAAGCAAACTCCCAACGAAAAAGCAAAGCAGAAGAACACTGTAAGGAACCTTGCAAGAACCCATCTTGTCCTCAACACATCTACTCTATTGATAACCTTATGAAGATAAAGGAGCTTATTCAGTTATATTCTGAGGAATTCAACAGAAAAAGTAGATAGATTGATAAGCAACACTGGACTCACTCCTCACAAATTTAGTTGAAAGCGAAATTTAACAGCTGAGAAAGTCTTAAGAGCGAGGAGTGACGAGTGTTGTTGGAAGTGGGAGCTTCACTGTTATTTGTCTGTACCGGAGTTTATTACAACAAGAGCTTTTATAGTTGGGTAATGAAGAGTCTTTGCCTTGCTTTCACGTAAGCAGCTATTTTTCAGTCAGTGGATTTCAAGCTACAGCGACTTCATCGTTTGGCTGTGGACCCCACCTCCCGCGATTCTGTCTTCCGATTCTCCTGAACCTGGATTGGACAGTTGTTTTATTGTATCTTATTTGATTTCGTTATTATAACCTTTCAAAATTTTTATATAAAATATAATAAATAATTCAATTATTTTAATTCTTAAAATAATAAAAATATTTAAAACTAAAATTATAATAATATTTTATTCAATTTTAATCTGAACTCACTATTCAAATATCATCAAAGGTAAAAGATAATTGTTATAAGATGATATATTTTTATATATTTTATTTTTAAATATTATTTAAATATAAAATACTTTTAATTTTATGAGACGGGTTATGCACATCGGAATAGCCCGACAAATTTTCTTGAGAAGGCATTTAGCCTTTTTATTTTTTCATATATTTTATTATATCTTTAAATATTTTTAAAAAGATTCACAATATCATTAAAAAAATATTTTCTTAATTATTAAGTTAAAAAAAAAAAACATCATTGGAATCCAATGTCGGGACTTACAAGTTTAATTGACATTACATCTTATGATACAATAAAATTATCACGTGTATGTACTCTAAGAATACCTAATAAATTAGTTAAATATGATTAAATATTGTACATCAATAAGATAGAAGTTTTGCCTGTCATATTCTTTAAAAGAAAAAAAAAAATTGTTTTTTGTAATGTTCAAAATGTGTAAAATTATTAAATTACTCGAGACCCAATTCATGAGGCCTCAAATAAATAATTAAATATTCTGTAATTAGGATTATGATTAAGATCAACAATAAATACTATATTAAATTTAGAGTAATGCTACATACAGTTAAGAAGTGAGTAAATACCGTACAGTCGCTTTAAAAAAGAGTGAGGTTTATTATTAAAAAATTAATTTCTTTTTATATGGATTCCATATTTATTTACTTTTTTTTAAAATGATTGTACAGTTTTTACGCACTCACGACTACAACTATTATTTCTCTTAAATTTAAGAGACAAATCAAATTTAGAGTAAGAATTTTCAAAATTTGTTAATATAGGCCAATTTCCAATTGCAGACAGTTTTAATATAATTAAGATGAAAAATTTTACGTGTAGCCACTTTTACATATTCCTTTATGCATTCCACTAATGTGATAGGCTGTGTCACTTTCTTTAATATAAAATAATTATTTTAGCCAATTATATTAGTAGAATAAGTAAAGAATATGTAAAAATGACTGTATTTATTATTTCTCAATTAAGATACATTATAATTATTATCAAATTTAAGCTATCACATATAATTCATCTTATAGCATTGATGAAAAGATAAAGGGTTAATGAACAATCTCACGTCACTGTAATAAAATACGATTGAGTAAAATAGAAGTTTTGTATAAAGTTGTTTTTCAATTACAAATAGCCACTTGCATTATTGCTTTTTGAATTAAAAATATGAGGAAATAGTAATCATTCACTCTTGAATGTTTCACACTCATAAATAAAAGCATTCTTAACATATTTAAAAGAACACTAGGATGTATTGTAAGTTAGTTCAATCTATTTATATAAAATAGGTTCGAAAATGAGCTGTATTATGTAGATACACTTCTAATTAATTGTTTTTAGGCAACTCCAGTGTCGGTGGAGACCAAGCAATCAACTTCGGCACTTGCATTGCAATAGCCACAACTGAACAATTTAGCTCCTTCAACACCACCAAGTCATGCGACCCCACAAATTTCAACTTTTGCATGGAATCTGAAATGTCCAGAATAAATCCTTTGATCATCCGAATAATACCCTTCCAGTCATATTTCACTTCTTCCATAGGTGCCGCACAACGAGCTCTCCAAAGAGCCCAAGAAATAAGAAGAGGAATTATACCATGAAGCCAATGAACTTGTGAGGAAGAAGAAGCACGACACCACCAAACATTTAATACCCCGGTCCATACCCGAGTTAGTGGTAATCAAATGCCAAAAATTGCTGCAAAAAAAGATAAAGGGTTGATGAACAATCTAATAAAATACGATCGAGTAAAATAGAAGTTTTGTATAAAGTTGTTTTTCAATTACAAATAGCCACTTGCATTATTACTTTTCGAATTAAAAATATGAGGAAATAGTAATCATTCACTCTTGAATGTTTCACACTCATAAATAAAAGCATTGTTAACATATTTAAAAGAACACTAGGAGTTTTGTCTTAAGATGCGATGTGAGTTACTTCAATCTATTGACATAAAATGGATTCAAATAAGCTGTATTATGTTGATACATTTTTAATTAATTATTAAACGAGTTAAAACAAATGACATAACATGACCTGTTAATGTAAAATATGAATAAAATAAATTAATTTATATAGTCAAATATTCATAACTTGACACAATATGAATGCGATCCGTAAACATTAATTGTCACCCTTAATGTAAATTAATTGGAGTAAAACAGAAGTTTTGTACAAACTTGTTTCTCAATTACAAATGGCCACTTGATTATTACTTTTCAAATTAAAAATACGAGGAAATAGTAATCATTCAGTCACGTATGTTTCATACTCATCAATAAAGCATTGTAGACATATTTAAAAGAAAACTAGAATTTTTGTTTATTCGCATCCATCTCATCACAAAATTTGGATAAACCTCAATTAAATAATTGTAATTTCAAAGAGCTTACAAATTCTCATTTCCTCATAAAAAAAGAGGCAAATAAATAAATAAATAAAACAAAAATTTGGAAACCATCTCAACAATAGGTCTATTAATTTGATGGAGCTGTTTTAAAATGCCATTTATAAACACTACAAACAATCAAGCTTTTTTCAACACTCACAATCATCACAAAAAAGTATGAAAATTGCTGGATATGACTAATTCTAGCAATTTTAACTTCCTTGCACGTTCGCCACAATTATCGTGTTTTTTTTACTCAAAACATCAATAAAAAAATAATCGTTGCTAAAAATACTTTTACGAGCAATTTTTTTTCCTTGCTAATAGTCCAAATTTCGTTGTAAATTTCCTCATGCCTTTAAAGATAAATCGCTGAGAAATCTCAATTGCAGCATTTTATATCGCCACAAATACTAGAGAAATCGCTATAATAGATCTGAGGTATTTCCAGTAAAAATAATAAAATTCTTGCAAAACATCTTTTGTAGCGTAACTGTGACGCTGCAAATAGAACCAAAATCACTACAAATAATCAGAAACTACTGCAAATTGAGTGATCCATTTAAGGAAAAACCGTTGCTAAAATTTAATTGCAGCATTTTGTATCGTTGCAATCACTATAAAATCGCTGCAAAAAAGTCCCGCTCATTTCCATCGAATATTAAATTTTTGTTGCAAAACACCTTTTGCAGCGTAACTATGACGTTACAAATAGAACCAAAATCACTGCAAATAATCAAAAAATGTTGCAAATGGGGTGATCCATTTAAGGGAAAATTGTTGCTAAAATTTAATTGCAACATTTTGTATTGTCGCAATAACCACAAAATCGCTGCAAAAAATTTCCGGTCATTTCCAGTGAATATTAAATTTTTGTTGCAAAAGAAGTTTTCAGTGTAACTCTGACGCTTCAAATAGAATCAAAAGCGCTGCAAATAATCATAAACTGTTGCAAATGGGGTCATCCATTTAAGGAAAAATCATTGCTAAAATTTAATTGTAGCATTTTGTATAATTGCAAAAACTGTAAAAATTGCTGCAATTGATTTTTTTGGTGCATTTTTTCCCTGCTCTCGCCAAAGACGTTGGTTTATAAGTGTGTCATTTTCGCACTTGATCTTAAATATATTATTTATCTTATTAATACATTTTTTATCCTATTCATGTCAGTCACTAAATAATTATTTAATCAATCTAGTGACTAGCTTGAAATAATAAATTAACTTTTTTTAATACCTTAAACTGCACTTAATTTAAGGTTAATTCATCATTCATTAAGGAACACTTTTCAATCATAATCCACATTATAATAATCACCACAAGTTTTTCACCTACATGAAACGATCACACATAAACCTATAATTCTTTCTATTCCTTTGCTATATAAAACTTATAGTATTTATCCAACACTCAATTTAGAAATAAGAAACATAAAGAAAAATCTTGGAACTTTCATTATAAATCAAATCTTTGATTACCATTTTCATCTAATATAATATATCAAACACATTCATTCATCCAAACCCAGTGGGAAATTCACATTAATGTAGTTATGGGCGGTGGACCAATTTGAACCCAAAACCTACAACTTACAAACTACTAAATATATAGAACACATTTCTTGCTTCTCAACATTAATTGAAAATGTTCACATTCATTCAAACTGTTCAATTGTCCTACTCCTCTATATTTAAAAATTATATCATGTCATCTATAAGAATGTGCACCTGGGTATTGTTGCTTGGGTAGAACAACTTTAACACGTCTGCATCATTGGGGGGGATTCATTGTTCAACATTTTTTATATTTCAATCTCTCCAACTCCAATCTATCAATGATAAATAAAGAGAGCCATTACATAAACCGATTAATTTAATAGAGCATACATTGGCATGAACAAGAAAATAATACTCAAATTTGAAAACTAACTTTAACGTTCCTTCATCATCACCAATTGCCAAAATGGCAAACATAAAGTTAGGCTAAAAAAAATAATTATCTTATAGTCATTTAAGCAAAACACTCTTCACAAGGAAACTAGCACTTTTAGCAAAGCTGCTTGTAAAGAAATACACTGTAAATATATTTGAAAGATTCTTTCGTTCTGTATATTTTACTTGTGGTATACATGCAGTATATATATAAGTGTATCTGAAACTAATTGATGTACAAGCAGTTACATGCAATATATTTTTTATTTGTATAGTTGTATATATTTAAATTAAAATTTAAATATTGCTGATCTTCAACAGTGATTTCATTTGAAATCAGTTGATCTTCTACACTGCTGAACCCAAAACAGTGTCTGAAATACATCAAGCTTATATCATAAAGGAACGCATGTGAAGACGTCATCAACAGCAAACAAACTATATTAGTTTCAGCATTATGCATGGTTTTGTTTTCTAGTTAATGTATGTGTTTTCAACCCCCATCTAGCTGTGATTTAGACAATGTGTACTTGTAATGATAACACGTTCTGTCAATTTTTCTTATTATATTGTTTTCCATAAAAAACCATAAATATTTCAGCAATATCTCTCATGATGATCAATGACCATTCCTAGGTGCAATGCTTAACACTTCTCCTTAAATATGGTTGGAAATATACTTAACATGACTTCAATAATCTTGGGGATGCTACTGAATATTGGTCATGATAAACCTAAAGATAATCTTTAAGAACATGCATGCATATCTACAAGCAAAACTGCAATCAGTAATATATAGACACTTGAAATCCAACAATACTGTCGATTTGGGGATTGCGAAGTGTGGACACTAACTATTGTAACTCTGTAAAATAACAGGAGAACAGATATTGATTATACATATCCAAGTAGTACTGCTAGTACTAAGATGATATGTATCTCTTTAGATAGGCTGTATCATATCACTGTTATGACAACACTGAACAAGCTTAAACCGTCCTCTATATAATAAAATATATATTTGTAGTTCAAGGAACAATATCTGCATATCAATGTTACGACAACATCGATTTGACTTATAATTAACCCTTCATAACTAACTCTATATATATGCATGATCGAACTTGAAAATTGAAAATGCAAATAATTAAACAATTTATAATGAGTTTTGAATTTCCATATCTTTCGCTGCCTGCATTGAGTACTTTCAGTTTTAGCTCTTTAAGTTTTAGCAAACTTTGACAGGCAAGAAAACAATAAAATAAAGTGTCATGTGTCAATCCACATGACATGCCTAACTAAAAAGCATAGATTGCTATAGGGTACCCTAAGGGCCTTAACCAAATGACATGCTTGCATGTAATTATAGACATAGAACTATAGCTAAACCATCCTTTATCGGAAAAATTTCTTAGTTTTCCTTAAAAAAAAAACAGCTAGCAATTTTTGCTTGGAATTGTCTCTATAATAAGAAACATACCCAAACTTCCAAACCATTCTACCGGTCCATCAAATAGTGCTAGACATGGTTAATTTCAGTCATCCATTTTTCTGTTGATCACCACATTTTTTGATGATTGGACTAACTGGTATAATTAAACAGTTGAACGTAAAGTGCATTCTGGGACCAAAAATAGTATTGGAGTTATTCTTGTTATTTTAAACAAGATCAACACAACCTTCTTTCTGTTATTAGACTCGTTGAATAATACTTTATGACATTCTACGAGTCTCAACCAAAATTGGTTACATAGACTAAACTTGCTCCATTCCACATATATGACAAATAACATCATTTAGATTTTTCAAGCAATACTCATTAACCCAATCTACAATCAACCAAAGCATAAAATAAAATTAAACCATAATTTTGACAATCAATTACTGTCCAAACCAAGCACAATCATGCAAGTAGAATCAATTTACCAAGTACTACCAACCAAACAAGAATCTCAAACAATCATAGTCTTGTATCACCTAGGAAACTCATAAAAATTAAACAAGATCTACTTCAAAGTAAAAGACCAAAATAATCTGAACCAGAGAGAGAGATTTTGTATATCTCAACAGTCCATAATGAAGAAATTCCAGCAAATCAAGTGGGTGTTCTTTGCTCATTTCCCGAATCAATCCCCCCAAAATACCTAAATCATTTGAAGCAAAGCAGAGAACTAAGATCTCAAAATACAATTGAATTTGAGCTTAGGACCAGAATAAGAATAATAAGTTGCATTTTCTTTAACATGGGCTCTACTAAATTCTCTAAGAAACACAAAAAGAGAAAAAAAAAATTGAAAATTTTATAATAATCCAAACATTCAAAAAGGAACGAGAAGTAGTGATAAGATCCCTATTATACTGTTTCTCTTACTTTAGTATTTTCCTAATTTTATATATCCAACTTTTTCTTTTAATCATTAATTAATCATTAAAATTTTCTCAAAATCATAAACAAAATTTAAAAGTTCATGCAACTTCCAAACTTCTAAATAAATATAATTTTAAAAAAATTATATTAAAAAACTTTTTAAATTTCTAATATTTTTATTCATTTTTTTTTATTTTTTCAAAACTTAATAAAATATCATAACTCAAATCATTCTATTACTATTTATAAGTCATTTTATTAATATTTATAGTTATTTTAATATATTCTCAGTATTAAGAAAAAAATACTCTTAGTTTTCTCAAAAATCATGTGATCTTCTTCCTGTCTTGTATCTCAATACCGTTGATGTGGGTTCCAACAATCTCTTAGCAGTGTGGATTGGGATTGTGTATTTCACTATTTTGACTTACAAGTTTAATGATAAAAAATTATTAGGTATTTTTAAAGAACATGTCACGTTATTTATTTAAGAATGAATAAAAATTATTTATGTAAGTGCTAATTTTAATTGACATTACATATTATTATACAATAAAATTATCACGTGTATGTACTCTAAGAATAACTAATAAATTAGTTAAATATTATTAAATATTGTACATCAATAAGATAGTAGTTTTACCTCTGATATTCTTTAAAAAAAAAAAATTGCTTTTTGTAATGTTCAAAATGTGTAAAATTATTAAATTACTCGAGACCCCATTCATGGGGCCTCAAATTAAAGTTTTTGCACTCTTACTTCCAAAAATGAAATTGGACACAATAAATAATTAAATGTACTGCAATTAGGGTTATGATTAAGATCAACAATAAATATTATATTAAATTTAGAGTAATACTAAATACAGTTGTGGAGTGCACAAGCGCCATACAGTCGCTTTGAAAAGAGTGTGGTCCATTATTAAAAAATTAATTTATTTTTATGTAGATTCCGTATTTATTTACATTTTTATAAAGTGATTGCACGGCTTTTGTGCACTCACGATTGTAACTATCATTTCTTTTAATTTAAGAAATAAATCATATGTAGAGTAAGAATTTTCAAAATTTGCTAATATAGACCAGTTTCCAATTGCTACCAGTTTTAATATAATTAAGATGAAAAATTCTACGTCCAGTCACTTTTACTTATTTTTTTATGTACTCCACTAATCTAATAGGTTGTGTCACTTTCTTTAATATAAAATAACTATTTTAACTAATCATATCAATAGAATACGTAAAGAGTACGTAAAAATGACTGTATTTATTATTTTTCAATTAAAATACACTGTAATTATTATCAAATTTAAGCTATCGCATATAATTTATCTTATAGTATTGATGAAAAGATAAAGGGCTGATGAACAATCTCACGTCATTGTAATAAGATACGATCGAGTAAAATATAAGTTTTGCATAAAGTTTGCTTTTCAATTACAAATAGCCACTTGCATTATTACCTTTTGAATTAAAAAAACGAGGAAATAGTAATCATTCACTCTTGAATGTTTCACACTCATAAATAAAATCATTGTTAACATATTTAAAAGAACAGTAGGAGTCTTGTCTTATGATGCGTCGTGAGTTAGTTTAATCTATTTATATAAAATGGGTTTGATCAATGAGTTGCATTATGTTGATATATTTCTAATTAATTATTAAACAAGTTAAAACAAGTAATGTAAAATATGAATAAAATAAATTGATTTATATAGTTGAATATTTATAACTTGATACAATATAAATACAATCCGTAAACATGAATTGTCACCTTAACGTAAAATAGGAGTAAAATAGAAGTTTTGTACAAACTTGTTTTTCAATTACAAATGGCCACTTGATTATTACTTTTCGAATATAAGGAAATAGTAATCATTCACTCAGGAATGTTTCATGTACATCAATAAAGCATTATTGACATATTTAAAAGAAAACTAGAATCTTTGTTTATTCGCATCCATCTCATCACGAAATTTGGATAATCCTCAATTAAATAATTGTAATTTCGAAGAGCTTACAAATTCTCATTTCCTCATAAAAAAAAAAAAAAAAAAAAAAAAAAAAAAAAAAAAGTGGCAAATAAATAAATAAATAAAATAAAAATTTTGAAGTGCCATTTACATATAGTAATTTTCGAACTCTAATGAGGTAAAGATGTTGATAAAGACACTTAGAGTTTGGATATGTTGAGAAAGAGAAATACTTTAACTACAAAAAAAGATTTTATAAAAGTAAATTTAACAACTAAAATGGTTTGAAATCGTACATTACATTATACAGTTATTTTTATTGTAAAAAAATCTAACATACCACATCAAATTATATTAATTTGTGAGTTTACTTTTGTAAAAAAATTTTATGATTGTTGTGCAATTTTTTTTTTTTAATGAATAACGAGTTTTGAATCAGGCCCCTTAGTTAAGATTTCCATTCATCTAAGGTGATTGACCATTCTTTGCATATTTCACTGATGTGATTAATCAAAATAATTATTTTATATTAAAAAAAGACACAACTAGTCAATCATATTAGTAAAATATATAAAAGTATGTAAAAGTGGCTACATATAAAATTTTGTGAATGTATAAACTTCGTCTCAATTAATTCATTCTTCAATAAGCACAAAAAAACTTTCTAACAGTACTAAATTTATTTTTTATTTTAAAAGAAATTTAATGAAATTGGCATTTTCAGTAGATTGAATAAAAAGGAACGTGACCTAAGGAAGCACGAGGAGCTACAGAACTTAGGGACGTGGACTACGTGACTGATCTAAGTTCAAGTTGAGGTTGAGTAGGCCAAAACTAATTAAAAATAGATAGGCTTTGGCCTAAGTGATGATTAATAACAAGACTTAAATTTATGGCAATAGTTGCTTAAACTTTTCACAAGTGTTAAACATTGTATATTAAAATGAAATATATTTTTCAAGCAAATAAAAATATTGAATATTAAAAAAAGAACATAAAAAAGGGTACGGTGGATAGAGATCAAAATAAATATCTTGACAAGTATTTCGTACCAATCAAAATAATGACGAATTAAAAAAAAGAATAAAGAAAAATAAAGTTAAATGTGTGGATAATGTGACCACGAGAGCATTCTCCTATGGATAGAGATCCTCTAGAGTTCTTGACCAAATTCTAAGTTGAGTGTGGGAGAAAGATACATACATAAAATAGGTTTAATAGCACCTTTTTCATATATTTAATATTGACTGAGTAATTTATTTGGACAGAAAATACTTTGGCCACCGCTGGCCAAATTTTTTTTTAATGATTAAGAAAAAATTGTTTAATACTATTATAAATTTTTTATATTTTTTAAAAATATTTAAAAAATGTTAAAAAAAAATTTAAAAAAAAAAATTTAGCCTAACGATGGCTCCTAGAGGTGTTTGTAGCATAGTCCTATTTGGACAACCATTAATGTTATAGGGAAACGTCTTGCCTTTATTTCACTTTTACTCTAAATCTTAAAGTTTTTCAAGAATTCTAGGAGATTCAAATCCACACCTTCTATGATTTTTGGTTGGTGAAATTATACAATAATGTAATGAAAATTATAATAAAATTAAAATTAAAATAAAACCAATTTAGACTGAGGTACAGAAATCTCGTACCAATAATAATATATAAAATCTCAAATTAACTGGTGTAATAGAATTCTTCTTGATTTGATTCTTTTGGGATACAACAATCTAACTGATCGTCATATAGTCCAAACCAATTCTATATAAGTGGTTGAGTTCAAAGCTCTATTCAAAGAACACCTCTCTTTTATTTAGAAATATTTTAAAAAAATATGTCTAGATAATTCCCTACAGAAAAGAACACATCAATATACTGAAAGAAATTATTTCCCACCTACGGACGCCTACCTTCATCAATATTTAAACAATAAAAGAAATCTTCTTTTATTATTTATTTGGCAACTGTGCAACGGATGAATCGACCAATTCAAGAAAAGTTTACGTTTTCCTCCGGAAAAGACAAATTCAGTTATCACCAACTTAAAAAGTAAATGGAAAAATTTAGTTATAAGCATAATTATATATTAATATATATATTAATTTAAATTTTAAATATAAAAAAATTAGTATTAATTTATAGATTATTACATTACATTCTTGTATATAACAAAATATTGAGTAAAAACCAACTTTATAGGAGCATTAACTGATAAAATTAAAGAGAAAAAACGTTCAAACGTAAAGCAACCGTACAAATGGTAATGACCTATTAAAAGAAACGTTGGTAATCATCATCTCTAAAAAGAAATGTTATTAATAAATATTATTTATTAAAAAATACCAACATTTCTGGTTTTGGGCTGCTTTCGTTGTTTAGAACATTTCGGTTTAGCAAAGAATGTTGACGCTCAAGAGCATAAAAAAATAAAATAAATAAATAAAAGAAGCCAATTTTGTTCTACTTCCAACTTAAGATTGATATCCAAGGAATAGGAAGCATTCTTGAAATGACAAAGTATTTTACAGATCACCTCACTCAAAGTTGGTACGTGACATTAAAAAAATGGTGAATGGCCGGAAGTGGATATGTCACTCTTAACAAATTTGAATTACACGGTTAAGATTTTGGATAGGAACGAAAACCATCACGAAATGACACGTTTATTTTAGAGTAATACTACATACTGTTGTAGAATATACAAGCAGCATGTAGCTAGATTTTCTCAAATTTAAATTAATTATTTTAATTACATCTCCACTCCTTTTTTTTTTGTTTTTTCCAATTATAGTAAATGAGACTTACAAAGGTTTTTTTTAAGTCCTCACGTGTGATTAGCTAGGCAAGATGACTATCCCTAAGTATCTATCACACAGGTTATAACTATATATACAAATGACTTAGGACTCGTTTGGACATAAAGATGAGATACATAATTCTCAAAACTCACAAAATATCTTATAATTTCATTCTTAAATATCATTCAAGTACAAAATATTTTTTAATTTTAAATTTTAAATTTTTTCATCTAAATATAATCTAATTATTATCCAAAAATAAAAATTAATACAATTTTTACAAACATTGATACATGCTTGCATGCCCTGACACCAAAAGTTAGAGCTGAAATTAATAATGCTCTTCTCAAAGCTTTTATAGCGGAGGAGGTGGAAACTGCAGTATTTAAGATGGGTCGTTATAAAGCACCTGCCCATGATGCCTATGGCTTTTATCAAGACTCCACAAGTATATTGACTTTACAAATTCTTTTCATAAATCTATTGACACGTACATTTAGGATGCATGAAAAATTCTTAAAGTCCTTGTATTTTGGCATACTATAGTGGACCACATTTAAGTCCGTGGCTTGCCCATCCACCCTAACTACAGTAGTACCATGCATTTGAATAGCCATTTGATTAAATTGATATAATTTTATCTTACACTTGATCTTAAGAAAGCTTACGTATCTTTTGCAACGTGAAATGCATGACATACATAATATATACATACTATGATGAATGACTTGCTTGTATAAATTATGACATGCGAGGTACACTGGCTATTAAAGAACTGGCTATAATAATAATAATCTATCTAGACTAACTAACATGTGCTAATATTAATTTATGATTAAGCTACTTACCTCATTGCACTACTTTTTTTATTCTACTTTATGACTCGATACCTATACAAAGTACTAAAAGTTACTAAATTTTCTAGAAAAACTTGTTGTAATATTCTAGTTAATTAAATTCATACTAGGGAGAATAAGTTAATAATATTATGATCTATACTACAATTAACAACTACTAATATCATATGATTATTCTCAAATCTTTCAAAAATAATTTAGTAAGGAATATATTTTTATCTAAATCTATAAAATAATGGTGGAAATATTAACTTCTTAAAATAGAATTAACCATACTCAATATTAAAATCCTTGTAAACTTTTGCTATAGGCTAATCATAATTTAATACTTAGGGGCTAACATATTTATTCAATTAAAACCAAGCCCATATAAAGCAACATATGGTAGTGCTCTGAAAAATATAACCCAACTCGAACACAAGTCCAAATTTACACATCTAGCCTAGCCCAATCAAAGTAAATTAGTCCAACTTAAGATATTCAAAAGGCACTTGTAAAGACTAGTACCTTTGACCGAATGGGCTTAACGCCCAAGGGCCCATTTTTAATTAGGGAACAATAAGCACTCTTCTAGAGAAAACAAGAGGCTGAGAAACAAAGGAGAGTGAGATGGAGTTGGTCTCATAAGCACAAATGCGGCAACCCTAAGGCAAAGGAAGAAGATGGCATGCATGGGCAACGTGGGTATATATAAAAGTTGTGATGTTCCCAGATTCTACTTGGGATCGAACGGACTCTGAAGCATCGGGACATGAAATACAAGATTATCTGCCCTCGTTTATGACAAATAAAGATGCAATGCACCTAGCATGCATATAACAATATGCAATACTGGTAGTAGATAACTTTTTTTCTTGAGCAATACTATGCAATAGATATAACATATCCCAAATTAGCGTAAGGAAACTTCATAATCTATAAAAATTAATGTCCAAAAGTTATACTGTATGTCCTAAAGTTCTATAACATCAAGAGTATTGGAGATAACACTCCTTAAGTGTATGCAAAGACTAATATAACTATTACGCTAGCCTATCGAGTAGCTCACACAACTCGATCAAGGCAGTCAAAAGCCTATAGATAAAACAGAGTATCAAAGTGATAAGCTCCCCATTGTTACGTTGCTGCCTGGTTGACCTCCAGTCGACCCTCTATTGCATCTCCTTATCCTAGCACATGATCTACCTTTTTGAGGGGAGTGATAGTTGAGACTACCAAGTGAGATTTGATTACAAATCTCAGCAAGTTTACAAGGAATTTCACACCAGTTTAAACACTTTAGAATAAATAATGGAGTTCCACTATAATATTACCTCATCCTAATACTTGGGTTTGTGATAGACATAAAAGACTCAATTAACTTGAAAATATCATTTTTTATGATAAACTCCAAACTCGTGACATGAAGTGGCCTAAAAATGAAATGACAGATGACATGACATGGTCTAACATGAAGTGGCATGTACATATGAGTCATGACTAAGCATATGGCATGCAACAGTTAAACATGGCATGACGTAATATATAACAAATAATTTCGCACTTGAAAATAAAACTTGGCATATCATAACTTAATATATATATATATATAAATCTAATCAACATGAATGATGGTTTCTTACTACCATACAAGTACCTTGAAAGTAAGTCAGAGTCTAACTTATAGTGATTGTAGTGTGACGTAATAAAGCTTGAAATAATGAGAACTGTAATGAGATATTTCTAAAGGTTAAAAACTCCTCACTATCATACTTAGAAATATGAAAACACTAACTCATTGCAAAATTATCATTTTGCCCCTCTATATGTGGAAAATGATCATTTGGTCCATAATTTAAGGATTTCACATTCAAACTCCAAACCTCACCAAAACTTACATTTCTCATATAATTTTGACATAAATCCAAATATCTAATTAGAAAATTTTAAAACATAACATAGTTAGAAGAACCAAGCATAGGCCAAAACATACAAATTCTAAAATCCTTGATTTTTATTGCAATTCTTTGTAATTCTAAATTTCATACTAAAACTATACAAAATCATATCCTATGGTTTAAAATCATGGTAGGATATTAACAAAATACATATCACAAAAACCACAATTTCTTTCATGCCAAAACATCAAGTTTTTTGGCCACAAAGAACAACCCTTGATGTTCTTAGTCTATCCTTCTTCAAATCAACTCCAAGAGCTCGAAAAGTTAAAAGAAATATGCTCTTAACATGTTCATAAAGCAATCCAGAGAAATAACATGCTTTAAAAAACAAGCCAAAGATCACAAAAATCACAAAACATCAACCAACATAATTGGTTTGCAAATTTACTCCAAAACCTAGTACTACAAGTTTTGATTTTTTTTTATCAAACCACTTTGATCTAAAATTTCCATGAAGTAAACAATCAAGAAACAACATCATATGCTTTGTATTCAAGTCTAAAATTGATCTAAATATTAAACTCAAGATCAAATAGCAAAAATTTCATAGAAACACAACGCAACCTATGAGTCTCAAGTTTGTGTTCCAACTGGACCTTAGCATGCATAAAAATTCATTTCCTCAAGATCACAACCATAAACCTTTAAAGTAACCTTCTAACACATAGATCAAAGTTCTAAAAACAACATATGTGAATATCAAGACCATAGGTGCATGCTTCCATAACAAAAGATAAACGTTTTTTCAAAACAGAAATTGCTTTTACAACTCTAGTTTCCAACTATCTAGATTCATATAAAACTCCCACTAAGACTTTCAACACCAAAAAAATTCAAATCAGACTTACATGCTAACATGTTAAGTTTAAACTATAAAAATATTGAACCAAGATCTTGCTAACAACTTCACAAAAAAATCAAAGAATCACACACTATCTAGATTATCCCCCAATATGACCTTTGCATGCTCAAATAGACTTTTAACAATCAAACGTCTATAAAAAATCACACAAATATATCAATTGAAATTAGACTCAAATAGAAACAACTTATATGAAGATCATTTTGTGAGAATTTACTTAAAAAAGGCTTCAAATATTCAAGCAAGTAAGGCTAGAAAAGTTGTCTAAAGTCTCTCATCGAGTTCTCTCCAAGAAAGTGAATCAAAAGTTACAAAAGTCTAAGGTACAAGCCATGGATGACTCATATATTGCTAGGGGGACTAAGATGGGATGTGAGGGTGACCATTTGGTAATGTGTTGTTAGTCAAAACCATGGGCAAAACCATGGACTATAGCACACGGCTTTCTGTCTTGGAGCTACTGTATGATGGGGTGGTGGTGAGGTAGCTGATTGCCCTCTCATCAACTACTATTTGGGACTGACATGGACAGTGGAAGTACACTTAGGGTAGTGGAGCAACTTGATTAAGTTGAAATATTGCATATTTCATGCATTTAGAATCAATATATTTTAATCATTTCATGACATTATTAATGATTTTAGATGGAAAAACGATTAATAGGCATAAATCCGAGTTGTGATTTAAATTGGTTAATATCATGGTTTATCCTTAATTTTATAACCTGTGATTTAATTAGGTAATATTTCCTCACATGCACAATATATTTTTATATATTTAATTCTTTTTTTTAATTTATTTCAGGCTTTGAAATATTTCTAAATAGGCACATAATACAAAGTGGGACCACAATAAGAACCGAAAGGGGAAGGCAGCAACGTGGGCATGCTGAAGATAGTTTTGGGAAAGGATGTAGAGAGTTTTTTTTTTTTTTTTTTTTTCTTTTTTTCCCCTTTTCTTGAGGACACTGAGCATTAGAAGAAATGGAAGGATAGTTGCTCCCTGGACAGCTTTAGCTTTTGGCAGGCTTGTTTCTGTTTGGAGGTTTTTGGGGGAACGGATACTAAAGGAGGACATTGCACGAACCATGTTTAAGCTGAAGGGGAACAGCACGACGTGGGACTTCTGGGATAGCTAGGGGAAAAATAGAAAGAGGTGGAGAGCAGAAAAGGCACGTCACTTTTCCTTGAAAGAAAAAAGAGACACACAGAGGGGTTGTTTTCGACAGAGAGAGAAACGAGGAGTGATTTAAGGACATGGGAAGGATTTTCTCGGGCTTTTTCGATAAGACTAGAGGCCAAAACACGGAAAGAAAGAGAGGAGAGATGGGAGGCTTTTTTTTTTTCATTGACAGTTGGAAGGAGTTTTGATATTACTTTTGGAGAGTTTTTGGGTGGAGAGGAAAAATGGGAGCTTGGAAGAAAAAAACAGAGCATGGGAGCTCTTGAAAGGACGGCTAGCTGGTTTTGATCAAGAGTGAGCGGGAGTTTTTTTGGACTTTTTTTGGGGGGGGGGGGGGCTCTTGCCTGCTGTTTTTATTTTCCTTTGAGAGAAAAATGTGAGGCTGCACTTTAGCAGGGGAAAAATCTAGCTTTCGAGGAACTGAGATGGAACTAGAGGCTCAAACGACGGGAAGAGAGGCAGCATTTGAGCTGGAAGCTTGTTCGATAGCTTGGGACAAATGGAGCAGGAAGCCTTTTCGTTTAGGGCTCTATCTTCTCTTCACTCTTGCTCTATAGTCTTGATTATGTTTATAGTGTTACACTTTGTATCTAATTATAGTTTTCTAATGGAGAATATTTATTTGATTTATATGGCTCATTTGATGTGCATGATTGGCTAAACTTTCACACTAAGGTTAGATGTGAAGTCTAATGATTTAAATATTGTTTTCAGATCAACATTAGAGTTTATGTTGTGAGTTTGATCGATTGAATGTTTTTATTATTGGATATTTTGATTATCTATATATTTATCTTGATTCATTATGATTTCTAAATACAGTGAATGCTTGAAAAAATCTTTGTGATATTCAAATGAGTTTGTGAATGTTATAATCATCAATAGTTCATACTTAATCATTAGTGACAATTTTTCTTGACCTTAAATGTTAAATCTTCCAATTAAACGGAATCATTATTCTAGTTTAATTTAAATAAATCGATCAGAAACAATATTTTAAATTATTAGACAGATCCTTGAAACCTTAGTCGCTTTCTATATCAATTTATTTTGTCATTTTAGTTTTATTCTATTACTTTAAAAATCTTCATTTCAGTAATTTTCTCTTCTATTTGATTCACGTTCTTTTTAGTAATTTCTTTTCATTATTTGAGTTTATTTTCCTTATCATATAAGTCAATCACCATGGATACGACCTTGTTAGACACTACAATATCATTATACATGCAAGTAAAACTGTCCTGAATTTTTAGTTCACTATTTTGAGTCAAAATTTAGGTGTAACAAGTTTTGGACGCCGTTGCTAGGGATTGCAACGTGTGATAAGAGTTTTTTTTTTCTTTTAAAAAAATTATAATAATCATATTTTACTAACTTTCTCTTATTTTTGTAGGTATGATTTTGTTTATTTTGTTGGGAAAGGGATTGAGTAGCACTGTTTTCATATTTATATCATTTGGTAATCTCGTTCCCTTCTCTTTTACTTTTTAGAATAGAAGACTTTAGGTGGTGCATGCATTGATTAATTTTTAAACTTGACCATACTTTTTAGTTTTTTTTTTTTTTTTTTTTTGATGTACTTGAGCCTCTATGATGAATGATCTCGTGGCAATATGATCAAACTAGTAGATTGAGGAAAGAGGAAATTGTGTTAGGAGAATTAGTTGATAGGTTGTCTGGTGATTCAAAAGATTCTCATTTTAATACCTTGACTGACAATCATAGTGTTCATAATAAACTTGAAAATGAGGAAGCTCAAAATAATCCACCATTTGCGTGAGTATTTGCAGCCAACAAAGACAAGTACTCCGTCTTGCATGACTTTTCCTAGTAGATTGAGGAAAGAGGAAATTGTGTTAGGAGAATTAGTTGATAGGTTGTCTGGTGATTCAAAAGATTCTCATTTTAATACCTTGACTGACAATCATAGTGTTCATAATAAACTTGAAAATGAGGAAGCTCAAAATAATCCACCATTTGCGTGAGTATTTGCAGCCAACAAAGACAAGTACTCCGTCTTGCATGACTTTTCCTATGAATATGGAGAATTTTGATTAAAGCCGGAAGTAATTCAAATACTTTTCAAGTTTCATGGCTTCAACTCAGAAAGTCCTTATTTACATTTAAAAGAATTTGAAGAGGTTTGTGTAATTTTACAAAACCAAAATGTTAATGGTGATGTTGTTAGATTAAAGCGGTTCCCATTCTCTTTAAAGGAAAAATCTAAAAATTGGTTTAATTTATTGAGACCAATATCTATTAGCATATGGCAAGAAATGTAAAGAGAATTTTTGAAAAAGTTTTTTCCTACTCACAAGACCAAGACTCATTATAGAAATATTATGAATTTTTCTCAAAAAGAAAATGAGATTTTTTTTCAGTGTTGGGAGCGTTTTAAAGAATTATTGCTAACTTGCCTACATCATGACTATGAGACTTAGTGCAACATTAGTTTTTTTATGAATGTTTAACATCTTAAATGCGTCAGTTTGTAGAAATGATGCGTAATAGTAAAATTTTTAAATAAAAATCTTGATGATGCTTGGGATTATTTTGACCAATTGGCTGAAAATGCCCAATCTTGAGACAACACAGATTGTTCTGATCGATAAATTTATTTTATCATTTTAGTTTTATTCTATTACTTTAAAAATTTTCATCTCAATAATTTTCTCTTCTATTTGATTGTACGTTCTTTTTAGTAATTTCTTTTCATTGTTTGAGTTTATTTTTTTTATTATATAAGTCAATCCTTGTGGATTCGACCTTATTAGATATTACAACACATGTATGCTTGCAGGTAACACTGACCTGAATTTTTAGTTCACTAGTTTGAGTCAAAGTTTAGGCACAACAAACTTCCTCAAGAAGCTTTGCATATGTGGAGCATATCAGTGGGCCTTAATGGACCTAAACTTATTAAGCCTCATTTGGGGTTTCAATAGGGTTTGATTTGGGCTTTTGATTTCTAACAAGTCTACATCTAATTTTTCTTGGCCTAATGAAAATATTATGGTATAAAAGAAGGGATAAGGGTGTAATAACTTGAATTTGAATTGTTAATATCATGTGAAAGTGATTTTATTAAGTGGTTAAACACTAGGCTAAAACTAGCCAACACTTAGGGTTTAGGAAGCCATTTAGGGTTTGGGAAAACCGTATAGCGTTTTGGTTTTCACCAAAATATTGGAATTTCAATTGGATCTCAAATATTTGGAGTTTTACTAGGGTTGATATTTGGTTTGGCAAAAAAATAAATGGTTTGATAGAATATTGTTTGGCTTAGGTATCATGATCACAATACTTGATTTTCTTTCCTTTTCGTCACATTTCCATCTCATGGTTCTTCTTGGTGCCAAGTGTCATAAACTATTAACCAAGTGTAGCTAAAATCAAAATGTATTTTCAAACAATTATTGTCTGAGAAATAATTTTTTTTATTCGGCCTAATATGTTAAACATTCATATGAGACTAATGGCACAAACCATTTCTCATTATCACACTTCTAGGTACATTAAATAAATAAAATTGCATTTCTGTCACCAAAGTGGGTAAGAACTGATTAAGTTGATAGACTAAAACCTATGCGATTGCTCGATTTGTGAAACATTTCTGGAGTTTTCAAGATATTCCTAAAGCCTAAAGAAGATCATTCACTAAATTTCTGCCGGGTTGTTACATCCGCCCATCCTAAAAAAAATATTTCATGGTTGAAATTTACGCACAATCACAAAAACAAATATCTACTATCAACTAAAAGAGAAAATATTGCTCACCATGCCTACTGTCCATCACTAAACATATTGTCGCTAGTCGAAATGGGTTGGGGTGAGTTAGGGTCTACTGTTGTGGTATGCTGAGGCATATGGTAGAACACATCGTCATTAGAGTAGTAAAACATGTTACAAAAGTGCCCAAGGTCAATGTGCTGCTTGATCTCCTCATCGCTGCCAGGTATATGACCTTGAATGAGTAGTCATCCTCGGTGAGTGGACGACATAGATGATCCTAATATCTTGGGCTCAGGTTTGATGGTTGCGGAGTGCTCCTCAGCTCGGCTGGACTCAACTCCATCTTGTGACATCCTTGCCCTAAAACTATCCCGATTCATCCATGTGGTCAAGTGAAGAGGTGGATAACGCTCATCGTGAGGTAAAGCCTTCCTCTCATAACCTACACCATTCTTGTATATGTCCATCACGTGCGTGTGATGGGATTCTAAACATTCCATCTCTTGCCAATAGGCAGCTATTTGCCTATCCAACTCGATAAGTCACGTCCTATGACGTTCCACTCTTATCTCTTGCTCTCGCTGTGCATAGGGATGTAACCGGTCCGGTTTTGGACAAATTTTAGTTTTGGACAAATTTTAGGACTGAACCGATATGCACTGGTTTTGAAAAATTCAAAACCGATTACGCACTATTTATCCTCCTAAACCGATACTCCGGTTTTACCAGTTTTTGGTCCGATTTTAATGTACTATATTATATATTATATAATATAGTATATTATAGTATATAATACTATAGTGATAATATATTGTTGTATATTATAATATATACTATAATTGCATTATAGACTATAATGATATATTATAATATATAATATAATGATATATTATAGTATATTATAATATATAGTGATATAGTATTAGTATAATTATTAATACAATAAATAAAATGATATAAGATTTTAAAATTTAATATTATATTAATTAGTAATTTATCATATAATATAAAACTATTTTATATATAGTTATATATTATATATAAATATCATATATAATATAAAAAATTAAAATATATATAAATCGGTCCGGTTCGGTTTTAGAAAAAGAAAAATGAGAACCGGATCGATTTTGACCGGTTTTAAGAAAGATAAAACCGATACCGAACCGAACAAAACTTGGGACCGGACCGATCCCACCGGTTTAGTCCAGTCTGGTTCGGTTTATTGGTTTTTTTTTTTTTTTTTTTTTTTACATCCCTAGCTATGCGGAAAGCATTGGCTTCCTAGCAATCTTCTGTTCGTGTGCCATGAATATTGCAAAAAGACATAATCAAAGATGGAAAATAACTCACAGCACAAATTATAAATAGGCCCATAATAGATTTGAGACTAAAGATATACTTTATTTGATATCCAAACAAATGAAGTATAATGCTAACTAATGCCATGTAACCTCATACATAGGCAAATACAAAACACAAACTGAACTACGACCCAAGTAAGGGTACTTGGCTCTCATATCAACTTCATTTTCCCAAGTTGCTTCTTGAACATTATGATTCTGCAAAATTACTTTGACTAATGGAATGTTGCGGTTATGCAAATCTTTCTCTTTTCGATCAATGATTTGCACTAGTCTTTTCCCATAAGTTAGGTTGGATTGCAAAGGTATTCTCAAGATCTACAACTATTGGTATCTGATTTTTAAAACTCTTTTTCAACGAAGACACATAAAATACATTATGGATTCCATGTAACTTAGTTGGTAACTCCAGAAGGTACACAACTACTTCGACCTTCTCCAGTATTTCGTAAGGTCCCACATATCTTAGACTTAACTTACCTTTAACACTGAATCAACTTACTTCAATCATAGGAGATACTTTCACATAAACCTAATCTCTGACTTCGAACTCTATACTCCTTCTATTGTCAACGTAGCTCTTCTGTCGACTCTGTCCTACTTTTATCATTTCTCTAATTGTAAAGACTAGATCTTTTATCTCTTGTAGCACTTCCGGTCCTATCACTTTATGCTCTCTGAATTCGTCCCAATATAACTGAGATCTGCACTTTGTGCCATACAAAGCTTCATAGGGTGCAATATGAATGATGGCCTGGAAGCTGTTGTTGTAAGCGAATTCTGCCATAGGTAGTTGCTTCTCCCAATTTCGTTTGTGTTCCAGTACACAGGATCTAAGCATGTCTTCCAAAGTCTAAATCATCCTCTTGGTTTGTCTGTTTGTTTAAGGATGGTAGGCACTGCTAAATTTCAAACTGGTGCCCATCAAACTTTGCAAACTCTGTCAAAACTGGGATGTGAAACCAGGGTCTCTATTTGACATGATAGTCCTTGGTACTCCATGCAGTTTAACAATTTTTGACACATACATCTTTATTAATCTCTCTAAAGGATCAATATTCTTGATGGGTATGAAGTGGACACACTTCGTTAAACGATTAACTATCACCCATATAGTATTATTCTCAATTGCAGTTCTTGGAAAACTCAATGCAAAATCCATCGAGATATCTTCCCACTTGCAATCTAGGATTGGCAATGGCTGTAACACACCTTCCAGCTTTTGATGTTCTGCTTTAACAAGTTTGCAGAAAGAAAATTTGTTTGCAAACTCTGCCACATCCTTTTTCATCCATTTCCACCAGAAATGATGGTTCAGATCTTGGTACATCTTCGTACTACCAGTATGAGCTGTAGAGGGAGTATTATGAGGTTCTCTCAATACCCTATCCTCTCAACTCTTGATCGACTGGGATAACTCTCCAGTCCTTGTAGTACAAAGTTCTGTCTTCTCTTGTAATGAAGTCTTTTGGCCTTTTTGACTGCTCGACCTTACTAATGACCTCCATAATTTACTGTCTTCCCTCCAATGACTCTTTAGCTCTTCCCAATCCAATGGAATGAACTGTTGAACTGTGGTAATAATGGTTTACTCACTAAGTTCTTTGATCAATAGTTTCCTCATATTGTTTAAAAGAGATCTCACTTCTTATGATGGAACAAACGAATCTTCTACTCTGCTCTTGTAGCTCAAAGCATCAACTACCGAGTTAGCCTTTCCAGGGTGGTACTTTATGTTGCATTGGTAGTCACTAATCAGATCCAACCATCTTCTTTGCCTCATATTAAGGTTCTTTTGCTAAAAAAAGGTACTTGAGGCTTTTGTAATCCATAAAAATTGCACATTTTTCGCTGTACAAGTAGTGTCTTCAAATCTTAAGAGTAAAAACCACTGTAGCTAACTCCAATTCATGAGTAGGATAATTTTGCTTATGATCCTACAGCTGACGTGAAGCATAAGCGACTACTCTTCCTTCCTGCATTAGCATACATCCTAGTCTTGCTTTGGATGCGTTACTATATACCACAAAAAGCTTATGAGGCTTCTACAGTGTAAGTACTGGCATTGTTGTAAGTCTTTTCTTCAACTCGAGAAAACTTACCTCACACTTATCACTCTAAACAAACTTCGCATTCTTCTTTATTAAGGTGGTAAGTGGTCTAGACAAATTGGAGAATCCTTCCATGAACCCCCTGTAATAACTAGTCAGTCTTAAGAAACTGTGAGTCTCGTGCATGATGGTCGGTCTCTGCCAATTCGTTGCTGCTTCAATCTTGCTGGGGTCTACTGTAACTCCTTCGCTAGAAATCACATGACCTAGAAAATTTACTTCACAAAGCCAGAACTCACACTTATTAAGCTTGACATACATCTCCTGATCTTTGAGTATGGTTAGCACCATACTTAGGTGATTTCTCTGCTCATCCTGTCTCTTTGAGTGAATTAGGATGTCATCAATGAATACAACAACAAAACTATCCAAGTAAGGCTTGAATATTCTATTCAGTATATCCATGAATGCGTATGGAGCATTAGTAAATCCAAAAGGCATCACCAAAAACTTATAGTGGCTATACCTTATCCTAAAGGCTGTTTTTGGCACATCTTGCTCCTTGACCTTCAACTAGTGATATCCAGATTGCATATTAATCTTTGAAAATACTGATGCTCCTTGCAATTGATCCAAAAAATTGTCAATGTGAGGTAGCAGATTGATTCTTGCCACACTTTGATCACTGCGGGTTGAAAGATGACGTCTGTCTCTCCATTACTACTCCCTTGAGTTTAGCTAGACTAGAAAAAGATATCTTTTTCTCAACACTACCATTTCCAGCAAACGACATGATCCTCTTCCATTTAGAATTGATTTGGACAACCAGACCTCTTTGTTCAACCTCTACTATCGCAACAATGTTTACTGACTCCTAGCAGTACACTATTATGAAACAAGGCACTTGGCTACGAATCCTAGCTAATTAAATAGGGTTCACTGAGTCCATAAAATATTAAATGAGCTTAAATCCAAATAGCTCATTAAACCTAATTTGGGCCCAATAAAATTATCGATGATGACACCTATCATAACTCTCCTAAAATGGACAAGAGGATTCACTATCTATAGTGATGCATCAAGGAGTGGGCTTGGATGAGTATTAATGCAACATGGAAGGGTGATCGCCTGCGCCTCAAGTCAACTAAAACCATAAGGACAAAAATACCCTACTCAAGATCTTGAGTTAGCAACGACAGTATTTTCTCTAAAGATTTGGAGACATTACCTATATGAAGAAAGATGTGAAATTTACACCGATCATAAAAACCTCAAATACTTCTTTACATAGAAGGAGTTGAATATGAGGCAAAGAAGATGGCTACAATTAATTAATTATTACGATTATAGTATCAATTACCATCTCGGAAAAACCAACGTAGCTGATACCTTGAGTTGCAAATTATCAAGAACATCACTTACAACGGTGCCAGAGGAGATAATCAAGGACATGCTAGCCCAGTTTGGATACAAAAACGCCTCTAGCTCATCTCAACTCATCTCATCTAATTATTATAAATTTTTTAAATTTCCACACAAAATATAATAAACAATTCAACATTTTCAAATCTCAAAATAATAATAATATTAAAAAATAATATTCTAATAATATTTTATTGAACTTTCAACTTTCATATCAATTTATCTCATTTCAACTGGCTATTTAAACCTCTCATAAGCTTTGAGGTTATCTCAAACCAACATGCACAGCTGGCAAGCCTAACTATCCAACCAACTTAGGGAGGCTAGAGAAAGGGACCCTTGGCTAGTTAAAATAAAGATAGAACTCCAAAAGGAGAAAGGGAACAAAGATTTCCAACTCTCACAAAAGGAAGTCTTAGCATACCGAGGGAGGATTTGCATCCCTAACAATGAAGAAATCAAGAAGACCATCATGTATGAAGCCCATTGATCCATCCATTCGGTACATCTCAAAAGTAAAAAAGTGTACCTAGGCTTAAAACCGAGCTTCTGGAGGAATAATAAGAAAATGAGGATTGTGCAATTTGCAGCAAGGTACCTAACTTTCCAACGAATCAAAGCAGAACATCATAAATCAACAAGACTCTTGCAACCGCTAAAAATTCCATAATGGAAGTGGGAACGGAATTACCATAGAGTTCATAAAGGATTACCCAGGGCAACAATAGGCCAAGATGCCATTTGGGTAGTGATGGACCGATTAACCAAATCAACCAATTTCTTACCAATTAAGGTTGGAAGCTCGATAAGTTGGCCGGACAGTAAATCAAAATTTTGGAAAAGCTTGTAGGAGACTATGGGAATGAATTTTAATACAACATTTCATCCACAAACAGATGGCCAATTAGAACAAACCATCCAAATATTGGAATATATGCTAAGAGCTTACCTACAATAATAATTTTCACTCACCTACCATTGGTGGAGCTTGCCTACAATAATAATTTTCAATCCAGCATAGCCATGGCTCCATACAAAGCAATGAATAGGAAAATGTGCTGCACACCTCTATGAAGTAGGAGAGTGAAGCATTTTTGAGCCAAAAATCATCTAACAAATCAGCAAGAATGTCCAACTGATTAAAGAGCAATTAAAGGTAGTACCCACCAGAAGAGCTACTCAAATAACAGGCATTGAGATCTAGAATTTGATATCAAGGTAAGAGTTTTTGTCAAAATAACACCAGTGAAAGGTATTATGCGATATAAACTGAAAACCAAGCCCAAGTTTTATAAGACCATTTGAAATATTGGAAAAAGTAGGGAAACTAGCCTGCCAAATAGCCTTACCTCCTAATTTATCCGAGGTCCATACCGTATTCCACTTATCTATGTTGAGGAAGTATGTATCATTGAGTACAACCCTTGGAAATCTGAGAGAAATTTACCTATAGAGAGATCTCGGTGGAAATACTAGATCTCAAGGAGCAATAATTGAGAAATAGGAAAATTCTAATTGTACTCAAAATCTCGTAGAATTGAGGAGGTATTTCGAAAGAATTATCCACACACTACTTTAAACAGTTAGGTAATGCCGCTATTTTATCCTCTTTATTTTAAATTCTAAAGATGGAATTTTTATAAGAGTGGAGGAGTTGTAATACCTGACACATTAATTAAACTTATTAAATATATGTCTAATAACCAACTTAATTAAAATTATATTGATCTAGAAAAAATATTGTTTCAAAATTAAGATATATAATAGTTACTCTGTAAACTCTAATTTATGAAGTTTAGTATCTTTATTTTTATATCTATAGAATGCCAAGTTGGAGCTTGGGCTCAGGGAGTGCTTAGTAACTTATTTGCAAGTGAAAAGAAGGCATAAAGCGAGAGTGAAAAGAGTAAGGGTGTAATCGGCATCGTCCGGGGGGTGAACTTAAAATTTCAGTTCATTATTTTTGCCAAACTGGACTGTTAGTTATCAGTCAGGTTGCTCCAATTTGATGTATGAAAATTTTTTTCCTCTTTTTTCTTTTTTTGATAGAAAACTTAATACAAAAAATTAATTAAATTAATAAAACTAAAATTAAATGATCTTTTTAACATTTTATATATACTAGTTAATAATTATTAAAATCCCGTTTGGTTATGTATGTGACGCCCCCAAATCCCCACGCCCAAACACGGGGAAATCGAGACGTCCGGATGGTGACAACCCGGACCACCATCCTAACGACGTGTGCCAAGTGTGTGCAAGAGCGACAAAATGCACAAGACAAACGCAGCGGAAAGCAAGTCAATAATTAAGTACCAGAATTTTTTTTTTCTTAAAGTAATACAAACTGTTTAAAACATACTTAAATAAAATATTACAAAAACACCAATACAGATAAAGTACAGCATCAGCAACCCGGCGGAGCCGCATCCTCGGGCTCAGCCTCCTCCTCCTCTTCCTCGAACTCTGCACCAAAAGCTACGGAACCAAGAAAGGTTCCGCAGGTAAGTATGACCCAAACACTACCAGATGAAAATACATATAACCCAAACAACAAGAAAGCAAGATCAAACAAACACACACCCCGCAACACATATATTTTACCACGCACGCCAAAACCCATAAGGCCCACCAACCTCCATAAAGCCAAACCTCGCCATTATCCCCGATAATGGCCCAAACCACCATTTTCCCAGAAAATGGATCATAACCGAAAAACCATACCACAACCCGCTCCGTATGCACCATGATCTCCCCTAGGGATCATCCGCACACCCTGGCTCAGTGCCACACCGTAGAGAACGGCTACGCGTGCGACACCTAAACGAGCGATGCCCAGACTCGTGCCATGCACGTACCGGGCCGGGCCATCCTCTAGCCCTCGCCAGCGAAGGGCCACGGGATCGGTGAATAGAGCGATGCCTAGACTCGTGCTCCGCACGTACCGGGCTAGACCCATCCTCTAATTTCTGCTCCCGGAGTCAGTGAGTAGAGCGATGCCTAGACTCGTGCTCAGCACGTACCGGGCTAGACCCATCCTCTAATACTACTCCGTCATCGCACAGGGCCTCAGAATCGGTGAATAGAGCGATGCCTAGACTCGTGCTCCGCACGTACCGGGCTAGACCCATCCTCTAGTACCGAACATCGTCAGCGCCCAGACGACTACTCAGGGGATGTCACTCAGTATTGACCGCTCCCGAGTGACCAGAGGAGCTCCACCGTGATAATAACCCATTACGGCTTGGGCTCGTGAGACACACGCACCCAAACGCCAAAACGCCGATAAACATGATGCACATGCACGCGATATGCAACGCACACAAATAAAATGCAACGCACACCACACGGCCCAATCGAAACAACCAATAACAACCAACCAAACAAACACTCCGTCCTCAATCCATCCGACCCCCGAAACTCCTCGGACTCAGTCCGGAATCAACAACCAACAACAAACAATTAAATAAATAATTAAATAAATAAATCAATTGAATGAGCAATATATATTAAAATCTGAAAATAGGGTTTGGAAAATACTTACAGCGCTATACGGTATTTTTAGAAAGCTCACGGCGTTGCAAACGGCGGAAAAACAGCAACGTCACAGTGAAAATTCACTGTGGCCGTGGGTCCGAAAAACCCACTTTTGAACGGGGACAAACTAGGACACGAGATTGATAGGGTATGGTCTAGAGGTGGCCGGAAATGGCCGAAAATGGCAAATCGGAAAACAAGCTCGTGGGAGTTGCTCCGGTGGTCGATGGAGGCCGGAAATGGGTGGGTTAGGACGGCAAGAGGTCGGTGATGAAGTGGTGAAGAAATGGTGGCCGGAGGTGGAGCGACGGCGGCGGATCGGAGTGAAATCCGTGCGCCCTTTGGAAGCTTTTTCCGGCCAAATGGCCGGCCGGTTGGGGGTGGTTTTCGGTGGGGAGGTGCACCGGAGGGAGGGGGAGAAAATGGGACCGGTGGGAGGTGGCCGGACGGCGCTGGGCCGGAGGAGAGAGAGAGAGACGACGCGGGAGAGGGAGGGAAGAGAGAGAGAGCACGGGGGGGAAGGGGGAGCCGGTCGAGGAGAGAGAAAGTGAGGGAAAAAAAAAGGAAAAAGAAAAAGAAAAAAGAGAGGAAAAAGGAAAAAGATGTAGGGAAAAGATGAGGTCCAAACCTCATTCCGGAAAGCAAAACTAACCCGCCAAAAAGATTAAAAAACTGCAAAACAACTAAATAAAACACAACATCAAATAAAATAAATTAAATTAAAAACCAACTTTAAAAACGTAAATAAATTAAAATAAATAGCTAATATATTAATTAAAATAAAAACAATTATTTCAGCGAAAATACACTCAAAAACGGGTCATCACATCCTCCCCTCCTTAAAAACAATTTCGTCCTCGAAATTGCAAGATCACCACCAACTTAAACCAAGCCACACAAACACACATGAACCAGCTGAGACCAAGATTAAAATACATACCTTCATCATTCAAACAAATATGGATACTGCTCCCTCATGTCCGCCACTCGCTCCCAAGAGAAGTCTTGTGCTAGCGGATCTCCCCAAGCCACTTTAACCAACGGTATCGTCTTGGACCTCAATTGTTGTTCCTTCCAATCCAAAATCTGCGACGGAACAACTTCATAAGTGAGATCCGGTTGTAACTGAATACTTGCTGGGTCGACGAAGCGTGGCTCTTGCTGTCCAAAGCTCTTCTTTAGGGATGATATGTGGAAGACATCATGAACATCCCCAAAATAATCTGGCAAAGCAACTCTGTAGGCGACGGACCTTACTCTCTCCAGAATCTGAAAAGGGCCGACATACCTCGGATCTAGCTTCCTCTTCTTACCAAAACGCTTGACACCTCTCATGGGAGAGACTTTAAGATAAACCCAATCACCAACTTCAAATGACAATTCTCTCCTCCTGGTATCAGCGTAGCTTTTCTGGCGACTCTGAGCTGCCGTCATTTTATCTCTGATGATCCGGACTTGGCTTTGCATCTCTTGAATTAGTTCGGGTCCAATTACCCTACTCTCCCCAACTTCATCCCAACACAAGGGCGACCTGCACTTTCTCCCATAAAGAGCTTCGTAGGGAGCCATCTGAATGGTCGCATGGAAGCTGTTATTGTAGGCAAACTCAATGAGCGGCAAATGGTTTTCCCAACTCCCTTGGAATTCCATGACACACGCTCGCAGCATGTCTTCCAAAGTCTGAATGGTGCGTTCTGACTAGCCGTCTGTCTGCGGGTGATAAGCAGTACTGAACTTCAATTTAGTACCCAAAGCTGCCTGTAAACTCTTCCAGAACTGCGATGTGAACCTCGGGTCCCGATCCGACACTATACTCTTTGGTATGCCGTGTAGCCGCACTATCTCCTTGACATACAAACGGGTTAACTTACCCAAAGAGTCAGTGTTATTAACAGGCAGAAAATGAGCACTCTTCGTCAACCGGTCCACAATCACCCAAACAGAATTCTTCCCACTAGGCGTTCTCGGCATACCCACAACAAAATCCATCGTGATGTCATCCCATTTCCACTCAGGAATAGGGAGGGGTTGGAGCACACCTGCAGGTCTCTGATGTTTGGCCTTTACCTGTCGGCATGTGTGGCATTTTTCAACATGTAAGGCGATGTCCTTCTTCATTCCATCCCACCAGTAATTCTTCTTCAAGTCCCGATACATTTTTGTACTGCCGGGATGAACAGAATAAGGGGCCGCATGAGCTTCCGCCATGATCCGCTCTTTGAAATCTGAGTCCTTTGGAACCACTCTGCGATCTCGGAACCGTAATATCCCATTACTATCCAAGCTATAGTGCAACGGCCCTCGAGACTTTCGAACTCTTTTCCTGATGTTCAGCAGCTTCGAATCCTTTCTTTGGAGAGCTTTCAATTCTTCAAAATCGGTTACCCGAATATCAAGAACTGATGATAAAATCTCCACTTGCTGCGAACTCTCTAGTAGGAGCCTTCTCATCCCACAAAGTAACGAATCCACTTCCGACGGCTCAGCTTCGTCTTCCAAATGTGACTTCCGGCTCAAAGCATCAGCAACTATATTAGCCTTTCCTGGATGGTACTTGATCTCACACTGATAGTCACTGATTAGCTCCAGCCACCGCCTTTGCCTCATATTCAAATTTTTCTGGGAAAACAAATGCTTCAAACTCTTATGGTCAGTAAATACCTCACAAGCTTCCCCATACAAGAAATGCCGCCAGATCTTGAGTGCAAAAACAATCGCAGCCAATTCCAGATCGTGCGTCGGGTAATTCTTTTCATGGTCCTTAAGCTGACGAGATGCATAGGCTACAACCCGTCCTTCCTGCATAAGGACACAACCCAACCCAAACTTGGACGCATCGCTGAAGACTACGAAAGGCTTATGCGGTTCAGGGAGTGCTAACACTGGTGCCGTCGTCAACCTGTTCTTTAATTCCTGGAAGCTTCTCTCACATTTATCTGACCATATAAATTCTGTATTCTTCCGAGTCAAGGCTGTGAGAGGTCCGGATAGGCGAGCAAAACCTTCAACAAATCTTTGATAATAACCGGCGAGCCCCAAGAAACTCCTGATCTCCCGTACTGTAGTCGGGCGTGGCCATGACAAAATGGCTTCTATTTTACTAGGATCAACTGCCACCCCGCCCCTGGAAATTACATGCCCGAGAAATTTAACTTCTTCCAACCAGAACTCACACTTGCTAAGCTTGGCATATAGCCGGTGTTCTCTCAATCTTTCAAGTACCAGACTAAGATGATACACATGCTCTTCAACATCTCGAGAATAAATCAGTATATCATCAATAAATACCACCACAAAAGAATCCAGATAAGGTTGGAACACCCGATTCATTAAATCCATGAAAGCAGCAGGAGCATTAGCTAACCCAAACGGCATCACCTTAAATTCATAGTGTCTATACCTCGACCTGAAAGCAGTTTTAGGCACATCCTGCTCTCTGATTCTCAACTGGTAGTATCCCGACCTCAGATCAATTTTAGAGAACACGGCTGCTCCCTGAAGCTGGTCAAATAAATCATCTATCCGCGGGAGAGGATATTTATTTTTGATGGTCACCTTGTTCAACTCCCGATAGTCAATGCACATACGAAGAGTTCCATCTTTCTTTTTAACAAATAAAACTGGAGCACCCCACGGCGACGTACTAGGCTGAATAAATCCCTTCTCTACTAATTCTTGTAACTGAGTCTTCAACTCTTTCAATTCAGCCGGTGCCATGCGGTAAGGAGCCTTATGCACAGGAGCCGCTCCAGGTTCCAAATCTATAACAAACTCCATCTCTCACACTGGGGGTAGTCCGGGCAAATCATCCACAAACACATTGGGGAACTCTTCCACAACTGGAATGTCTGCCAAGGACTTCTTCTCAGACGGCGTGGACACCATCTGGACCAAGAATGCATCCGCTCCCCATGCAATTTCTCTTCTTGCCTGTATCGCCGATATAATCATCGGTTTTTCTTTCAATTTACTCCCCGCGAATTCCAGACAATCACCATTCGGAAGTTGAAAGCTAACTGTCCGACTTCTGCAATTAATAGTCGCAGAATATCGGTATAGCCAATCCATCCCGAGGATGATATCAAAACCCAACAGCTTGAACACTACCAGATCAGCATCCAAAAACCTTCCCTCAAAATTTAACGGGCATCCCAAAGCAACTTTGGAACACCACACCCTCTCGCCATCGGGTAGCGCCACTACCATGGCCTTCGGCAACGGTTCCGTGACCAAGTTACACACCCGAGCAAACGTGGAAGACACAAACGATTGTGAAGCACCGGAATCAAACAAAGTACAAGCATAAAACTCATACAAACGAACTCTTCCTGAACCAAACACACAACCCATGAAATCCAAAAAAAAAACAAAGAAAGAGCCAAATGCACCAAAAATTAAATCCAACTTAAAATTAATTTAATCCATACCTGTGATTACTCCAGCATCATGGGTCGCTGGTGCCTCATCATCCACCTCTCCGGGTGTGACAGCATAAACCCGGGCTTGCACTGGTTGTCTCGGGTTGGTTCTTCCACCGCGCCTACCTCCACGGTTCCCTTGAACCATTCTTGGACATTCTCGGGAAAAATGGCCCTGCTGGCCACAAGTAAAACATCGAGCTCCACCAGAAGAGCACTCGCCCGCATGAGCTCTATTACAAATTCCACATACAGGTACACGTCCTCCCATGCGAACACTTGAGGATGCTTGCGATCGAGTCCCGGATCGCTGAACAAACTTCTGGGGCGAACCCGAACTGCTTCCTTCACCAGAAAAACTCCGCCTCTTTTGCCCTGGAGGGGAGCCCATACCCAGATTATTTTCCCGCTCTATAAGGGTGGCCACATCCACTAATTCCTGAAAAGTGGATATCCGATGGCTGACCACCAAACGGCGTATATCAGGGCGTAGTCCCTCCTGGAAACGCTCTGCTCGCAACTCCTCAGTGGCAATAAGATGAGGAGCGAATTGCTCAAGTTCTATGAACCTCCGGGCGTATTGTTCCACTGTTGTGCCCCCTTGGACCAAATTAGAGAATTCTCTTGCCTTTTGTTTTCTTACTGAGGCGGGAAAGAAGCGGTCATTGAACTCCTTCTTGAAACGCTGCCAGGTCACTGCAGCGAAAGATCCCAACTCAGCTTCCAGCATCACCCTCCTGGTATCCCACCAATCAGAGGCAATACCCTGCAAAAGATAGCTGGCGTAGAGTACTTGCTGAGCTTCAGTACATCCACACACCTCAAAGGTTTTCTCCAGGTCTCTGATCCATCTTCCAGCCTGAAGAGGATCCTCATTTCCAGTGAAGTGTGGAGTCCGATGCGCTAGGAAGCGCTCATAGGTGCATCCGGCCTGCACCATGCTACTTGACCCGCCCGGATACATCCAAGGCCCTCCCTGATATGGCCAAGGACCTCCTGGTTGTGGCCAATACACTCCCTGTGGCGGACAAGGCCCTCCGGGTGGTGGACAAGGCCCTCCTTGTGGTGGCCAAGGTCTTTCTTGTGGTGGCCAAGGTCCTTGTGGTGGCCAAGGACCTCCTTGTGGTGGCCAAGGCCCTGCCTGTTGTGGCCTAATGTTCTGTTGCATGAACTCCGTCATCTGCCTTATCGCCTCGGCTAAGGAGTCATCTCTGGAGGTATTGTCTTGCGGTTCCTGAGTAATTTTCCTTGGTCTTCCTGGTCTTCCCATTTTCCTGACACAACACCACACTTGACCCTCCTTTAAGAAAACAAATAAAACCATCATAAAACCAACAAAAACAAAACAACACAACACAACAAGAAACAAAAGAAACCGGCATGTTAAAACATAACTAAATAAATAAAACAAACAAACAAGCTCAAACAAATAAACAAATAAAACAACTATACTTAACATAATTTTTAAAACACAACTTTAAAACATTCTGGTACTACCTACGGGACATGTGGTTTTACCCAGAGCCAAACGGCTCTGATACCACCTGTGACGCCCCCAAATCCCCACGCCCAAACACGGGGAAATCGAGACGTCCGGATGGTGACAACCCGGACCACCATCCTAACGACGTGTGCCAAGTGTGTACAAGAGCGACAAAGTGCACAAGACAAACGCAGCGGAAAGCAAGTCAATAATTAAGTACCAGAATTTTTTTTTTCTTAAAGTAATACAAACTGTTTAAAACATACTTAAATAAAATATTACAAAAACACCAATACAGATAAAGTACAGCATCAGCAACCCGGCGGAGCCGCATCCTCGGGCTCAGCCTCCTCCTCCTCTTCCTCGAACTCTGCACCAAAAACTACGGAACCAAGAAAGGTTCCGCAGGTAAGTATGACCCAAACACTACCAGATGAAAATACATATAACCCAAACAACAAGAAAGCAAGATCAAACAAACACACACCCCGCAACACATATATTTTACCACGCACGCCAAAACCCGTAAGGCCCACCAACCTCCATAAAGCCAAACCTCGCCATTATCCCCGATAATGGCCCAAACCACCATTTTCCCAGAAAATGGATCATAACCGAAAAACCATACCACAACCCGCTCCGTATGCACCATGATCTCCCCTAGGGATCATCCGCACACCCTGGCTCAGTGCCACACCGTAGAGAACGGCTACGCGTGCGACACCTAAACGAGCGATGCCCAGACTCGTGCCATGCACGTACCGGGCCGGGCCATCCTCTAGCCCTCGCCAGCGAAGGGCCACGGGATCGGTGAATAGAGCGATGCCTAGACTCGTGCTCCGCACGTACCGGGCTAGACCCATCCTCTAATTTCCGCTCCCGGAGTCAGTGAGTAGAGCGATGCCTAGACTCGTGCTCAGCACGTACCGGGCTAGACCCATCCTCTAATACTACTCCGTCATCGCGCAGGGCCTCAGAATCGGTGAATAGAGCGATGCCTAGACTCGTGCTCCGCACGTACCGGGCTAGACCCATCCTCTAGTACCGAACATCGTCAGCGCCCAGACGACTACTCAGGGGATGTCACTCAGTATTGACCGCTCCCGAGTGACCAGAGGAGCTCCACCGTGATAATAACCCATCACGGCTTGGGCTCGTGAGACACACGCACCCAAACGCCAAAACGCCGATAAACATGATGCACATGCACGCGATATGCAATGCACACAAATAAAATGCAACGCACACCACACGGCCCAATCGAAACAACCAATAACAACCAACCAAACAAACACTCCGTCCTCAATCCATCCGACCCCCGAAACTCCTCGGACTCAGTCCGGAATCAACAACCAACAACAAACAATTAAATAAATAATTAAATAAATAAATCAATTGAATGAGCAATATATATTAAAATCTGAAAATAGGGTTTGGAAAATACTTACAGCGCTATACGGTATTTTTAGAAAGCTCACGACGTTGCAAACGGCGGAAAAACAGCAACGTCACAGTGAAAATTCACTGTGGCCGTGGGTCCGAAAAACCCACTTTTGAACGGGGACAAACTAGGACACGAGATTGATAGGGTATAGTCTAGAGGTGGTTGTGAAGCTATAGGAAGTGACGGACGGCCGTGGGTGGCGGCGGAATGGCCGGAAATGGCCGAAAATGGCAAATCGGAAAACAAGCTCGTGGGAGCTGCTCCGGTGGTCGATGGAGGCCGGAAATGGGTGGGTTAGGACGGCAAGAGGTCGGTGATGAAGTGGTGAAGAAATGGTGGCCGGAGGTGGAGCGACGGCGGCGGATCGGAGTGAAATCCGTGCGCCCTTTGGAAGCTTTTTCCGGCCAAATGGCCGGCCGGTTGGGGGTGGTTTTCGGTGGGGAGGTGCACCGGAGGGAGGGGGAGAAAATGGGACCGGTGGGAGGTCGGGAGGTGGCCGGACGGCGCTGGGCCGGAGGAGAGAGAGAGACAACGCGGGAGAGGGAGGGAAGAGAGAGAGAGCACGGGGGGGGAAGGGGGAGCCGGTCGGGGAGAGAGAAAGGGAGGGAAAAAAAAAGGAAAAAGAAAAAGAAAAAAGAGAGGAAAAAGGAAAAAGATGTATGGAAAAGATGAGGTCCAAACCTCATTCCGGAAAGCAAAACTAACCCGCCAAAAAGATTAAAAAACCGCAAAACAACTAAATAAAACACAACATCAAATAAAATAAATTAAATTAAAAACCAACTTTAAAAACGCAAATAAATTAAAATAAATAGCTAATATATTAATTAAAATAAAAACAATTATTTCAGCGAAAATACACTAAAAAACGGGTCATCACAATGTAATTCAGATTAGATGAGAAGAAATATTTTCAATAGTAGTGAAATTTTTTAGTTAAGATGAGATGAGATGATCTGTAAAAGAGTGTGTGTTTGGATAGTGAGATGAGATAAAATAGTTTTTACTTTTTAGGATTTGATAAAGGGGTGTGTCTCACTGTTTGGATAGCAACCATAAGCTTACTATTTTACACTGTTCACTTACTATTATTCACTGTTCATTAATGTTTTGCACTATTCACATACTGTTTCTATCGGTTTGCACTTTTCATTTAAGATTTTTTTTTTTAAATTGTTTATTTCACTCTTTACTATTTATATCAGGGGATGTTTTCAAAACTTAAAACTGAAATACAAATAATGAAATGCCGTTTGGATAGGTAGCGTCTCAGTGCCGTACTGAGACGCTAAATAAGATGTATCTCATATGATCTGAGCATCCAAACTGGCCCTAAATAATTTCATTGTATATATGGTCAATGGTAATCCCTTAAATGAAAAATACATAATTAACTTATATAACTATTATATAAATAATATATTATATATAATATTTAAAAATATATATATATATTTATATATGTTCAGTTAGTCTCGGTCCAATCTAGTCTAAAAAATCACACCTTGAGAATGACCAACAAGACTATCGATCCGATCCAGTTTGGTTGTCGGTTTAATCAATTGTTTCGGTTTGGACCAATAGCCTTACAGCCCTAGACAAGAGAGAATTGGGGAGGAGAGAGTGAGCGCCAGTGTAATGTAAGAAACGGGTGAGAGAGAAAAATGAAAGTAAAAGGCAAGGAAAGAAAGGTGTCAAGCAAAGAAAGAAAATAGAACATCCGTGAGAATGGGCGAGGTACGAAAAGTTGAATGCGGGACAATGAGCAAGGAGAAAAAAGAGAGAAATTCGAACAACTGTTAAAATTTACTGATCAATGTAAGTGGAAACTGTCTCAGTCCTATAAACAAGCCTGTGGAGTATTTCTTCATTATCTGTTATTATATTATGGATCAGACTAACCATTTACTGTTGATTTTGTTTTGGATTCAAGACTAATTGTTGAAATATTAATTATTTCCATGATGTTAATTAATTGTACAAATGCTAATTTTTGAATAACAAAAAATAGTAAAAATTGGCAAACTTGTATCTCTTCTTCATTATGTACTTGGTTGAGAGGCTTATCTAAGGGATTTGCCTAACTTTACATTCATCACAAAGCCTACGGTCAGTCCTGATAAGTTTTGATGCGCATCAGTTAATAACAACCCGTGTTTAGGCTTATAGAGTCTAGAAGACAGAATCCACGGATCACCGATGCAATCATGATTTGACCATTACTGGTTACGAAGCAACTTGGGTTTTGAGAATGAGGAACCCTTTAACACCATATAAATTACTTAGGATAATTACACTTACACCCTGAACCTACAATCCCTTTCACAATATTGGATTCTGATGCATGTACGTTAATTCATCCGATATTTCAATTATAATGCGTGATTATAGACCATTTTGTATTGAGGTATGAACATGGAATGGAAATGCAGTGTACCCGGGCGTATGAAAATGAACTGAATGATAAAATTCATCATCAAGAACAAAGCGTATTCATACATATACTTACAAGCATGGAAGCCAAAAGCAACGAGTTTGATATTACATAAAACATGACATTCCAACAGAATAGTTGACATGCAAGGATGCCGCCATCTTTTGTTGGGTTATTACCTTTATTTCTCAAAAGTATAGTACTTGATATTCATCATCAGTTAATATTTTAGAAAGATGATCTAGAGAAAGAATCAGTTCTTGCGGTTTTGATGTTGCTAGATCCTTTCAATAGATCAAATGCAGTGAGAGAATATGGAAGGAGTACGACATCCATGTCCTTGCCAGCATTTTCAAGTGGACTCTGGGTCGGTTTGACCTGGATACATACAATGGAAGACAAAAAGTATTATTTAGAGCTATATGTTATTTCTGTCAATCTTACCATTCAAGAGAGAATGTTCTTTCCCCTTTGTCAATTTTTCTTCTCCTCTTTGTTTCTGTAATTTTTTGTTACTAGTAGATTGTGGGGATCATCAAACCATGTATAGGCCAAAGAGATATGATCCTATATAGATATTACATTGGCAATAAGATATGAATAGCTGAATGCAGCTAAATGGTCACTATTTAATTAGTGGCTAATTAAAATCCTAATGGATTTTTGCCCAACTTTGGCTCTGTATGGGTAAAGATGGTAGAGAAATCTACCCACCGCCCCAACAGCACTAGGATTTTGTCTTGGTCAATGAATATTCACTTCATAACCATAAATTGAGAATGTCTGAAGATCACTTTTA